>NW_028080496.1:14621363-15009744 GCF_014824575.4 Sturnira hondurensis | reverse complement strand
CCAAGAAGACAGCTCGATCCGGAGTGGAACCATAGAAATGAAGAACACGTGGCGGGTTAGAAATGAGGGGGGGGGTTGGGAGGAGGAGAAGGGGGGAGAAGGCACAGAAAATAGCATAGATGGTAGGCAGAAAATGGATAGGGGGGAGGGCGAGAATAGTGGGGGAAATAGAGAATCCAAAGAACTTGAGACACGTGGTCATAAACTGAAGGGGGGAAGAGGGGGAGGGGTGTGCAGGGTGGAGGGGAATGAAGAGGAGGAATAGAACAACTGTAATGGTATAATCAATAAAATATATTTTTGAAAAAAGATCTGGATCCCCTTTAAGTCCATTAAATAAACGAGTTAATTGTTGGGTAGATATTCCAAGGCTAATTCACACCTAGTTGATTGCTCCCGGGAATTGTTGGAGGCAATTAAGAGTCAAATCCTTGGGTGGATCATTTTGAAGGACTTGAGGCTGAATTGTCCTATTAAAAAAGAATATAGTCTAAATATTTCCAAGGTTCTGACTGCTGGATATTTTCTGGAGCGATTACTAGCCCATCAGAAGCTACAGAACTTTTAAGAAAAGGAGCAGTTTTTGGTAAAATATCTTGTGAAGGAGCTGGGATCAGGATGTCATTCATATAATGATAATTGAATTAGGAAACTGATCTCTTACTGGCTGAATGGCTATATGAACAAAATGCTGGCAGATAATTGGGTTGTTAAGCATCCCCTGAGGCAAAACTCTCCATTGAAACCTCTGTAAAGGCTGAGAATTGTTAATGACTGGCAGGAAAAATGGAAAGTGCTCGCGATCCTTTTCTGCTAAAGGGACTATAAAGAAACAATCCTTTAGGTCAATTAAATGTGGCCAGTGCTTTGGAATGCAAGCTGGACTGGGGACTCCCGGCTGCAGGGGGCCCATAGGTTGGAGGGATTCATTGATCTTTCCTAGATCATGAATAAGCCTCCATTTGCCAGATTTCTTTGGTACAACAAAAATAGGCATATTCCAAAGGCTGTTAGAGGGTTCAATATGACCTGCTTCTAATTGTTGTTTAACTAAGAGGCAGGTCTGTTCAAATCGCTCTCCTTTAAGTGGCCACTGATCATCCCGTACTGTTAGAGGAAATTGGCAGTTATTTTAAAACATGGCACAGCACCCAGGGAATGATTTGTTTTTTTTTTTCCTTTTGTTTCTTGCTTGTCCCTGAGAGCCAGAGACAATGATTGCTAGAGACAACATTGTGTCCCTGTGCTAGAGATGACATTGTGTCCCTGTGCTAGAGATGACATTTCGCTTCTGTAAGCTGCTTCTGGCTTTCCCACCAGAAGTAATGGTCTAAGTGACAGACCACCCCTCACCCTATGTAAGCAGTTGCTCCCCGCTGATCGGAGCCCAGAATTTGGAGACTGACTCCTCTGGGTCCACGTGCGTAAATAAAGGAACCACTTTGCTTCCTCCGGTGTTTGGCCTGAGTTCTTCCCATAACAATACCAGTGTATTAGAGAGCCAGGTAAGTGGTAGGGGAGTTATAAGAGCAGTGGCCACTAGGGAAAATGCGGCACAGAGATTTGCATCGCCCACTGACTGAGACCATGGCCCCAAATATTAAGGGCCATAGGCAGGATATATGGTCGAATTCTCCCTACCTGTCTGTCTGGTCCATAACACTTAAGAGACCGTACACTGACTTGCTGTTGAGAAATTCCTCCAACCCCTGTTACAGGCATCATGCTGTCTGTTAGAGGCCATTCCAGAGGCCAAAACTGATTTGAGATAACAGAGATGTCAGCTCCCATATCTATGAGGCCATGAAACATTTTATCCTTTATCTTTATCTGTGAGATTGGTCTATTTAATTTCATTGATTATGTCCAAAAAATTGATTGATTGTCTGTACTACCGAAGCCTCCCTCTCCCTTCCCTGAGATTATTCTCCCTATTCTGAGTCTCTGAGATTACGTAGGGGAGTAGGAGCAGCTGGGCAATACACGTTGGGGCCGGAATAACATGATAGCCAGAAGCTTTAAGTGTGATTTTAATTTCCCCTTGACAGTCTGAGTCAATGACCCCTGGCTGAACAAAAATGCCTTCGGTAGTAATACTGGATCTCCCTACAATTAAACCAACCGTTCCTGGGGGTAGAGGTCCCCAGACACCAGTGGGAGCTACAATTCCTTGATCCTGTTCCTTACAGATGAGCTCGTTGGTGGTGACCAAGACCAGCCCTGTGCTTCCGAGGGTGGCTGCACCGGGCCGCAACCTGTGCATGTCCTGCGTGTCCTGCATTTCCTGATGCTGATTGCCGTTCTGAAAGCTCCACCTGGGGTTGGGGGCACTGGAGTGGGCACCCCCCATAAGTTTCCCTGAATAGGCTGGCCATTTTTGGCAAATCTAGAACGGCATTCCTTTGCCCAATGTTTGCCTTTGCCACAGCGTGGACAATCCTTTCGGGGAACCTTGGGATGACCCTTTCCCCTTTCCGGTGTGGATGAACGGTCCTTGCGCAGATGACTAGGCTTTCTACAGTTGTAACGTTTGAGATCTCCTTTAATTGCAGCAGCCAAGAGAGAAGCCTTATGCTGCTCTGTGCCGACATCTTGGCAAGCTTTGATAAACTTACTGATGATGTCTTTGGTGGAATTTCGCGGGGGGGTCCTCTAACGGTCCTGCAGTCTTTGTTGGCATTTTCGTAAGCTAGTTGCCACAAAAGAGCTTTGGCTGCTCTGTCATTATCTATTTGCCTTTCAATAGCTTCTTGGAGGTGATCAATAAAGTCAATATATGCCTCCAAAGCACCCTGACAGATATTGGTAAAGGAAGATGTTTCCCTGGCCTGAACATCAGGCACAGCTGATACAGGGGGCAGCCAAGGAGGGGCAGGCAAAACAAGATTTGGGATGGTGTCCAGAACTCAAAGTGTACAGGAATATTGCAGGAAATATTAAGATGTCCTCACCCGCCCCNCCTCCCCCCCCCCCCCCCCCCCCCCCCCCCAGGTATCAGTTGGGAGAAGGGACACATGGAGCAGGGCCACTAAGAGCTGTTTTGCATAGCAACAGTTTGGCAGCTAACCTCTGGAATGGTCATTTAACATGTCTATAACCTTTAACTGGGCTCATAGATGTGTTAAATAGCTGTGGCCATGCTTTGAGCCAGGGAGAAGGGAGTGGCTTCGACCCAGGATGTAACTGGGGGCTGGTCCCCTGAGTTACAGCGCCTGCGTTGAGAACTTGGAATGGATTGGCTCTAGGACAAGGGGCCACACTTGCCCAGGGGAAAAAAGGAGAGGCACGCTGTTTTGGAAGAGGGCAGACGCAGCAGCCATTGGAGGGAGAGCCATGTGGCTTTAGCAGAGTGAGGACCCCCTCTTGCCCAGGTGAGGGCAGAAAGCCACACAGTTTCAACTGTTAGGACCCCCTCTTGGAGTCATGAAAGAGAGAGCCACGTGGTTTTGGCAGAGTGCAGACCCCCTCTTTCCCAGGTGAAAGAGAAGACCATGCAGCTTTGCCAGAATGGAGATCCCTGCAGCCAGGTGAAGAAGAAAGACACGCTTTTGGTGGAGTGCGGACCCCTGCAGCTTTGGTAGAAGAGGCTCATGCAGCTTTGGCGTGCTCCCTTTGGCCGAGTGGCCCGGAAAGCAGGAGAGACTTTGACTGGAACTTGGTACAAAGAACTCTTGCCAGTGGAAGGTCCCGCAGGACTTTGGATTAATTGGAGATCCTGCCTGGACAGGCGACACAGCTCATGTGCCAGTGACCTGAAAAACGGACGTGTGTTCTTTTCCTGATTTACGAGATCCGGAGTTGGGACAGTGGGAGAAGGGAGTGCTCTGTGTGTGCGTGCGTGCGTGCGTGTGTGTGTGTGTGTGTGTGTAGGTGTATACACTTAAAGACTTTGATATTTTAATGAAGGCATTAGGCCTGAATAGCATTATTAAATAAACATTCGTTTCCTTTTCACAAATCTCTGGCATTGAGAGATGTCTTTCCAATTGACAGCGGACAGAAGAGCCCAGTAGATATTAGTGTACTGTCCTTGGGAGGGGCCCATTTTCTGTAGCAGTTTTCTGGCATCACTCGGTGGGCCAAGTATTGCCCCTCCTTGGACCTCTGTTCGGTAACACGGACTTCATGGCTCTGAGAGCAATTTGAGCACTTTGACCATAAGCATGAGGGTCAAGCCTGGCTTGAGTTGCAGCAGTGGCAAAATCACCAGACCCAAGCAGCGCAGGGAGGGTGACAGGGTTATTCATCTGTGCATTCTCAGCCGCTTGGTGGCTGGCTCACTGAGAGTAACTCTGAATGCCAGACCGTGAACTGAGCTGGGGTTAAGAGTGTCCTGGCAAGGGCAATCCAGTCACAAGGGGCCATTTATAGTTGTCAGTGGTGGCTTGACATAGCCTGTTAAAATAAAGAGACTTAACTCCATTTTCTTTAATGCTCCCTTTTAGATCCTTGTAAAGAGAAAAAGGAAGGGGCTCATGGACATTTCTTTGACCCCTGCCCGTAATGGGGAAGGCTGAAAGGACATCTAAATACCCAGCCTCTGCTGCCTGTTGAAGGCATCATCACATGGCCCTAACAGGATATCCGTCTGAGTTTTCTGGCTCCCTTGATGGTAAGTAATCCTGTCAGGAGGAACTCTCCCAGGGTTGACGTAAGGAACGATGGTTATGAAGCAGGTCCTCGGGTGGTGCCATAGGCAGAGCTTTCGCAGCTGGTTCTTCTAGTTCATCACACACAACTCCTCTGCACTAGACCCTTCATCCCCCCTTTTGACTGGTTCCGATCTCCCAGCCCATATGGGCAGGAGAGCTTTCCTCACTAGCCCCCAAGTTACTAAGGTTTGAGTTCTGATAGAAACAGACATCTTGTAAAGTTCTTAACCTATTGCCTACTTCTTCCCAGGTCTTTATATCTGAGGTTCCCTCCTCAGGACAAGCAGGGTAGTGTTCCCTTATACTTTCTAAAAGCTGAATGAGATGCTCTTCCTTCCCCTTGTAACCTACTCCCCTGAGGAGCTGCCGTAACACCCTCGGATAAACTTCGTGCTCTTTAGACGAACCGGAGCCCATTCTTGCTATTAAAAGGCTCTTTTTTACATTTGATTGTCATCTTTTCAAATTCTGCCACCTGTGCTGAACCCTAACTAGTTAACTATGGAGGGATACAGTGTGTGGGTCTAGATGTACTGTTGGTGAAAGACAGTCAGGGAGAGGGGTACCAAACTTTCTGAATACCCTTACCCCGCTTACGGGATTCAGGTTCTCCCCCAAGTGTCTAGGACTGCAAGGCGGGGTGGCTCATAGCACTAGGTGACCAGCCTTTATATGGTGCTTCCCAGAGGATCCAGAAGGTACACTAAGCAGTGTTGGAGGTCCCTATACGGCCCCTGCACCTCTCGAGAATTGATCCCAGACACCCTCGCGAGGTTCCGACTCATGTGGGAACACCTGATTCCTCAGGCTGAGTGGAGGAAGTACCTTTTGTCTTTGGAGTTCGGCAAATGCCAAAAGCTCTGATGCAAAACCTGGGACCAACACTAAATTCTTCTGGAAAGTGATCTTCAGAGTCTAGTTGAAACCAAAACGCTCATTCACTATCCCCTTTTCCTTATGCAGGTGGGTGGAGGGAAAAGGCGAAATCGAAAGGACCGCGAGAAGCGGCTTAAAAGAAAAAATTTGCTGAGGTGATTGTAAATTGTCCTGTAATTATTTGACTTTTTAAAGCCAATTAAAGGGACAATCTTTGCCCTTTCTCCCAAGCCTAGACTTACTTGAGGGTTGTGCTGCGGGGGTCGGCTTGTGGGTATTTTCACAGTGTGCCTCTCGCTCCGTGGACTTTTACTTGCAGCTGGGAGAAACCTAGCATTCTAATCTGGTCCACACACCAGCTAATCCTGTCATGGGTGGATTCCAGCGGCCAGTGCCCTTGAGGCTTTTAAATCTCGACCCGTGCCCACCAGGTTGCGGCAAATGCTTGGGAGACAGAGCAAGGCTCCTAAATTATTAAAGAAGGTACAGTTGCAAAGCAGTCACAAGAGAGTGTGAGCTAAGAAGAAAGCCCTTATCCTCTGAAATCCAACACACCCTACAACATTCCCGAACAGCACTGGGGGCCGTCGGCCCTTACCTGGGCTGACGCATGCACTCCAACCAAGTTGGTGTATCGTCCACAACGACGGCTTGTGGCCTCTGGGTCCCTGTTCTGGGGGGCCAGCTGTCATGGCCCCCGCAAGTGGGGTCCATGGCATTGTAGCTGAAACAAAAGAAATTCACACGGACTACCGAATCCTATGGGAAAAAAGGTCGAACAGCTTCTCTCTCAAGGGGAGAAAAAGCTTCAACCCTTGCTCCAATGAGCTTTTATTGTCTTACTGGGTACATCACATGAAGGGCCTCATTAACTATGTACAAGTTAGCTTTAGGTGGTTACCTTTTACAGAAACTAAAGGAGAGGATGCCCATAATCACAACACAGAAAAGGAATATTTGCAAATGAAAAGGCAAAAGTGGTTGATCCGGTTACACTGGTCCTTGGAAGGTTTAGCATGGTTTTCAGGAAGTTACTTTGCAGTAAGTGTTTGCCACTGGGGGATGGGCCCACGCCACACAGAATGGTCCCCTACATGACCCTGCAACTCAGGCATGTGCCCTGACCCTGACCAGGAAGTGAACCAGTGATCTTTCGCTTTACGGGATGATGCCTTACCAACTGAGCCACACAGGCCAGGGCTCCTATCTCTCCCTTTAATATGTGAGTTTTACAAGTGTAGGATTCTGCCTCCGACTTGTTCTTAGGTTCCTGGAACAGAGTAGACACTACATATTTGTTGAAGAAATCAGTCTGTTCACCCTGACCGGTGTGGCTCAGTTGGTTGGGTATTGTCCTGCATTAAAAGGTCGATTCCTGGTCATGGCGTGTGCCTAGGTTGTGGTTCGGTCCCCATCATGGTGCATGTGAAAGGCAATGCCTTGATGTTTCTCCCTCACATCGATGTTTCTGTTCCTCTCTTTCTCCCTCCTGATTAAGAAAGTTGAGAAAGGAAACTCTGCCATCCTTCCCACCCTGTGGTTCCTCTCTGCCCTCTGCTCCTGCCACACGCACACAGGGAGAATTGGTTGCCCTGCCCTCCCTGGCTGTGGCATCTTCCACACATCCGTTACAGAGTAACAGTACCTTCCTGTTCATTAGCTTTATTTACACGTAAGTTGGCACGATGTAAAACCCACCCATGGTGAATGTACAGGTCCCCAGATCTTAGTAAATATGCCACCATGCAACAACAGTCCAGTTTCAAAACACTTTCCATCCCCTGAAGGATGAAGGATGCCCCAACCAGTGGAGCCAAGCAGCCTGGGCTGTATGTTCAGCCTGAGCAGATGCTGTCAGTTTTTCAAAGTGGCTGCACCACTCACACCCATCAATTCAACATGTAAGACTTCCAGCCCTGGCTGGTGTAGCTCAGTGGATTGAGCGCAGGCCTGTGAAGCAAGGGGTCGCTGGTTCGATTCCCAGTTGGGGCACGTGCCTGGGTTGAGGGCCAGGTCCCCAGTGGGGGACACATGAGAGGCAACCACACATTGATGTTTCTCTCCCACTCTTTCTCCTTCCCTTCCTCTCTAAAAATAAATAAATAGAATATAAAAAAAAACCATGTAAGACTTCCATCTGACCCTCATCCTACCAACACTTGGTATTGTCTGTTGGAGTGATTTTGATAACTGATTAATAGGATTGCGATTTTAGCTTGTATTCCCCAAAATACTTATGGGTTTAGCAGTTTTTAATAGGTTTACTGGCATTTCAATATCCCATTTATTGAAATATATTAATTAGTTCATATTAGAGAAAGGGTAGGTAAATTGGCTAGAACATCGTCCCAATATGCCAAGGTTGCTGGTTCAATCCCTCCTCAGGTCACATACAAGACTCAACCAATGAATACGTCAATAATGTAGAACAACAAACCAGAAATTCTCTCTCTGCCCCATTCTCTAATATGAACTAGTTAATACATTTCAATAAATGGGATATTGAAATTTATCTACCCAGCTGGGGCTCACTATCCTCTTTTGTGAAGTAATGGTTCAAGTCTTTTGTCCATTTCTCCGTTGGGTCGTCAGTCTTTTACTTGTGAACTTGTAGGAGTTCTTATGTATTCTGGATATAAATACTGTGAGAAATGATGTATTACATGTATGTTCTCGGTGGCTTACCTCTTCTTAACAGAAATTAAAGGGGATGGTTCTGCATGGTGTGGGGAATGCAGCCCAGCCCCTGATTCAGAAAACTGATAGGGAATGAGGTCGGCACACAAAACCCACGCCCACAGATAGGTTCTCCTGTGGGGAATCAGGCCTGCATTGTACCTAGGCTGCTTTGAGGTTTGCTTTTGCTAAAACTCCCTCACCCTGAATTGAGGCAGGAAATACTTACTGCATATCTCAAAAGTAACTTCCTAAAGTCCCTGCTAAACCTCCCAAGGATGCAGTTCAACCACTTTTCCCCCTTGCACTGGCAACATCCTTTTCTTTGAAGTAATCAGTGACACCCTTTCCTTTGTTATCTGTAAAAGGTGATCACCTACAGGAAACCTGTGCATAGTAAACAAGGACCATCCTCAATGTAATGTACCCAGAAGAGCAATAAAATCCTGTCCAGGCAAAGGTCAGGTGCTCTCTCACTCAGAGAGTGGCTGTGCTGTCTCTTTTTCTCCCCAGGACTCTGCAGTCCTTGTGAATGTGTTCGTTGCAGCCACAACACACGGACCCCATGGGCTGGGTGAAGGTATTGTTACTCTGTAACGGATGTGTGGGTTCACCAGCCAGGGTGAACAAAAATACCCAGCCCAGGTTCTGGGGAGCATCCTCAAGCCTATCCAAAGATTGACTGCTTGTGAAACAAAAAGCTTCACTTGCACGGTTGGAAGACTTCTTAAAAGAAAGTTTATGGCCCTGGCTGGTGTGGCTCAGTGGATTGAGCACGGGCCTGTGAGCCACACAGTCGCGGTTCGATTCCCGGTCGGGGCGCATGCCTGGGTTGCGGGCCGGCAGGGACTCACAAGAGCATGCATTGGTATTTCTCTCCTTCTCTCCTTCCCTTCCTCTCTAAAGATAAATAAATAAAATCTTAAAAAATCTTTAAAAAAGATTAAAAAAAAAGAAAGTTTATGGAGACAGCATGGCCAGACAAAAAACCGGATGTGAAGTATAAATGGGTATAAATGGCCAGCAGCAGGGTGGGGGGTGAGGGGTGGGGGGTGGGGGGAGGCTGCATGTGGGCCTTCTTGGAGTTGAAGGGCTTTTCTTTCATTCTTTTTTAAAAAATGGAATGTGTAGGGGTTACAAGGTTAATGAAATTACATAGGTTTCAGGTGTCCAACTCTGTCCTTCATCACCTGTGTATTGTGTTTTCACTATCCAAAAGTCATGTCTTTTTTTTTTAAAGATTTTATTTATTTATCTTTAGAGGGGAAGGGAAGGAGAGAAGTATCAATGTATGGTTGCCTCTCATGAGTCCCCTGCTGGGAACTGGCCTGCAACCCAGGCATGTGCCCTGACTGGGAATCAAACCACGATCATATTGTTCACAGGCCCGCACTTAATACACTGAGCTACACCAGCCTGGGCAAGTCATGTCTCTTTCTATCACCATTTATCCCCTCTTCTCCTGCTCATGCCTCCCCCCACCCCCACTTCCTTCTGGTAATGACCATGCAGTTGTCAACCAGGGGAGTTTTTTTCTTAATCTCTTCTCATTTTCAACCAACTCACCTACCCTAGCCCCTGTGACAGCTATGAATCTCTTTCTTTTTTGTTGGTTAGTTATTTTGTTCAACAGATTCCACATACAAGGGGCGGACCAAAAAAATTTGGAATTATCTTCTACAGGGCAGGCCCCTTGTAATACAGGATTGCCCCCTGCCCCAGCTGTTTTAGAAATCCATTTGTATCAGTGTACCAGCTGGTGTTGTGAGAGGCTGTGTTTGGCTTCAGTAGAATATTTGAAAGGAAGGTGGGGCATGGTGGTCATGGCCATTTCACGATGGGTGATTTATGAGTGTACCTGCACACAACGTACTGAGTGTTCAGCAGCTTTTGATAAAAAATGGCCTGACCCCTGTGCCCCATCCTCCTTATCACTGAATCTCTCCCCAAGTGACTTTTTTGTTTGTTTCCCTAAATGAAAAATGTCCTCAAAGGGAAATGTTTTCCCAATGTGGAAGAGGTGAAATGAAAAATAGCAGGAGCACTAAAAAGCAACAAGATCAATGAGTTCAAAAACTGTTTTGAGCCTCGGAAAAAAGCCTCCATAGGTGTATTGCATTAAATGGAGAGTACCCTGAAGGTAACTGAGGTTTAAACATGTAAGAACAAATGCACAATTTTTAATAAATAAATTCTGGGATTTTGGGGGTCCCCCACTCATATAAGTGAAATCTATTGTTTGTCTTTCTCCCACTGGCTTATTTGACTTGGCATAATACTGTCCGTGTCCATCCATGCTGTTGCAGAAAGTAAGATTTCCTTATTTTTAACAGCTGAGTAGTATTCCATTGTGTGAATGTACCTCAGCTGCTTCATCGACTTTCTAACTGATGGCACTTGGGCTGCTTCCAAAATTTCAGCTACTGTAAGTCACGCTGCAATGCACACATGGGTGAACATATTCTTTCAAATTAGTGTTTCAGGTTTCTTCAGATATATTACTGCTGCAACCAGCACAGAGTTGGGGTCCCTGAGTGGGGGCCATGGGAGATTAAGACACAACAGTTTAAGGAAAAACAGGAGCTGGGCAGGATGCTGTCCTCTGATGGAGAGACAATGAACCACGAATACAGTCTCTATGTTTATTTTATAGGGGTTGGTTAGATACAGCTCAAGGATGTTTTCTAAACTTGGGGAAACGCTGCAGGCACAGACTGTTCCATTCCCAGGCTATCTAACTGATACATGTGTTTCCTGCAAAAGTTACAGTGCACACAGTTGAAGCTTGCCGCTATCTATTTCATTCTCAATCCCCACAGGTTCTGGCTGTGTTGGCTGCTGGTTTGATTTGACTTGGAGATGCAAGCAGCCAAGCGCAGCTTTGTTAAGCCCTCAACCTTGGCTATGACTCCAGCCTTCACCATCCCCCACATACTTCCAGAAGTGAAATAACTGGATCATAAGGCAGCTCCATTTTTTAAAAAATATTTTCTTTTTAGAGAGAGGGGACAGGAAGGACAAAGAGAGGAAGAGAAACATCATTGTGTGGTTGCCTCTCATACGCCCCCTACTGGGGACCTGGCCTGCAACCCTGGCATGTGTCCTGACTGGGAATTGAACCAGTGACCCTTTGCTTCACAGGCCTGTGCTCAATCCACTGAGCTACACCAGCCAGGCAAGGCAGCTCCATTTTTAATTTTTTGAGGTAGCTCTATTCTGTTTTCCAAAGTGGCTGCACCAGTCTGCATTCCCACCAACAGTTCGCAAGAGTTCCCTTTTCTCCACCTCTTCACCAGCACTTGTTTTTTGATTTACTGATGATGGCCATTCTAACAGGTGTGAGGTGATATCTCATTGTGGTTTTCATTTGCATTCCCGTGATGATTAGTGACATTGAGCATCTTTGCATGTCTATTAGCCTTTTCTATATGTCAAGTACAAGTACTGGAAAGAAAGCTGTGAGGTGTTTTGGAAGAACTTAGCTTGGCTACAGGTAATGGGGGGAGGTGAAGCAGGGCTCTTCTATGATAGCAGTCTGCAGGAAGAAATAGTTACTGCTTTTGATTGGTTATAGGTAAGAGTCACTAAGTTCACACACACGTGGGATGTGGTGGCCATCCAGTGGCACTGATTCACAGCTCTGACCTAGGTTTACAAAGGTGAGCGTTTTTTTGTCAGTGGCCCACATTTAGTACAACCTGGTCAAGTATCCCTGTCTCTTCTCTCACTTTCCAGATGCTGTAATATAATTCACAACATTCCGTAACTACAGGAATGCAATGTAATAAACCATAGAAAAACCTAAAAGATCTGTAAAAGAAAAACTATAGAAGTCTATGTAATAGGCTTCTGAATGGTTATGAGCAATACTTAACAGAAACAGGTTAGAGCCTGGCTGGTGTGGCTCAGTAGATTGAGCGCGGGCCTGTGAAACAAAGGGTCCAGGTTTGGATTCCCAGTCAGGGCACTTGCCTGGGTTGTAGGCCAGGTCCCCAGTCGGTGGGGAGGGAGGTGCAAGAGGCAACCACACTTTGATGTTTCTCTCTTTCTCCCTCCCTTCCTCTCTCTCTAAAAATAAATAAATAAAATTAAAAAACTAAAAACCTCAGAAGAAACAGGTTAGAGGTAGCGTGTTAATCACGAAGAGGCAGGTTTGTCTCCTAGGGGGAAATCAAGTCCTCCACCGTTGCTGACAATCGCTGCAGTGCGGGCCACGCAGCGTGGCCCATGCAGACAGGGTAAACTGAGAGCTAACTAGAGACCACCTTCGGAAGGACGAACAAGCTTAGAGAAGGACGGACAATTGCCATTTTCTGGTACTTGAAAAGGCAGGTGCAAAAAGGAACACTGAATGACAACTAACCGGCTGCTCTGAAAACATCCGAAGTTAAAATACCAACCAAGGTTTTAATCCGATGTACAAAGCCACCTAACTCCTAAAGGTACCCACGTAAGACTGGAAAACGCACACGGCAGCCATCAACCAAGTTGCGACTCGCATCTCGGGCGGTCGGGGGAGCGCGAGTCCTCGCGAGAACTGTCTCACCGTCATCCTCACGCGCAATGCAGAGGGGGCGCGAACTCTCGCGAGAGCGGCTCAGATTTGGCGCCTGGGAAGCGGGGAAACATGGCGCGGCTGGGCCAGACCTGGAGCCGGCTGGACCGGCACCAGGAGCTCGATGTGCGCGAGCTCGTGCGCCACGTGGCAGGACTCCGGGATGAGGCGGACCCCAATTTCCAGCTCTGTCTGAACTTCGCCTGGTCCAACTTCAGGTGTGAGGCGGGGCGGTGGGCGGGGCCAGGAAGGGGTCGGACGTGGTCAGCGCCAGGGTCGGACTGGTGTCCACGGGGCCCGGTCGCCGGCTACACAAGCCTGCGGAGACCCGCTGCGGGTCATGCGGGTCATGCGGGACCCCGTAGGCGTCCCCCGCTGCACCCAGTGCGGCACACAACGCAGCGCGCGCGCGCGCTTTTGAATGGATGGGCCAGTGAGGTTTAGGGTAGAGTGATGGTCGCGCCTAGTTTAAAACGGCGATCTCAGGGCGCCTTGTCCCTGCTGGGGTCGCTCCAGACCGTTCACCCCTGGGTCTCCTTTTTCCTTCCACGGAGGGTTGAGCAGGACACGAGGGTCACTTGTGTGTGGCGGACTGCCGCCTCCTGCCGCGCACTCCAGCCCGGAGGCTTGTCCCACCATGGGGGTCTGTTTGGGTCATTTCTTATTCCAACATCTGGAACAGTTACTGCCATATAGTAACGAAGCTGCCCCTACTATCTCTAGTACAATTTCGAGATTTACGGTACGTAGTTAGATACTTGGGTGAAGTGGGAACTCCTATTTTTATTTGTGGACGATGAAAATTAGACAGCACTCTTAAGATAATTACCTGGAGACCTGGCTAGTGTAGCTCAGTGGATTGAGCGCGAGCCTGCGAACCAGGTGATCGCGGTTCGATTCCCAGTCAGGGCATATACGTGGGTTGCAGGTCAGTTCCCAGCAGGGGACACATGAGAAGCAACCATACATTGATATCTCTCTCCCTCTCTCCTTCCCTTCCCCTCTAAAGATAAATAAATAGATAATTACCTGGAATGGAATTTTACCACTGAAAGTATGTTAGTTGGCCTTAATACTCTAACCATGTAATTTCAGTAGAAATCTTGAGGACTAAACAGTTTTGAGTAACCTTGAGTTTCACCCTTAATGATCAACTATAAAGTGCCTACTTGGTTTGCAAAGACTAACCACTGAGGTAAAAGCCCGCCAAGTTTCTGAAATAATAAACTCAGGTTTTAAGTGTAACATAAATATTACAATGTGTGAATAGGTCAGATAAAACAATGCTTTTCCTACTGATTGAATGAATTATTTTTCCTTTTAAGATTTGCTGTTTTTTTAAGAATTTACTTATTTATTTTTAGACAGGGGAAGGGATGGAGAAAGAGGGAGGGAGACATCCTTGTGTGGTTGTCTCTCCCGTGCCCCCTACTGGGGACCTGGCACACAACTCAGACATGTGCCCTGATGGGGAATTGAACCAACCAGCCTTTAGTTTTTGCAGGCCACCACTCGATCCACTGAACTATACCAGCCAGGGCTTCCTTTTTAAGATTTTCTTTTTATTTATTTTTAATTCACTTCATTGGGCTGACATTGGTTAATAAAATTATATAGGTTTCTACAATACATCATCTGTATGTTGTAGTATGTGTTCACTACCCCAAGTGAAGTCTCCTTCCATCTCCACTTGTCCCCGAGTTCCCTCTCCAACCCTTATTTTTATTTTTCTGTTACAGTTGACATTCAATATTATTTTTTTAATTCTTTTTTAAGGATTTTATTTATTTATCTTTAGAGGGGAAGGGAAGAAGAGAGGGAGAGAAATATCAATGTATGGTTGCCTCTCGTGCGTCCCCTGCTGGGAACTGGCCTGCAACCCAGGCACGTGCCCTGTCTGGGAATCCAACTGCGATACTCTGGTTCGCAGGCCCGCGCTCAATCCACTGAGCTACACCAGTCAGGGCAACATTCAATATTATTTTGTATTACTTTCAATTGTACATCACAGTGCAGGGGTGTCAAACTCATATTCACTGGGGGCCACATCAGCCTTGCAGTTGCCTTCAAAGGGCTGAAATAATTTTAGGGCTTTACAAATGTAACTACTCCTTAACTGTTAAGGAGTTGAAATTACATTCAGCCCTTTGAAGGCAAGCAGAAGGCTGGTGTAGCCCCCTGTGAAAATGAGTTTGATGCCCGTGGTGTAGTGGTTAGATATTTATATGATTTAAGCAGTGACCTTCCTATACATTTAGCACCCACCTGGCACCATGTGCAGATATTACAATATTACCCACTCTATTTCCTATGCTGTACTTTATATCCCTGTGCCTATTTTGTAACTGTCAGTTTTGCTGCTTAATCCCTCATCTTTGTCACCCAGTCCCCCAACCCTCTCCCCTCTGGCAAACATCAGCTTTTTCTGTGTCTGTGAGTTTATTTCTGTTTTGTGTGTTTATTTTGCTCTTTAGGTCCCATATATGAGTGAAATGGTATGGTATTGGTTTTTCTCTGACTGACTTTACTTTGCATGATACCTTCCAGGTCCATCCCTGTTGTCACAAGTGGTAAGATTTTATTTTTGAAAAATATTTTATTTTATTTATATTTTAGAGAGAGAGAGGAGAGGGGAAAGAGAAACACCAATTTGGTGTTACACTTATTGATGTATTCATTGGTTGCTTCTTGTACGTGCCCTAACCGGGATTGAACCCAAAACCTTGGCATGACCAGGAAGATTCTGTAACAAATGGAGCTACCCAGCCAGGGCAAGATTTCATTCTGTTTTATGGCTGAGTCGTGTAGTCCACTGTGCGTATGTACCGCATCTTTTTTCTTCAGTCATCTATTTGTGGGCATTTGGGTTGCTTTCATAGCTTGGCTATTGTAAAAAGTGCTACAAAGACAGAGATTTAATTGCTGTACCCCAAATAATTTATTGACCTTTCTAAATGGCAGTAAGTGAATGGACATCTTTTCAGGGTTGGGAAAGACACTGAAAGTTACCATCTCCTTTGTCACATTGAGAAACTAAATACATTATAATATTAAAGTACTGTTCCACTCGGCCATTTAGAGGATTGAATTAATGTTATCTGGCAGTGTAATTTACTTCTTTTAAATACAGATTGTTGGCTCTGATAGTGAAACATGGAAAACAAGAGTCATTGTGCTCTACTGTAATTTTATGAACCTTTAATCCATCAGAAAAATGAACAATTTTTTGGTTTTTAAAAATGACATGCCCTTGCTGGTGTAGCTCAGTGGATTGAGTGCGGGCCTGCGAACCACATGATCGCGGTTCGATTCCCAGTCAAGGCACATGCTTGGGATGCAGGCCAGTTCCCAGCAGGGGACTCACGAGAGGCAACCATACATTGGTGTTTCTATTCCTCTCTCCTTCCCTTCCCCTCTAAAGGTAAATAAATAAAATCTTAAAAAAAAAAAAAAGACAGCTGTGTTGTAATCCCTAGAAATTCAGAGATAGATGAGATAGTCTTTGTCCTTAAGGGAGAGAGAAACTGAAGCTAATCACCTATGATAGAGAATAGCCCTTCCTTTTTTTTTTTTTTTTAAGGATTTTACTTATTTATTTTTAGAGAGAGGAATGGAAGGAGAGGGAAACATCAGTGTGTGCTTGTGTCTCAGGTGCCCCCTACTGGGGACTTGGCCAGCAAGTTAGGCAGGTGCCCTGAGTGAGAATTGAATCACCCACCCTTTGGTTTGCAGGCTGGCGCTCAGTCCAGTGAACCACACCAGCTGGTGGCGGAATAGGCCTTCTTAACATTCGGACCTGAAGATAGAATTCGGGTGTTACAAATGTGGATGAGAAAAAATTTACACCAACCTCTAACCAAAAACTAACATTTCTTTCAATTATGAATGAAAGCAACAAGCAATATTAGCTTACCTTGAGTGTATCACCAGTAGGAATCACATATTTAACATCTTATTTTAGTTGTAGGTATAGCTACATATTGTTTATGTCACTTTAATGTTAGATGTGGACCCACTGCTAGACCTTGTTACTTCATGCTTTAATAAAGAAATGCCTTGCCCTGGCCAGTGTGGTTCATTTGGTTGGAGCATCGTCTGATACACCAAAAGGTCGGTGGGTTCCATCCCCCATTAGGTTGTGGGTTCGATCCCTGGTCAGGACACATACAAGAAGCAACCAATCAGTGTGTGTAGTATCTGTCTGTCTGTCTGTTTGTCTCTCTCTCCCCCGCTCCCCCTTCCTGAAAGCAATGAAAAAATGTCCTTGGGTGAGCATTAAAGAAAAAAAGGGAATGTGTCATTATATCACATACTTTTAGGAACACTTTACAACTGTATTTCACTATTTTCAGTTACCTTCGTATATTTCATTTTGCAGTTTAAATATCATTCTGCCCTGGCTGGTGTGACTCATGACTCAGTGGCCTGAGTGCCGGCCTATGAACAGAAGGGTCACCAGCATGATTCCCAGTCAGGGCACATGCCTGGGTTGTGGGCAGGGCCCCTGGTCGGGGGTGTGCAAGAGGCAACCAACTGATGTTTCTCTTGCCCATTGATGTTTCTCTTCCTCTCTTTCTCTCTCCCCTCCCCACTCTCTGAAAATATATAAATAAAATCTTTTTTTTTAATTTTTTTATTTATTTTTACACAGAGCAGAAGGGAGGGGGAAAGAGAGGGAGAGAAACATCAGTGTGTGGTTGCCTCTCACACACCTGCCACTGGGGACCTGGCCTTCAACCCAGGCATGTGCCCTGACTGGGAATCGAACCAGCGACCCTTTGGTTCACAGGTCAGCGCTCAATCCACTGAGCCACACCAGCCAGGGCTAAATAAAATCTTTTTAAAAAATTCTGAGAGGAGTCTTACCTTCACTGGGCTCCCTATAGCATGAAAAGATTAGGTACCCCGATATGGGATGTGCTGTGTTGGGCTCAGACACAGGGCACTGTTGGAAGACAGGAGTCAGAGGACAGGGTGGGGTGGCTCAGGAGGACCTGTGTCCTATTGGAAGGAGCCTGAGCCCTCACAGATGCCAAGGTCGTTCCCTGCATGGTGAGGGAATACAGCAACAGAGGTGTGCTCGTGTGTGTCACCGAGTGTAGGGTGTGTCTGGGATACGGAGGGCAGTGATGCTCGTATCAGGCCTCTGCTTATCGAGGTGACAGGGTTGATGTAAAAATTGCATTTTATCTTCTAGGTTCCATCGTTTCTTGGATGTGAACAGTCACAAAGTAGAAAAGACAATAGAAGGGTAAGTTGATTTCATATATATGTCTGTACATGTAGATCTTTTAATTCATATAGCTTTCTGACCATCCGTTGACTTTCAAAAATATATTTTAGAATTTATGAAAAATTCATCATTCATTCTGATCTCGGTAAAGCTGCTAGTTGGAAGAGATTAACTGAGGAATTTCTCAATGCATCACTTCCAAGCACAAAGGAGATAAAGGTAGGCATTACAAAGTGGTGAGATCTCGTAATGAATTTTACCATTTCCAGTCTGATTGTTCACAGCTTGTTTCTGCCAGTTAAACATTCATTCTCTTATTACGTTCACTGGCTAGAGCAAAATACCTTGGAAACTGACCTAAGTGTTGCCCCTTGGTTGCCTCTTGCATGGCCCCTACTGGGGACCTGGCCCGCAAGCCAGGCATGTGCCCTGACTGGGAATTGAACTGGTGACCCTTTACTTCACAGGCCCGCGATCAATCCACTGAGCTACACCAGCCAGGGCATTATTTTCTTTTTAGAGAGAGAGGAAGGGAGGAGAAAAAGAGAAACATCGTCTTGTAATCAAACCTGTGACCTTCAGGTTTGCGGGAGGACACCCAACCAACCGAGCCACATCCACAACCGGCTGTGGCTTGCTTAAGTGTTTTAAATCAGCGGTCCCTATCCTTTTTGGCACCAGGGACAGGTTTTGTGGAAGACAATTTTTCCACAGACTAGGGTTGGGGAGATGGTTTTAGGATGATTCAAGCGCATTACATTCAAGCTTCCCTCCTACTGGGCGGCTGAGTTCCTAACAGGCCCAGACTGGTACCGATCGGTGGCCTGAAGGTGGGCCCCCATTTTAATTGGCTTCTCAGCACTTGGTAATGAGGACAACCTATGTAATGGTGTCTTAAGCACTTTCAAATTCCATCGTAGATCCCCAAGTCCACCCTGAGGCTTGAGGATGCTCTACTAGAGGGGTTTACAAAACTTTACAGAAGCTGCCTCCTCACTGTTACGGTTCATTACACTGAAATGATACAGATTGAAAAGGAGCAAAGGGAAGTGATTCCTGGGGTGACAGCCGGGAGAAACCAGGCACCAGCTTCCCAGTGGAGTCACAAAGGAATGCCCTTCGTTCGCACAGTGACAGTGTATGAACACACACACACACACACACACACATACATACAGAGTGCTGTGACTGAGGGAGGCTCCTGGTGCCTTGGTGTCCAGGGCCTTTGTTTGGGGTCTGTCACACGGACGCACAGTGCCCATGTGGCTGACCCTGCCACTCGGTCTTCAGCCCTCAGAGGTCAAGCCAACAGCCTCAGGTGCATGAAAGCAGGCACTCACCCTAAGGCACATTGGTGGTGTCAACAGTCTGGTGGCCAGAAGCCTCTTGCTAGAGGCCAGCACTCATTCCTTTGAGCCACACCAGCCAGGGCACCTCAGGCCAGTTTGGAGCCTGCCCTGGCTCACACTCTGTTGGCCCTCACGCTCTCTGCGTGGACTCCGACTCCCATGGTCTAGCACGTGTGGGCGGGGTGGATCCACTCCAGTATGTGCTGTGCATGTCATAGCCTCTAGTCACCCAGAGACATGTGGAGAGCTCAGAAACCCCCTTGCACTGTCTGGCAGCCAGGAGCTGCCTGGAAACCCTCTGTTGGTCCCCTGGCCCACAATGTGTTGCACACAGGCCCCTATCACAATTGCCATTTTATCTGATAGCTCTGGGGTCTAGGTAGAACCACTCTGACAATGGCCATGAGGCTGCTGTGGTCACTTCCTGTCCGGTCCTGGTTGAATGCCACTCTTATAGGGCTGGAGGGAGGAGGGGACATGGCCCCAGGCAAATGGGCCACAAACACACCACTCTTACCTGAGGTGGCTGGCCTGCCTGTGTGCGTCACAGCCCAATCAAATGCCCAATCCAGTGCAGTCAGGAGTTTGCAGCCAAGAAAGCAAGGGTCTCCTAGTGGAGGAAATGGTGCACAGTCACAGCCACAGGGGAGCTAATGCTCAAAGCCTGGCCCCCCCTGACGGCTTCCAGGGGGTGGTCATATAGAGAAAACATGTTAATCAGGGCAGCTAAAGGCTTTGATTGGTGGGCTCTGCCGATGGGCTGGGGAAAAGAGTAGTTGATTGTTGTTATAGGTCCTGATGTCATCCGTGCTGTCGTTCTGTCTGGTTTCCTCGGGGTGTCATCCCTAGGGTTATTTGGGGTTCTGTGGGCCTGGACCTGAAATGTAGCTGAAGCCAAGGTGTTATATGTGGCTCGATCGAAACTCTACTTCTGTGGTCAGCGGACCTGAGGCTTTGCTTGTTCTTTCCCCGTGGTGAAGACTGCCTATTAGTGGCAGTTAGTACCAATCAATAAATACTGATCCCCAAAGAAGAACCCGGTATGTATCAGCTTACTGATCAACAACCGAATGACACTAAAGCAACTGATCGGTGGGAGGAGAAACTGAAGTCATTCCTGCTTCTTGGGAAGTGAAGCCACAGCCAACTGATGCCTGGCGTGGTCCCCCACCCGTGAGAGAATTAGGGCTCCACACAGCAGGGCATCGACCGCCCCACATTTACTGTGCTGGAATTCCACCATCCCCCTGAAGTAGCTTTGGTTTCTCTGGACCCTCATTTCCAAACCACCCGTGCAAAGCAGTATTTACGGTCCTTCGGGCAATTTGACGAAGAGCCAGCAGATGCCGCAGCACGTGGGCTCAGTGACTGCCCCTCAGCCAGGACAGCTAAACCCTGGGCCTGATGTTGTTGTTTCTGAGAGTTTGATACTAACCAGGATCTGGTGTCCTAAGGGCTTAATGGTGAAGAAAGGGAGTGGATGGGACAGAAAGGAGAATGGGCATGTTGAAGTGTCGTTTTTATGGATTGATTCTTGCTGTGTTCCAGCACTCCAAGATTTTCTTTATGTTTTTAAAGAGGGGAAGGGAAAGAGGGGGAAAGAAGTCAATGTGTGGTTGTCTTTTATGTACCCCCTACTGGGGACCTGGCCAGCAATCCAGCCATGTGCCCTGAGTGGGAATCAAACCGGTGACCCTTTGGTTTGCAGGCCAGCACTCAGTCCACTCAGATCCACACCAGCCAGGGCTCATGCACCTTTATAATTTTTGTGAAGATTTGAAGACCGCCATCCTGCATTATGCCAGAAGCAAAGTACTGTATACGTGCCCTTCAACTTTCCATCATAACTTTCACCTTTTTCAGGTGTATAAAGCCCCCCTTCCCCCTCAAAACCCAATCTGACAGCAATTATTACTAAAAAATAGTTTTATACAGTGAGTTATTTCCTTCGAGTACAATTGGCCCTTGAACAATGTGGGCGTGATGTGTGTGGGACCTGTTGTGTGCAGTGACCCACAGACTTCAGTTGAGCCACACAGTTCAAGCCCAGGTTGTTCAAGAGTGAACTGACGTCTGGGAACCTGTGTATGCAGATTAAGTTATATGTAGATTTTTCACCGTGTCCACGGCCAGTACCCTTGAACACCATGTTGTGCAAGGGTCAGCTGTATTTACATTGTAGATGATTTTTCTCAGGGGAATAAAGATTCTTTGTGGTCCTGGGCTGGTAAATGAGTTGGTTAGAGTGTTGTCCTGGTACACAAAGTTGCAGGTTCAATCCCCAGTCAGGGCACATACAAGAAGCAACCAATGAATGTATCAATAAATAGAGCAAGAAATTGATGTTTCTCTCTCCCCACCCCCTCTCTCTAATGTCAATAATTACAATTAAAAAAAATTCTTGAAGGAATTTAAGTCTCTTTAAAAATATATTTTATTGATTATGCTATTACAGTTCAATTTTTTCCCCTTTTGCCCCCCTTCACCCGGTACCCCCATTCCCTCTGGTAATCCCTCTTCTTAGTTCATGTCCTGGATTGTGCATATAAATTCTTTGGCTACTTCATTTTCTATACTCTTCTTAACATCCCCCTATCTATTCTGTAACTACCAATTTCTACTTCTTTTTTAAAAAATATATTTTATTGATTATACCATTACAGTTGTTCTAATTCCCCCCTTCATTCTCCTCCACCCTGCACACTCCCTCCCCTACCATCCCCCCCCTTTAGTTTATGACCACGTGTCTCAAGTTCTTTAGATTCTATATTTCCCCTACTATTCTTGCCCTCCCCCCTATCTATTTTTCACCTACCTGCTCTTTCTCTTCTCCTTCTGGCACCTCTGTGATTCAAATGTTGGTGTGTTTGAAGTTGTCTCAGAGGCTCCTAACCCTATCCTCATTGTTTTTGGATTCTTTTTTCTTGCTGTCCTGTTTGAATCTTTTTCTTTCTCCCTTATATTCCAAATCATTGATTTGATTCTTGGCTTCATCCATTCCACTGTTTATTCCCTGTAAATTTTTCTTTATTTCACTTTGTATAACCGTCATTTCTGACTGGGTTTTCTTTATGTTGCTGAGGTCCTCACTCACTTCCTTGAGCATCCTGATAACCAGTGTTTTGAACTCTGCATCTGATAGATTGCTTGTCTCCATTTGTTTAGTTCTTTTTTTAAAAATATTTCATTTACTTATCTTTAGATGGGAAGGGAAGGAGAGAAGGAGAGAAATATCAGTGAATGGTTGCCTCTCCTGGGGAACTGGCCTGCAACCTAGGCATGTGCCCTGACTGGGAATCAAACTGGGATCATGTGGTTCGCAGGCCCGCGCTCAATCCACTGAGCTACACTAGCCAGGGCCATTTTTTCAGTTCTTCTTCTGGAGTTTTGATCTGTTCTTTCATCTGGGCCACGTTTCTTTATCTCCTCATTTCGGCAGCCTCCCTCTGTTTATTTCTGTGTATTAGGTAGAGCTGCTTTGACTCCCTGGCTAGTAGTGCAGCCTATTGTAGTAGAAAAGCACAGCCTTAAGTTGAATGGGGTGGAGCCTTAGGTAATCCCCAGAGCAGAGCAACCCACCTGAGCAAGGTGTGTGGAGTCTAAGATGCAGTACAGCTGCTCTGTGGCTGCGTGTTGGGAAGGGTTTAGAAAAGGGACAGCAGCTGATGCCTGGCCTCTGGAGTTTTGTCCAGGAGGAGGCTGTCCCCCAGCACTCGCCCTGATGCCAGCTGCTTCAGTTTCTCCCCCTATGC
Organism: Sturnira hondurensis; assembly: GCF_014824575.4. NCBI lineage: Eukaryota > Metazoa > Chordata > Mammalia > Chiroptera > Phyllostomidae > Sturnira > Sturnira hondurensis. The sequence continues at coordinate 14,986,651 of NW_028080496.1, read as the reverse complement.
CACTGGTGCCCTCAGCTGCTGCCTCAGTGCCGGAGCCCTGAGGGAGTGAGTTTGTCTGTGTAAGTCCTGAATCTGTTGCGGACCTTTTAAGAGGAGACACCTAAGAATCCTTCAGTTTCTTCCACCGCCCCAACTACTTACTGGTTATTATAGTCACAAGTTATGGGGACTTATCTTCCTGGCACTGGAGCCCTGGGCTGGGTGGTCTGGTGTGGGGCTGGGACCCCCTGCTCCTGAGGTATCCCTCCCTATTTTTATCCACCACACCTGTTCCACATTTCCACCCCTCCTGAGTTGTTTAATTCCTTGGTTTTAAGACTTCCATACAGCTGGATGATTATTCTGGGTAATCGTTTTGTAGTTGTAATTATGGCTACAGTTGTAGGAGGAGGCAAGCTTTGTGTACCTCCACCTCCATCTTTACTAGAAGTGTGAAGCATTTTTAAACAGGTGATGAATTAGGAAATAACGGGCAGCTCCTTGGAACCTTATTACTGATTTATTACTTTGTCATTCCCAGGAAAGTTTACCAAGTGTCTACTCGGTTCCTAGCTTCATACTAAGTGGTAGGAATACAGAATACAGAAGACGTGGTATCAGCAAGTAGTGATGATGACAAACACTGAGAGACACACAGAAGCTGCTCTGGGATGCAGAATGGGGAGAGTGAACTTGGCTTTGGGCATCAGAGACTTCCTTCACCCTGCTTGCATGCATACTTTATGGCTTTTAGCACATTTGGGGTGTTTTTATTTTTTGGTAAATTTTTATATGTATTTTAATAAATGTAATTTATGTATAAAAAAACAGAAAGAAAAGTTAAAGAATAGTGAAAGGAACTCCTGTACTCCCTTGCCTCAGGTTCTTCCACTGGCGTCTAATCTGGCACAGTTACTCAGGCATTCTTTTTCTTGACCTGACATTCAGGATTACACAGGCTAATTACTTGGTAGCATGTCCCTCAATTTAGGTTTGTCAGACAATTCCGCGTTATGGTTTTAGGTAATGCATTTTTGACAGGTTTCTCATGTGTATGTGTTTGAACTCTCAAAATAGTTTAGAACAGTACTTATATACGATGGGATAATACTCAGCCAAAAAAAAGAGAATGAAATGTTAGCCTTTGCAACAGCAAGGAAGGACCTAGAGGGTGTTATGCTAAGTGAAATAACTCAGGCAGAGAAAGACCAATATCATATAATTTCAGTTTTGTGTGGGCTGTCAAAGAGAAGATGAACAAATGAAACAGAAACAGACTGACAGATACAGAGGACAGACTGGCCATTGCCACAGGGGAGGGAGGTTGGGCTGAGAAGGCGCAGGGATTGAGAAGTACGAATTGGAAGTTACAAACCAGTCATGGGTCTCTGCCCGGTGTGGCTCAGTTGGTTGGGCATCATCCCTTAAAGTGAGAGGTCGCTGGTTCAGTCCTCTCTCTCTCTAAAAAGTAAATATACAGTTACAGGAATGTAAAGTACAGCATAGGAAATATGGTCAATAATATTGTAACAACTATGATGCCAGGTGGGTACTTGAAATATCAGGGGAGACACTTGGTAAAATATATGACTGTCTGACCACTATGCTGTACACCTGAAAGCTACACAAAATATTATTGACTGTCAACTGCAAATGAAAAATAAGATCTGAAAGAATGGTTTAGGGATTAGGAATCATTTCAGTATAATTCCTGTTTTCTCACCCAGAAAAACAATTGAGGACATACTATCATGGTATTATCTTTTCTTTTTAAAGATTTTACTTGTTTATTTTCAAAGAGAGGAGAAGGGAAGGTGAAAGAGAGGAAGAGAAACATCAGTGTGTGGTTGCCTCTCGTGCACCCCCTACTGGGGACCTGACCTGCAATGCAGACATGTGTCCTGACTGGGAATCTAACCGGTGACCCTTTGGTTCTTAGGCCTGTGCTCAGTCCACTGAGCTGCACCAGCCTGGGATTACCTTTTCCTTACCCAGACTAGTCTTAAAAGCTCTTAGCAACTTCAGTGGCTCACGTTCTTCACTTTTGTTTTCAAGACAGATGTGCACTACTCCATCCTGTCCCTTCTTCTTTGCCTGTCTGACTCTCCTTCAAACTGCAGTTACGTGGAAACACCGAAAGAAAAAGAAGTGGGTACGTTATCAGATGCCTTAATCTGTAAAACTAAAAGAGAACTTAGTTTCACTGCTTAATTATTAGACATCGAGATTTATAAAACCTTGTAAAAACCATGAAACTAAAATATTTCTGTTGCCTTGCATACACTTGCAATTGCAAATTTTCATTTAAAATATAAATTCTGACTTTGTAAGTTGCACTACTTTCAATGATACCCATATGCAGAGAAAACTTAAGTTTGAAAATGAAGAAATTTAAAGTGTATTGGAAACATTTCCCAAGTGCAGTTTATTTTGAGTGTTGGAAGACTTCTTTCTTGCAGTTTTGCATATATTCATGCATAATTGGTAATGCTGATGATATTCTTCTGTTACAATTTAGAAAAGAAAGACGATTTTGACTGGGGCAAATACTTGATGGAAGGTGAAGAAATTGACCTTAGTCCAAATGCAGACACACCGGTGAGTGGCAGTAGTTTTACTATTGAAAAAATATATAGAGATCGGGAAAATAGCAATATAAATAGCTTCTGGTGTATTGGGGTAAGGCGTATTTCCTCTTCTAATCAGAACTGGTCTGAAGAAAGTGAGGACGAAGACGATCAGCAGCCCTTGAGCAGAGAGGACTCTGGGATTCAGGTGGATCGGACACCTTTAGAAGAACAGGATCAGCACAGAAAACTGGGGCCACGTGTTGGCTGGAAAGGTACTGCGTTCGTGGATGCTCGCATCTGTTGTTGTTGATTTTTAAAAAGATTTTATTTATTTTTAGAGAGAGGGGAAGGGAGGGAGAGACACATTACTAGGTTGCCCTCACACGCTGTCAGCCAGGTATCCAGCCTGCAACCAAGACATATGCCCTCACTGGGAATTGAACTGGCAACCTTTCTGTTTGTGGGACGATGCTCAGTCCACTGAGCCACACCAACCAGGTTTTAGTTTATTTTTTTGTTGGAGAAGGATTGCCTTTGCTGAGGTTGGTAACTAAAAGGAAAAGATCTATACCATTTAATTTTCAATTTGGATGTCTGCTTTTTCAGTTTGTAGTGAAGAACTATGAATTGGTGGAATCTAGAAAGAGCTGTAAGCACCGTGATAGATTAGGTCATTGAGTCCACTTCTCATTTTGTAGATAAGGAAAGAAGGCCTGGTTACAGTGGTTTTCTCATGGTCACACAGCCGTGACACGCACTCCAGCTGCTGGGGTTGATGACCAGGCCTTACGCAGTGGACTTGAACCTTGCCAAGTGGACATAGCGTCGATGAAGCTGATTTTAGCATCCTGATGATCTGGTCTCCTTTTTCCTTTCCTTCTGTTCTTCTTCTTGATGTGGACCTTTGGGGCCAAGTGTGGCATCATCCGTGCACAGCCCATCACTGACACCGGGGTGCTCAGGGCCTTAAGTTGATTTCCTCTCCGCTGGCCTTTCGTGCTTGCCACATCCCCAGTTGCAGGCACCAGTGCCTGTGTTCTCAAGTGTTCATTGCTTGCACAACACTTTGCAGTGGTTGGCAGGCTCTGGTTTTAGGTTGCATGCAGGGGTGATGCAGCATGGAACCTTGGACCTGTTCTCTGCATGGAAGAGACCAGGTGAAATCCTGGTCTGGGTGAAATCTGCTTGCGTCGCCCCGTGAACATTTGCTTTGCTCCCCGCAGCTGCTGTGGAGGATTCGGCCCTTTGCAACCGCACGTTCTATTAGTGGTCTCTGTGACCCCTTACAACATATTGACCACTTCCCTTGCTTTTTGCCTTTTGTTTTCTGCCCAACCTCATTCTTCAGACTTGTTTGGATATCTAGATATATTACCTAGGTTTTAAAAATTGTGATTATCTTTTCTTAGTCACCTGAGTATTAATGTTTTGCAGGATACCCTCTGATGTCATTTTTGAAGATTTCAAACCTGTGAATTTCTCATGGTGTTGATTATGATTTGGGTCCTGATAATTTTTTCTACAAAAACATCCTATTTGCTTTTTTTTTTACAGCCTAGGGTTAGGTCCTCAGTGCCGAGCAGGCGCACTGCTAATGCACAGTGAGGTTAAAGGTCCCGCTTGCTTTCTTTGTGTCCTGGGCCAGTTTTCCCAGCAGTATCTAGTGAGCAGTGCCTTCTTGCCATGTTGCTCTGGGCTTCCGCCATTGTCCTGTTTCAACATGTGGATTTATTTCTGCACATTCCATTCTCTTTCTTTAATGTGGGTTACCAAGAAGTGACTGCTTCTCTTCATGTGGCTTGGTAATATGTCTCAGCACAGAGAAGGCAGGTCTCCCCTCACCTCATCTACTCTTTTCCAAAACCGGCCTAGCTCTCTCTTTCTTCCCTAGACATTTTAGAACCAGTATGATAAGTTCCATTTTGAAAATCCAGCTGCAGTTTTTATTGAGATTTGAAAATCTAGCTGCAATTTTTATTGGAATGGTGTTGAATTTATGGGTTTGGTGTAGGAGATATTTGACATCATCCCTATGAAAATACCTACATTTCTTTTAATTCTTTATGTCTTAATGGAGTTTAGAAATTTTCATTATAAAGATCTTGAATATTTGTTTGTTACTTCGTACAATATTAACAGGTTTTTTGTGAGTAGTGTCTTTTTTGTTTTTACTGCATGTATAGAACATTTTTTAAAAAAATTGTTCTTATATCCAACTTTGTTGCTGAACTCTCATTTTAATTATAAAGGTTTGTTTATTCCATTAGGTTTTTTGTGTAGATCAGCATCTTCTGTCAATATTGACTGTATTATCTCCTCTTGCTTTTCATATGTTGTCTTCTTCAAAGTGTGTCAACAGTCTCTGTGATCTGGCCACGCTTCTTCAAAGCGTGTTCAATAGTCTGCAGAGGAAGCAGGGGCAGTGAAGTGGGCGGGTTTCATCCTAAGAGGTCGTCTGCACGTGAAATTCCTCCACAAAGTATGATGGGCTTGGGTACAGGTTCTGCGCATGTGGCCTTTATGAAATTGAGGTGATTTCATTCCTAGAAGTCGGTAATCACGAATAAATATTGAACTTTATTGAATTCTATTCTTGTTTTTTTCCCAGGAAAAAATCTTTCATTTTTATTTTTTACTTCCATTATTTACTTACTTATATTTAGATACTTGTTTTTTTGTATTGTAAAGGACTTTAGTATTTATTTTATGAACATATTATGGTACAAGAAATTTTATGTAACAAATAATTACAAAACATAAGAACAGACAGAAGGTATATTAGGTACTACCTCTGTATAATGAACATTCTTTTTTTTTAAGTACTCTTCAATTTATTTAATTATTGTTCGAGTACAGTTTTCTGTCTTTTAATCCCATCCCAGCCCACCCCCCGCCCCGTGCTCCCCACGTCCCTCCCATTTCCACCCCCCTTAGTTGTTGACCATGTGTCCTTTATACTAGTTCCTGTAAATCCTTCCCCTTTTTCCCCTAAAATTCCCTCCCCTCTCCCCTCTGGTCACTGTCCCCCTGTTCTCTATTTCAGTGTCTTTGTTTTTATTTTGCTTGCTTGTTTGTTTTGTTATTTAGCTTCCTGTTAAAGGTGAGATCATATGCTATTTGTCTTTCAACGCCTGGCTTATTTCACTCAGCATAATGCTTTCCAGTTCCATCCATGCTGTTGCAAAGGGTAGGAGCTCCTTCTTTCTTACTGCTGCATAGAATTTCATTGTGTATATGTACCATAATTTTTTTATCCATTCATTTACTTACAAGCACCTAGGTTGCTTCCATCTTTTGGCTATTGTAATTTGTGCTGCTATGAACATTGGGGTGCATAGGTTCTTTAGGATTGGTGTTTTAGGGTTCTTAGGATATAATCCCAGCAGTGGAATTGCTGGGTCAAAAGGCAGGTCCATTTTTAGTTTTCTGAGAAAATTTCATACTGTATTCCACAGTGGTTGTACCAGTCTGCAATCCCACCAACAGTGGATTAGGGTCCCCTCTTCTCCACAACTTCTCCAACACTTGTTGTCTGTTGCTTTGTTTATGATGGCCATTCTGACCTGTGTAAAGTGGTATCTCATTGTGGTTTTGATTTGCATCTCTCTGATAGCTAGCGATATTGAGCATCTTTTCATGTGTCTCTGGATCTTCTGTATGTCCTCCCCAGAGAAATATCTGTTCAAGTCCTTTGCCCACTTTTTAATTTGGTTGCTTGTCTTCTTAGAGTGGAGTCATGTAAGTTCTTTGTGTATTTTGGAGATTAAACCCTTGTCTGAGGTATCATTGGCAAATATGTTTTCCCATACAGTTGGTTCTCTTTTTATTTTAATACTGTTTTCTTTAGCCATGTAGGCACTTTTAATTTTGATGAGATCTTATTTGTTTATTTTTTCCTTTATGTCCCTTTCTCTAGAGGACATATCAGTAAAAAAGGTGCTGTGTGATATATCTGAGATTTTCTTGCCAATGTTCTCCTCTAGGACTTTAATCGTGTCCACCTTGAATTTACTTTGCTGTATGGTGTAAGTTGGTGCTCGAGTTTCATTTTCCTGCATGTAGTTGTCCAGTTCTCCCAGTATCATTTGTTGAAGAGGCTATTATTAGTCTGTTTTATGTTGCTGCCCCCTTTGTCGAATATTAATTGGCCGTAGAGATTTGGGTTTGTTTCTGGGCTCTCTCTTCTGTTCCATTGGTCTATGTACCTGTTTTTTGTTTTTTTTTTAAAGATTTTATTTATTTATCTTTAGAGGGGAAAGGAAGGGGAGAAAGAGAAACATCAATGTATGGTTGCCTCTCCTGAGTCCCCTGCTGGGAACTGGCCTGCAACCCAGGCATATGCCCTGACTGGGAATCGAACCGTGATCATGTGGTTCGCAGGCCCTTGCTCAATCCACTGAGCTATACCAGCTGGGTATGTACCTGTTTTTATGCCAGTACCAGGCTGTTTTGATTACAGTGGCCTTGCAATACAGTTTGGTATCAGGTATTGTGATCCCTCCTACTTTGTTCTTCTTTCTCAAAATTGCAGCTGCTATTTGGGGTTGTTTATGGTTCCATATAAATTTTTGAAGTGTTTGTTCTATGTCTGTCAAGTATGCCATTGGTACTTTAATAGGTATTGCATTGAATCTCGAATTCTATTCTTTATTTGGAAGATGACCCTATAATTTTTTTCATTTACTCTATTTTTTAAAGATTTTATTTATTTATTTTTAGAGACAGGGGAAGGGAGGAAGGAAGAAAGAGAGGGAGAGAAATATCTATATGTGGTTGCCCCCTCCTGGGGACCTGGGCCACAACTCAGGCATGTGCCCCGAATGGGAATTGAACTGGTGACCGTTTGGTTTGCAGGCCGGTGCTCAGTCCACTGAGCCACACCAGTCAGAGCCATTCTGTTATTACTTTTTTTTTTTACTACGTTATTGGATTGTATTAACTAGTTTTAAGCTTTTTTGTCAATTTTTTTTAAAATATTTTATTTGTTTATTTTAGAGAGATGGGGAAGGGAAGGAGAAAGAGAGGAAGTGAAACATCAATGTACGGTTGCCTCTAGCACACCCCATACTGGGAATATGATCTGCAACCCAAGTATGTGCCCTGACTGGGAATAAAACCAGCAATGCTTTGGTTTGCAGGCCTGCGCTCAATCCACTGAGCTACACCAGCCAGGGCTGTCAATTTTTCAATTACAGTTGACATTCAATATTATTTTCAGGTGTAGAGCATAGTGATTAGATACATGAATACCCTACAAAGTAACCCTACTGGTAAATCTTGAATAGGTCTGAAACCATACATTGTTATTACATTGTTACTGGCTATATTTCCTATACTGTACTTTACATCTTCATAACTATTTTGTAACTACCGATAACTACTTAATCTTTTGGCCTTGTTCACCCAGTTTCCCAACCCTCTTCCCTTCTGGTGACCAGCAGTCTGTTCTCTGTGTCTATGAGTGTATTTCTGTTCTGTTCATTTATTTTGTTTTCTTCATTCCACATATAAGTGAAATCATAAGGTATTTGTATGATTGACTCCATTTAGCATAATAACTGTAAGGCCCATCCATTTTGTCAAAAATGGTAAGATTTTTGTTCTTTTTATGACTGAGTAATATTCCACTGCACATGCACACCATTTCTTTATCTAGGCATCTAGATGTGGACACTGAGGTTGCTTCCATATCTTGGTAGGATATCTTGGTAGGTGAGTCTGTGTGCAGGCCCTTTAAGTGGATGCCTTGGTTTCTTGCAGAGTCCCATTTCACCTGGATGGACGAAATACCTGCTGGTTTTCACGCACATTCTTTCCATTTGTAGTTCTGGGACCCCGGGCTGGAGAGCGTGCTGTGGGGCTGAGACTTCTCGCTCCTTAATGTATGGTTTTAAATGAATATTGTTATTTTTTTTTAAGATTTCATTTAAGATTTTATTTATCCTTACATAGGGGACATGAGGGAGAGAAACATCAGTGTGTGGCTGCCTCTTGAGTACCCCCTACTGGGAGTCTGGTCCACAACTGAGGCATGTGCCCTGACTGGGAATCGAACCTGCAGTTCTCTGGTTCACAAGCCAGCACTCAGTCCTATTAGCCACAGCAGCCAGGGCAGTAGCTGTTACTTTAAAGAGCCTTTTCCTATTGAATATTTGAGTGGAGTCATGAGTTCAGATACTGTTGCAAAGGTGATCCTGTTTTGTTGTCAGCGCATAACATAACCACCACGTTAACTTTCCCCCAGCAGACGAGCCAGATGCCCGCAGCTGGCTGGAGCAGCACGTGGTCCGTCAGTACTGGACAGTGCGCAACTCAAGGTTCCCTCACAGCCTGCATTTGCACTCCAATTTGGCTGCTGTCTGGTAAGAGCCCAGGCTTTCGTTTCACATGGTAACAGAATAAACTTTGGCTGGGGCCTGCTGGAGCTGAATCCCTGGCAGGCATCCAGTTTGAGTCTAGGTTGGAACTGGCACAATGAGGATGCCTGGGAAAGCCCGCCTCCCCTCCTGTCTCCTGCGGCGGCAAAGGGAACTTTCCCCCCATGCACCCACATGTACGGAGTGGTGGTTGACGGCTGCGTGGTGCACGTTGGATGGGGCGCTGCTGCCTGAGCAGCCTCTGCTCTGCTAGTGTCCAGCAGAGGCTGGAGTGGTCACCGCCCTTGGGTGGTGGCAGATGTGTCCCAGTGGCTTCCAGTGACATGCTGTGGAATTGCGGGAGCTGATGAGAATGAGACATCATTGTCAGCAAGTTCTGCAAGTGTGGGCCCGGTGACACAGTGTCTGTGGTCACCGTCCTGAGCTCTGGCCCCCCCGGCTCTCAGGGAGGTGAGGACTTTGCAGCCAGGTGTGGGACGGGACTCCTACTGCACTCACTTTGCACAGGTCGCCAGTGTTGCGGCCTCTCTTCGTAGAGACCCTGTGTTTCTTTCGCTCAGTGAGGGCCGTAGAACTTTCCTCTGGGAGACCCGTGTCGTGGGGCAGCATCACAGATGGGCCGCACAGACCCTGGCCGCTTTCCTCTGTCACAGGCTTGGCCCCTCAGCAGAGTGACGCCTTTGCTGCTGGGAACAGGACAGGGCTCCTTGTGGGCACCCAGGATGCATTGCCACGCTGTTGCCTTCCTGGGCCCCTTCGGAGAGCACTGCCCCCGGCTGTGCCGCACCCAGGGCTGTGCTGCTGGGTCCCCACCTAGTCACCCTCTCTCACCACAGTGGACTGGGACCATCTAGTCGCCTACCACATGGCGATGGAGAGGGGCCATATGCCTGACCAGCTCAGCAGAGGCTAACGTGGCAGCCTTGCAAACTCAGAGACCGAAAGTGACCACACAGGATGGTCAGATATGAAAAATTAGTGACTAAAAGCAGTTTGTGGTAGGTGGTCATGTTCTGGCCTGGAATCTGCCCTGGCAAAGGTCCGTCTTCACCTAACGAAGCCCGTCTGCCATGTTTGCATCTAAGATAAGCCACCTTTGGAATGTCAAAGTAAGTTTCTTTTTCCCCGACCCCTCATAGCAGAGGCACCACACCAGAGGGAGACCACAAATCCCCTCATCATTATTATTTTTTAAACATTTTTAAAGATTTTATTTATCTTTAGAGTGGAAGGGAAGGAGAGAGGGAGAGAAATATCAATGTGTGGTTGCTTCTTGTGCGCCCTCTGCTGGGAACTGGACTGCAACCCAGGCATGTGCCCTGACTGGGAATCGAACCGCAGTTGTTTTGTTTGCAGGCTGCACTCAATCCACTGAGCTACACCAGCCAGGGCTCATTATTATTTCTTATAAAGAGTTTATTTATTGCCCTGGCTGGCGAGGCTCAGTGGATTGAGCGCGGGCCTGCGAACCAGACGATCGCGGTTCGATTCCCAGTCAGGGCACATGCCTGGGTTGCAGGCTGGTTCCTTGCAGGCTAACTCCCAGCAGGGGACGCACGAAAGGCAACCATACATTGATGTTTCTCTCCCTCTCTCCGTCCCCTCTAAAGATACATAAATAAATAAAATCTTTAAAAAAAAGAGTTTATTTATTTATTTTTAGAGAGGGGAAGGGCAGGAGAAAGAGGGAGAAAAACATTGATGTTTGCTTGCCTCTCATGAACCTCCCGCTGCGAAGCAACCTTTGCTTCATGGGCCTGCACTAGATCCACTGAGCTACACCACCCAGGTGTAATCCCAGGGTTAATCCCCTCATTATTAATGTTACCGTGTTAATTGTTGACCGTTACCTTTCCTGTCCACAGCTGTGTAAAAGAAGTACATGTCTATCATTTCACTTTTTGTTCAATGCTAGAGGTCCCCTTTCCTCCCCAGCCTGGACTGTCTGCTTTCTCCCCCCTCCCTAATCTCTCACCAGTGGATTTCATGCAGCCTACTTACTTCTTTTGTTTTGATTCTAATGTATAAAATATGGTACAGTGTTGGCTAGTGTAACTCAGTGCATTGAGTGTGGGCTGTGAAACAGGGGGTCACCAGTTTGATTCCCAGTTGGGGTGTAAGCCTGGGTTGCCGGCCTTGTCCACAGTGGGGGCCACTTCAGTCAGCCACACATGGATGTTTCTGTCCTTCTCTTTCTCTCTCCCTCTCTCTAAAAATAATAAATAAAATCTTAAAAAAGTAAAATAAAATAAGGTTCAAAACTGCCATTTTCTGGAGCATGTTCTCAATCTGCTGATGATTGGCTTCCTGGCAATTGTTGTCAGTTTGAGATTTGGACGTTTCTTATGTTGACAGCACTGTGTGCACAGAGCGTGGACCTAACAGTGGGCAAAAAGCAAGCCCCCCATGAGTGGCCACCCCTCCCCCTGCCCTCTCCCTTTGTGAGACAACACAGAAGCCTCCTATGTGTTGCTGCATCAGATCTGTGCAGTCACTAGACTGTCCCAGCCCGTGGATGGCTGGATTCTGGGATTCTGTCATTATAGGCAAGAAAATTTTCTTGAAAATGGACATGTATATGTGTCTTTATTTATCTTCAGAGGGGAAGGGAAGGAGAGAGGGAGAGAAACATCAATGTATGGTTGCCCCTCTTGCGTCCCCTGCTAGGAACTGGCCCGCAACCCAGGCATGTGCCCTGACTGGGAATCAAACCACAATGGTCTGGTTCGCAGGCCCGCACTCAATCCACTGAGCTACACCAGCAGCCAGGGCTATGTGTCTTAAGTGTATGTATAGATATATAACTTATTTTTATTTTTATTTATTGATTTTAGAGAGTAAGGGAGAGACAGAAAGAACCATTGATGCGCTGTTACACTTACTGATGCATTCACTGGTTGCTTCTTATGTGTGCTCTGACTGGGGATTGAACCCCACACCCTTGGTATATTAAGATGACGTTCTAACCAACTGAGCTAGCTGACCAGGCCTATACATGCACAGTTTTTGCTAGTGAGCGGAGAAGTAAAAAAATCCATCAGACATCTGTCCTAAGTTCCCCCACAAAAAAATTGTCCACAAAGACTTCTATGCTTCCCATGCAGCTGTGCATGAGGAACTGGCAGCATCTGGAAGCTCCTGGATGCTAGGAAGCAGCTCAATGCTACTCACAGAGATAGGAGTGGTTTCATTTTTTTCTTTTTTCTTTTTGTTTTTAGAGAGAGAGGTAAAAGAGGGAGAAACAGGGAGAGACACATCAGTGTGTTGTTGCCTCTCATGCACCCCCTAGTGGGGACCTGGCCTGCAACCAAGGCATGTGCCCTGACTGGAAATCAAACCGGCGACCCTGTGGTTCACAGGCTGGCACTCAATCCACTGGCCACAGCAACCCGGGCAAAGCAGCTTCATTTTCTATAGAGAGCGTAATTCATCTTGACTGTGAGCGATGCCTCCATTCACAAATATCCAGCCCAGCTCACACAGAGGGAGACCCGGGACATGCTCACCACAGGATTACGTGCATCTCCTTGCCACTGAACTGAGACAGAAATGCCGTTCTCGGGCTGAAGAGGATGTTTGGCTGCTGCCTGAGTAATAGACTCTAGAGACATGTCTGCTGTTTGTTCTCCCTGCAGACAGCCTGAGCTGGCCCCTCCTGCTCCTGGCCCTTTCCCCGAGCCACGGGTAGTCCCAATGCAGTTTTTGTGGACCTTGGAGATACTAAACTGCAGCATCAGAATGGCTGGTGAAATAAAAAGTTTATGCTTCATTGATCTGTCCTTTGGGGACAAAAACACTTTGATGTTAATATTTGGTTTGATGTGTGATGTAAATCAAGTACTTGCCTGAAATTTAAACTTACTGTGTTTTTAACAATGTTAATTGAGCAGTTTTCAATTATTTTTTATTTTTAAAAGGAAATTATTGTTTTAATTTTAAGCAGTCTTTTGATTTTTAAAGGTATTGGATTGCTATAAGGCCACTTAGTTGATCTCCATTTCAGTGTACTGACTGTAAAAATACTATTGCCATTTTTACAAAAAGAAAAAGGTACGTAGTTTAAGTGTTTACCTCAACCAGCAATAAACATAGCAGTGCCATCACTCAGAAGCACCTCTCCGACAGTCTTTTAGTTGACTTGCGAAAATGAAGAGGGCAGGGCATTGAGAGCCTGAGCTATGCTGACTGGCTTACTGAGTGCTGGGTAAATTACCACTCAATTACATGTGTCTTTTGAGAAGTAATTTCACAAAAGGAGAAACCTTTTCGCTGACATTTGATATTTTCTTTCTAATAGGGACCAACACTTGTACAGCAGTGACCCCTTGTACGTTCCAGACGACAGAGTTTTTGTTACTGAGACACAGGTTATCCGGGAAACGCTCTGGTAGGTCCTATCATCTGGTCAATAGTCTAGATTGATTTATTTTTAGAGAAGGGAAAAGGGAGGGAGAGAAGCATCAATGTGTGGGTGCCTCTCATACACCCCCTACTGGGGACTGGGCCTGCAACTCAGGCATGTGCCCTGACTGGGAATCGAACCGGCAACACTTTGCTTTGCAGTCCGAAGCTCAATCTACTGAGCCACAGCAGGCAGGGCTAGACGACTTTATTAGTGGTGTAAAAAAAAAAAGTGTATAGGTGTGAACCCTAGCAGTTCCCAGTGGGCACCCGAATTGCGCTAGGGCCTCGGGAAGCCCAAACTTGATTTTCCACCGTGGTGATTGAGATTTTGATGCGTTTACTTCTCTTTCATTTTGAATAGCTTAATATACAGGGTCCACCAGAAGTAAGACCTGCTTGATTGTGGTTGGTTGGTAGGGTAATAATATGGGTGTACTAATTTACAGTTCTTCTTTGAACATTTCACCTAAAATGTCCTAGGGTGTGCTTGAGTGCGATATTGTTATGTTATGGAATGACATGCTTATGATTTTATAGTAAAAAGGGGCATTATCTGTGCTGGACCCTGTGTACATGTCTAACTACATTACACCATCACTGAGCTAATGTCTCAGTTCGAAGCAAGGCTCATTGTGTGCTGCTTGCTGCTTGTAATAGGCAGAGCGTCCCAGTGGCAGTCAGCCTGGGCCCCAGCCCCAGGAACCAGGAAGCTAAGACATTAGAGTGTATTCCCACAAAAGGACAGTGAGCAGTGCCACCCATTGAGCTGTCACTCAGAGCTCCTGGTTCTGGTCCCCTCTGCCCAGAAGCATAATGTTGTCATTCTTTTTCTTTTTTTTTTAAGATAATATTTTAAAAGATTTTATTTATTTATTTTGAGAGAGGGGGGAAGAGAGGGAGAGAAACATCAGTGTGTGGTTGCCTCTCCCACGCCCCCTGCTGGGGATCTGGCCCACAACCCAGGCATGTGCCCTGACTGGGAATCGAACCAACAGCCCTTTCTTTGGTTTCCAGGCTGGTGCTGAGTCCACTGAGCCACACCAGCCAGGGTTAATATTGAAATTCTTAAAACCAGGAAGGTCTGTTCCGACTACCTCTTGTGGGAAGAAACACTTTGACAATGCTGTTTGAACTTCACTCTGAGATGATACTGAAATGTCTCGAGTGTTAAGGTAATCAGATGAAAACTGTGATGTCTTCAGTTTTCTAGTTACCTGACCTCTCTGCTCCACCCAAGTCTGAGTCTTTTATTAAAAATACTTAATCAGTACTCGCTTCAGCAGCACATATACTAAAATTGGAACGATACAGAGATTAGCATGGCCCCTGTGCAAGGATGACACGCAAATTCGTGAAGCGTCCCATATTTAAAAAAAAAAAATTCTTAATCAGCCCTGGCTGGTGCAGCTCAGTGGATTGAGCGCGGGCCTGTGAACCACACGATCGCGGTTCGATTCCCAGTCAGGGCACATGCCTGGGTTGCAGGCCAGTTCCCAACAGGGGACTCACAAGACTCAACCATACATTGATATTTCTCTCCTTCTCTCCTTCTTTCCTTCCCTTCCCCTCTAAAGATAATGTCTTTAATAAAAAATAAATAAATAAAATAATAATAATAAATAAAATCTTTAAAGAAAAATTTTTAATCAGCCCTGGCTGGTGTAGCTCAGTGGATTGAGCACGGGCCTGCGAACCAGAGGATTGAAGTTCAATTCCCAGTCAGGGCACATGCCTGGGTTGCAGGCCAGTTCCCAGCAGGGGACCCACGAGAGGCAACCATACATTGGTGCTCTCTCCCTCTCTCCTTCCTTTGCCCTCTAAAGATAAATAAATAAAATCTAAAAAAAAATTTTTTTAATCATTACCATAGCGAACATTTTTCTGTACTTAAAGTACACTTAAATTTCTTATTTCAGGTTACTCTCAGGAGTCAAAAAGCTCTTTATCTTTCAGTTGATAGATGGGAAGGTAACCGTGAGGAACGACATTACAGTCACTCATTTGACCCATGTAAGTTAACTGTGTAAATAAGAATTAAATAATGGGATTTGTGTAAACTATGCATGCATAACTTTAGAATATTTTTCAATATTAAAACTACTAAATATATCTTAAGATCCAAAAGGCAAAATTAATTTGTGTATCATAACCGTGCTTAGAGAATTCCTTAGTGGTGTTGTAATGTTATGTTTAGTTTAAATTTGTGTTTTCTTTTTTTTATTTGTCATTATATGTTGGGAAAGCTGTATGCTGTAAATTTTTTGCGTATAGTACATTTATCTGAAATGTATCTTTAAAAAGTATAAGCCTTGAAAAAAATACAAGAAAAAAATGAAGTTATTACAATCAAATTAAAAAACTATATATAGCCTCAATTTTATATACTGTAGCTATTAACATTCATGCTACCTTTTGGATCTAAAACTAAGTGTTTGTCTTATTACTTTGTCAAGTAAGCATACTGCTCAAAACTGTTACAAAGGAGCTATTTTACAGTGAGGAAATACGGATTTGAAACTCGCAGAGACTGGCTTGAAATAATGCCGTGTTTCGTTTCCGTCCCATGACCGGCCACAGAGCTGTCTGCGGTCAATGCTGGAGCAGATGGCGGCCTATGGGCAGGTCGTATTCCAGCTCCAGGAGTTCATCGACGAGGTCATGGGCCACGGCTCCGAGAGCTCGCTGCCTGGGAACGGGAATGGCCACAAGAAGCTTACGGAAGCCCCCTTCCGAACCTACCAGGCTTTCATGTGGGCCCTCTACAAATACTTCATTACTTTCAAAGAAGAACTTACAGAAATTGAGAAGTGCATCATCAATAATGGTACTTAAATGCTCTTCACTTTTAATCGTAAGACACGGCTCACACTTTGAATGCCACTGAAGTTTATTAATTGATGGAAGTTTCGAAAATCACATGCCAAAGAAGTAACTGTCATGAATGTATTTATTTTTAAAATTATTATTTTTTTTTGTCATTACCCAAGGACATTTTTCCTTTGCTTTTAAAGAGAGAGAAAGGGGAGAGAGAGACACACACACATCAATTGGTTGCCTTCCATACGTGCCCGTGCTAGGGATAGAACCTAGGTATGTGCCTGCAACCTTTTGGTGCACAGTATAGTGCTCGAACCAACTGAGCCACACTGGCCAGGGCTAAAATTATTTTAAATTTGTATTTTAAGTCATCCATATTATTAAAAATCCAAACAGTAACAAAAGACAGTGATAATTTTTCTTCCATTGCAGGTGTGACTTGGTCAGTTAAGAGCCTTGTCCTGTAAGCCAAAGGGTTGCAGGTTCAATTCTCAGTCAGGACACATGCCTAGGGTTCTGGTTCAGTCACATTTCAATTCCAGTCAGGGCACGTGCAGGAGGCAGCCGATTGATGTTTCTGTCTCACACTGATGTTTCTCTCTCTGTCTCCCTCCCTCCCTTCGCCTCTCTGTAACATCAGTAAGAACATCCTCCCATGAAGAAAAAATAAAATTTTCCCTCCTACTCCAGTTCTTCAGGCAAAACTCACTTCCTCTCCTCAGAGGGAACCAAGTCATAGTCATTTGTGTACCCTCCTGGAAATAATTTTTTTAAAGATTTTATTTATTTATTTTTAGAGAGGGCGGAAGGGAGAGGAAAGAAATATCAATATGTGCTTATCTCTTGTGTCCCCCCTACTGGGGTACCTGTCATATAACTCAAACAAATGCCCTGACTGGGACTCCAACCCATGACCTTTTGGTTTGCAGGCCATCACTCAAGCCACTGTGCCATACTCACCGGGCCAGAAATAATTTAGACAATGCAGTGGGTGCATTTTCTTGTGTGCAGAACTGGAAGTCTATTCACTGCTCCCTTCAAATCATATTTTCATTTAAATTTTGAGGACCGTTACCTTATAAGTATATTAAGAGCCTCTTCATTCTTTTTCACAAACTCAGTGTTTTGCTGTGTGGATGTGTCACAGACCAGTTCCCTTGTGGACACCCAGGTTGCTTCTGAGCCTTTGCTGTTGCTGTCAGCACCATAGTGGTAACCACTGCTGTGTCATTTGTTGTACTCGGGCAGCAAGCTGGCTGGGTGGCTCAGTGGGTTGGGTGCTGGCCTGCCAACCGAAGTGTCGCTGGTTTGATTCCCAGTCAGGACACCTGACGGGGATTGCAGGCCGGGTCCACAGTAAGGGGTGCATGAGAGGCAATCACACATTGATGTTTCTCTTCCTCTCTTCCTCCCTTCCCTTCTTTCCAAATGTAAAGAAATTAAATCTTTAATTTTAAAAAAGGCATGGGAGTGCTGGACAGAGGTGATGGCAGGGTGATTTGGGTAGATTCTGCCACATTGTTTGACAGGAGCCACTGAGCGTCTTGTCAGCCTTGCAGGCAGCACCTAACGGAACCTTGTGGTCCTCACCAGTGTGACAGGTGTGAACTGGCGGCCCAGTGCTGGTTTCTTCCACTCCGCTCTGGTTGCAGCTGCTGCTCAAAGTGGCTCCCAGTCCTGTGTGCCCGTCACTGGACTTACCTGACTTCCCCCAGGGGTGACCCCACACGTCACTGTAGTCTGTGATCAAAACCAGGGACTTGCCCCTGCATGACACAGTGAGGAGCCTGCAGACCTGCCACAGGTGTCACAGCTCTTTGGGCGCTTGCTTTTCTTCGGGGAGTGGGGAGTACGATGTGTTGTTCTGTGATGTGTAGTCCACTGTTTGATTCCCATAGCCTCCTCCACGTTCGGGAGTCCGAGCTGGCTCTTGCCGCACCTTTGTAGCCAGGCCCCCCCACTGAAACAGCAGCCCCATTGTATTCTGGGATTTATTTCTTTTGTTCAGTAGTTATAATTTGTATTCTTTAGTTACAAATGAGGTTGACTGTCTTTCTGTCTAAGAATTACTTGTGTTTCCTTCCCTGTCAGCTCCTTTATACATTGTTTTTCTGGGAGTTCGTTTTTTTCCCCTTAGAAAGTACTTTCTTTAGAGACATGAACCTGTGCTACAGGAGAGGAAAACACACCCCCCCCCCCCCCCTTGGCTCTGGCTTCCCTCGTAGTCAAGCATTTCTGTTGTATCTGACTGCACGGTTTTCCTGGCTAACGAGTGTGACCCTTGACCCTCACAGACACCACAGTAACTCTTGCCATCGTGGTGGACAAGCTGTCGCCCCGACTGGGGCAGCTGAAGGTTCTGCACAGAGTCTTCAGCACCGGTATAGCCGAGGTCCCGCCGGACACACGGAACGTCGTTCGGGCGTCTCACCTGCTTAACACCCTGTACAAGGCCATTCTCGAGTATGACAATGTGGGGGAGGCCTCTGAGCAAACGGTACGTGGCCCCTCATCTGGTCTCAAGCATGTGGCTCCCTTCTGTGCTGCCAGAGCAGTGGGGCACAGCTGCCCCAGCTCTTTATAGAAACAGTACTTAAGTCATGGCGTGTCTGACACTTGTGCAGGATTTTGAAATTAGCTTCTAAGTTTGTTTTGTTCTTTTCAGATTTTATTTACTTTTAGACAGAGGGGAAGGGAGGGAGAAAGAGGGAGAAAAACATCAATGTGTGGTTGCCTGTCTTATGCTCCCTACTGGAGATCTGGCCCGCAACCCAGACATGTGCCCTGACTGGGAATGAAACCAGCGACCCTTTGGTTCACAGGCCGGCACTCAATCCACTGAGCTACACCAGCCAGGGCTCTTCTAAGTTGTAATTGTTATAGTGACCAAAAGCATGCGATGCAACAAGGACAAAACATGACAGCAGGATGTGAAAAGTAGCCAGCTGTCTTCCAAAGCAAGTTGCAATAACCCTTTCTGAAATAAAACGGCAAGGCTGTGATGGGAAGCTTCCAGAGTGGTCAGCCACAGAAACACAAAGTAGGACCAAGATTACTAAGGGCTGAGAGGAGGGGAGGTGCGTTATGGGGACAGAGTGGCAGGGACTTTTTTAAAAAAGATTTTATTTATTTATTTATTTATTTTAGAGGGAGGGAGAGAGGGAGAAAACCATCAATGTATGGTTGACTCTAGCACACCCCTTAGTGGGGACCTGGCCTGCAACCCAGGCATGTGCCCTGACTGGGAATCGAACCAGTGATCCTTTGGTTGGCAGGCCAGCACTCAATCCATTGAGCCACACCAGCCAGAGTTGCGGTTTTAAGCGTCAAAATGTCCTGGGGATCTGTTCTCACAATAATGAATATACTTAACTTGATTAAACTTTACACTTAAAAATGGTGGAGAGCATATTTATGTTACGTACTTTTTATCACAATTTAACAAAACACAGCACTCATTAGAGACTAGAATCTAGAAAGCTGCAGGTTTGTCTGGGTGTGTGTTTTAGGTGTTTCCCAGTTTGTTGGCGTACTGTTGTTTTTTCACCATTTTCATCCTGCGGCTCCATGTAGAGGAGGTCGGTTTCTTTCAGCCGTGGAGTGATTTCCTACTGGGAAGGACAGTAGAATGGAACCATGTCCTCATTCTTTATGGAAACCTTGCTCACTGCGTCATTTAGATAGGAAAACCACATGCCTATTGTCCCTGGGTAACTGTCACTCACGGGGGTCCGAGTATGGGCTACAGACATGTGCTCATCTCCTGAGTAGGTGAGTTCTGCACAAGGATCTAATAATACACGGTTTGGGTTTTTAATTCCTTATTTTATTTCAAAAAGCAGAAACGTCACTTTTTAGAAGGCATCTCAGAAGCACGTTAGCCTCGTCTCATGCCAAGATGAGGGTGCCCTGAGAGTGGCCTGTGCGCATGTCCCTGCAGGTCTCCCTGCTCTTCTCTCTCTGGGTGGAGACCGTGCGGCCCTACCTGCAGATCGTGGACGAGTGGATCGCGCATGGCCACCTGGGCGACTGTGCGCGGGAGTTCATCATCCAGAGGTGACCGCAGCCGCACAAAGCACGGGCCACATGGGGCACGTTTGCTCCATTCAGACGTGATCGCTCGGTTCAGGCACTACTGAGGGAGAGTGGTTTTGCCAGGAGAGCTCTGTGGTTGCCATAGGGCATGTCTGGGCACAGCACCGAAACATCTTTCTCCTGCCATTGTGTCAGTTCACCGCTTAGCTCTGCAGCCTGCCTCCCAAATGGTAGTGTATCTGTGTGGGCCTGGCCTAGTGAACCGCACAGCGCTTCCCATGGGGCGAGCGCCGGCAACAACCAGCCGCTCCAGTCATTCCAGGGTAAAGCATCGGTTAGAAACAAGTATGAAAACATTAGTGAAGAGGCCCCTAATACGTTTATTTCTCTAAATTAGTTGCTCTAGATTTTTTTTCTTTTTAATCCTCACCTGAGGATATATTAATTTATTTTATTTTTTTAAAGATTTTTTTATTTATCTTTAGAAGGGAAGGGAAGGAGAGAAGGAGAGAAATATCAATGTATGGTTGTCTCTCGTATATCCCCTGCTCGGAACTGGCCTGCAACCCAGGCATGTGCCCTGACTGGAAATCGAACCATGATCCTTTGGTTCGCAGGCCCGCACTCAATCCACTGGGCTATACCACCCAGGGTTGTATTTGTTGATTTTAGAGAGCCGAAAGGGTAGGCAGGGGAGAGAGAGACACACATACACATCGGTGTGAGAAAGAAACATCAATTGGCTACACACCCCGACCAGGACCAAACCTGGGACCCAGACATGTGCCCCAACCAGGAATCGAACTCTGGACCTTTTGGTGTGTGGGATGACATTCCAACTACTGACCTGCAGGAGCCAGTGTGCTACTTTTTTTTACCCTTAAGTTAATTGATTTTTCTGAATACAGTCATAGAATCTGTATCTCAACTCTGTGTGAAGTTGGGTGCTCTGTGTGCGGGTGTGGTTTTGTGGACAGCTGTTCCTTTCCCCTCGACAGGAGAAGGGTGTGCTGACTCCTCCGAGCTCTGGATAGGTGGCCCTGTTTCCAGAGCTCAGATATAAGAGGCAGCCTTTCCCCCAGTCCAGTTTTTGTCTCTCATTCTGTCCTGTTTCACCTCTCTCACTATTCCTACATGGTGAGAAGTATCTATCATTTCATTACTCAAAGCAGTCCTGTTAACAATGTACGTGGTCCCTGGCTGGTGTGGCTCAGTGGATTGAGCGCTGGCCTGTGAACCAAAAGGTCAGTAGTTCAATTCCCAGTCAGGGCACATGCCTAGGTTGTGGGCCAGGTCCCCAGTAGGGGGCGTGCAAGAGGCAACCACACATTGATATTTCTCTCCTCTCCCTTCCTCTCTCTCTAAAAAAATAATCTTATGTGGAGGGTGGGGGGAAATCTGGAGATTACTCTCAGAGGAGATAAACAAGTTAATCATATTTTGTTTAATTCCAATTCAGGCAGCTTTCTACTTAGTTAGAGTTTTATCTCAGCCATTCAGAGTATTTATCCATGTTTTCATGTTAAGCTGAAGCCAGATAAACTCTCCCATTTTGCAAAGACGTTGCTTCATTTTAGCAATAACTAAAGTGACTATGTCTGGGAATGTCTGGGTCTCATGTGGCTAAACTAGAATACACATCCTGTTCTTTTGGAAGAAGGATGAACATTTAACGTTCTTTGAATGTCTACAGAAACAAAAATGTTCCAGTAAATCACAGAGACTTCTGGTACGCAACCTACACACTCTACAGTGTGTCAGAAAAGACAGAAAATGAAGAGAAAATGAGCGACAATGCCAGCGCAAGCTCCGGCAGTGAGCAGGGGCCCTCCAGCCGGCAGCACACCATGGTGTCCTTCCTCAGGCCCGTCCTGAAGCACATCATCATGGCCGGCAAGTCCATGCAGCTGCTGAAGCACCTGCAGGCCGGGGACGGCACTGCGGGCCAGGCCACAGCCAGAGGTGGGCCCTTTCCGTGCACCTCTCGCGGCAGGGGGTGTTCTGCTGCTGTCTTCGCTCTTGTCATCCGACATACAGCGTGATTCTGTAGTTTTCTGTTTGTTTGTTGTTTTTTGATTTTTAGAGAGGGGAAGGGAGGGAGAAAGAGAGAAACATCGATTGGTTGGTTGCCACTCGTACGTGCCCCAAATGGGGATGGAACCCACAACCCAGGCATGTGCCCTGACTGGGAATCGAACCTGCCATGGTGGGCTTGCAAGACTATGCTCAAGTGAGCCACACCGGTAGTTTGAAAATTGTCAAAGCCTTCTAGTTACATGGAAATAGCACCATGATCAAGTGAGTAGATCATGCTGCTGCTAGTACAAAAAAAGGTTGTCCTCATTGGAAATGTCTAGCAGTTGCTTTGGCCAGTGAGGCTCAGTGGAGTGAACACCAGCCTACTAACCAAAAGGTTGCTGGTTTGATTCCCACTCAGGGCACATGCCTGGTTGTGAACCACATCCCCAGTTCGGGGTGTGCTAGAGGCAAATGTTTGGTGTTTCTCTCCCTTTCTTTCTCAACCCTCTCTCTAAAAATAAATACATAAAATCTTTAAGAAAAAGACAGAAAGAAATTTGTAGCACTGTATTTGAAAGGCAGTGATAATAAGTTCCACATGTATTTTCCTTATCTTGATTCCTAAGGACTGGTTTTTGTTTTTTTGTTTAGATTTTTGTTTTTGTTTAGATTTTCATTTATTTTTAGAGACAGAATGGAAGGAGAAAGAGAGGAAGAAAATCAATGTGTGGCTGCCTTCCACACACCCCCTATTGGGGACCTGGCTTACAACCCAGGCACATGCCCTGACTGGGAATCAAACCAGCAACCCTTTGGTTCACAGGCCCATGCTCAATCCACTGAGCTACACCAGCCAGGGCAGGACTAGTCCTTTAAAAATAATTCCCTATGTCTTGTAGCATGTCATTCTTGAAGACCATGAACGCTGGCAGACAGAGGAATTCACTGGTGAACAATTTAGACTGGACCGTAGATTTCAAGAAAATTTTGATGTTATTTCTAGTCTTTTTTGATGCTATTTAAACAGTGCACTTAAAATTTTATCAACTGACTAAAAAGATTTGAGAAGTACAAATGTGACCCTTGGTTGTTTTGTTTGTAATTCAGCTTAGTGTTACATCAATTATTTTGTATCTTCTCTAGTAATATTTTCAATTGGCCCGGGTGCATGCTCATTTGGTTAGAGCATCATCCAGACATACCAAGGTTATGGGTTTGATCCCCGGTCAGGGAACATACAAGAATCAGCCAATGAATGTATCGATAAGTGGAACAACAAACTGATGTTTCCCGCCACCCCTTTCTTTTTTTCTTCCACCTTTCTAAAATCAATAAATAAAAATTTAAAACATAAGAATAATATTTTTATTTTGGAATTTTTTTCTTTTTTTAATAATATATTTTATTGATTATACCATTGCAATTGTTCTATTCCCCCCCTTCATTCCCCTCCACCCTGCACACCCCTCCCCCTCTTCCCCTCCTTCAGTTTATGACCACATGTCTCAAGTTCTTTAGATTCTATATTTCCCCCACTATTCTTGCCCTCTCCCCTATCTATTTTCTATCTACCCTCTATGCTATTTTCTGTGCCTTCTCCCCCCTTCTCCTCCTCCCACTCCCCTGTTGCTAACCCTCCATGCGTTCTTCATTTCTATGGTTCTGCTCCTGATCTAGCTGTCCTCTTGGTTTGCTTTTGTTTTAGGTGTGGTTGTTAATAACTGTGTGTTTGCTGTCCTTTCACTGTTCATATTTTTCATCTTCTTTTTCTTATATAAGTCCCTTTAGCATTTCATATAATAAGGGCTTGGTGATGATGAACTCCTTGAACTTGACCTTATCTGAGAAGCACTTTATCTGTCCTTCCATTCTAAATGAAAGTTTTGCTGGATAAAGCAATCTTGGCTGTAGGTCTTTGGATTTCATGACTTGGAATACTTCTTTCCAGCCCCTTCTTGCCTGTAAGGTCTCTTTTGAGAAATCCGCTGACAGTCTGATGGGTACTCCTTTGTAGGTGACTGTCCCCTTATCCCTTGCTGCTTCTAGGATTCTCTCCTTCATTTTAGTCTTGGCTAATGTAATTATGATGTGCCTTGGTGTGTTCCTTCTTGGGTCCAACTTCTTTGGCACTCTCTGAGCTTCCTGGATTTCCTGGAAGTCTATTTCCTTTGCCAGACTGGGGAAGTTCTCCTTTATTATTTGTTCAAATATGTTTTCCACTCGTGGCTGTTTCTTTCCCCCTTCTGGTACCCCTATAATCCGGATGTTGGAACGTTTAAAGATGTCCTGGAGGTTCCTAAGCCTCTCCTCATTTTTTTGAATTCTCATTTCTTCATTCCTTTCTGGTCAGATGTTTCGTTCTTCCTTCTGGTCCATTCCATTGATTTGAGTCCCAGTTTCCTTTCCATCACTATTGGTTTCCTGGACATCTCAATCTCCCTTCATTTCAATTAGTTTAGCCTTCATATGTTCCTCTAATTTGTGACTATAATCAACCAGTTCTGTGAGCATCCTGATAAACAGTGTCGTGAACTGTGCATCTGTGAGGTTCACTATTTCTTTTTCACTTAGAGTTATTGGCTCTGGGACTTTGAGTTCTTCTTGCACCATCTTTTGGACTGTTCGTGCCTGTTAAGTAGCAGGATTGGAGCCCTAAGGTGTTCACTAGAGCAGGGCAACTAAGTCACTGGATTGTGACGTTGTATTTGGGGGCGGGGTCAAAGAGGAACAATGGCGTCCTGTCTGCCGCCTGCCACCACTGCCCCCACCGGTGCCACAGCTGCCACTGTCACCGGGCCCACGCGTTTTGTCCCACTGCACGCGAGTGCGCCACCGCCGTCAGCCCTCGCCCCCTGGGGCCTGCATGGTCCGTCTCACTGTGCGCGAATGTGTGACCGCGGTCAGTCTGCCCCACACCCCGACTGGTTCCGGGCTGCCTGCACGCCTAGGTCGGGGGATCTGTCCTGCCCAACCCAACCCTGCTCGCTGCTGGCTCCGCCCCTCTTACCGTCCCCCTTGAATGGTTAGATGTAGTCGGACTTTCGTATAATTCAGTTTTCTGTCTTGTGGCTGTGTCTTTGTTCTCTAAAACTTGGTTGTGGGAGAAGGCACAGTGTTTCCACCTATGCCTCCATCTTGGCGGAAGTCCTCTGGAATTTTTTTTGATGGGTTAATAAAATGTAATGAGCTTCCCAGGGCCAATCTTGGGACTGTTTTTTCCGATAAAATTCTCAGGTACTGTACGTGGTAACTTAACTTTCAAGTGTCCTGCTTAGGGTACTCTCTTATTCAGAAAAAAGTTAGGTTATACTTTCACGTTCAACCCTGAACTTCACAGTTGTCTGACAGGATGTAAAAATATGTAGTGGCACTGTATTATAAAAGGAACGATACGGGAATAGACTCACATAGTATTTCCAGAGAGAAAATACCAGGCAACATTTGGATTAAATCACATGCTATATCTGAACGTTACTTAATGTTAAGTAACATTCCTCTTTATGACGTACTTCTTTGTTTCAGATGCAGAAAGAAAAAGCCTATATACCCTCTTTCTGGAGTCGGTACAGTCACGCCTTCGGCATGGAGAAGATGCCCCCACACAGCCCCGCACGGAGCAGCTGGCAACCAAAGAAAACCTTATCAAGATGCAGTGCATTGCTGAGAGGCACCCTGAACTGGACGACATTCATGACCCGCTGCTGGCTGTCAACTTTGCCAGGTGAACCCCAGCTGCTACTTTTTTTTGAGATTTTATTTATTTTTAGAGAGGAAAAGGGAAGGAGAAAGAGAGGGAGAGAAACATCAATGTGTGGATGCCTCTTGAGCGCCCCCTACTGAGGACCTGGCCCAAAACCCAGGCATGTGCCCTGACTGGGAGTTGAACCGGTAACCCTTTGGTTTGTAGGCCGGCATCCAATCCAATGAGCCACACTAGTCCTGGCCGAGCTGCAACATTTCTGATGGTTGAAATAGCAGAATCTATGCCATATTTAGTACTGTTTATTTCTGCCAGGTGGGGGCCTTTCAGCCTTAAAGGTAAAAACCTTTGTAGCCTATCTTACCTTATGAATGAGTGGAGCACAAGAAGGTACTGTGTTCACTTATTTCAGATGTGCCCTTTGGGCTCCCTGGTGTTTGTGAACATCCCCAGGCTGTCACGTGCCCTAAGCCCAGGGCAGTGCCGTCTCCAGGACAGAAGATGCTCTAAGAAGTCTGGGTCATGGACGGGGATCAGACACACCCAGTGAACCAGACCCTCCCTGTGTGTAACATGTGTCTTGGCTCTCGAGGCTTTTAGGTGCTCAGTCCCAACACACTGCTATTACCTAAGGCCACCAGTCTCTGCCAGTGGCCCTAGTGTCCAGAAAGGGCCGAAGTGCTTGACCCTGAAGTGACCCAGAAGTGACTCTGAACAGCTGGTTCACTCAAAGTATATTTTGAGGAAACAAATTTCTCTCTTCCTGCCCTTGCTTGGTGTGGCTCAGTGGATTGAGTGCTGGCCTTCAAACCAAAGGGTTGCTGGTTTGATTCTCAGCAGGGCTTTGAAGAAACATTGATGTTTCTCTCCTTCTCCCCTTCCCCTCTCTCTAAAAATAAATTAGTAAAATCTTTAAAATATATACTAAAAAAAACCATTGCCCTCTTTCTGTAATAGTTTTTAAAACCAGGAGTTAACATGGCACTCTGAAGTTTTGATTTCAGAGAATCCTGTTGACGGCTGCTCCTAAAAGAAGACTTCTTTTTTTATGTTAAAGGTTGTATTTGGAACAGAGTGACTTTCACGAGAAGTTTGCTGGCGGAGACATCTGTGTGGATAGGTCCTCGGAGTCTGTGACATGCCAGACGTTCGAATTGACGCTGAGATCTTGCCTCTACCCCCATATTGACAGGCAGTATCTCGAGTGCTGCGGAAACCTCATGCGGACGCTGAAGACAGATTACAGGTCTGAGGGGGCTTCGTTTCGGAAGTTGTCTGCAGTTTATTGTGCTTCAAGAACTGTTGTGATTATGTTAAAACCTGTATTTCCAGTCAGTTTTTATTAGAGTGGGAAATAGATGTGCAGTTAATCAGTTTCTTTTCAGAGAATCAACTGATCTTTAATGTTTTCTTAACCTTGTTGTGCAATTTAATTGTTTATTTCCGAGACACTATCCCAGAAGAAAAAGAGAGGAAGTATGTTGCACAAAAATGCCCATCACAAAATCTGCCATCGGGGGGACAATGTGCAAATTACCAGTTCTTTGTATTATGGCATCTCAAAAATTATGGCATACTTATATCGTATCATGTGTGCATTTAGTACAGTTAATACAAACAAGTTTATACAGAGTATTAAATAGCATATGTTGTTCTTTTTTACATTTAATTTTTTTGAAGATTTTATTTATTTTCAGAGAAAGGGGGAGAGAAACACCAATACGCCCCTTATTGGGGATATGGTTCGCAACCCAGGCATGTGCCCTGACTGGGAATCGAACCAATGACCCTTTCATTCACGGGCCCATGCTCAATCTACTGAGCCACACCAGCCAGGTCTAAATAATCTTTATTGTACTTTTTTCCGTTACTGTTTAGTCCCCTTACACTGCCCTGGTCCCAGAAATCACTGCACTGTTGTCCACGTCCATGGATCCTTTTTCCTTTTAGCTCAGTCCCTCTACCATCTAATCTCCTCTACATATTTTGATCTTAAAGCTTAAAAAAGCAGCACATATAATATGGTGAGGACTATATTTTATTAAAGACACAGAAAAAGAAACTGGAAACAATACCCTAAATAGTACCGGTGAAAATTCAACATGAATGGTGGGATTTTTATTTCCTTTTTTTTTTCTTTACAATTTTTTAAGGGATTTTATTTTTTTAATTTTTATTTATTTTTATTTATGTATCTTTAGAGGGGAAGGGAAGGAGAGAGGGAGAGAAATATCAATGCATGGTTGCCTCTGGTGTGTCCCCTGCCGGGAACTGGCCTGCAACCCAGGCATGTGCCCTGACTGGGAATCGAACTGCAATCCCTTGATTCATAGGCCTGTGCTCAATCCACTGAGCTACACCAGCTAGGGTCTTTTTTTCATATTTTTTGACTGACCAGTTTTCTGTGTTAAGGAAAAACAACTTCTATTGTTGCGAAGTACCTAAGAGGTGTTAGCGTTTCTGACTGCTGTCACTGCTGAGTGTTAACCTGTGTCACTGCTAACACTGGCACACGAAGCCTGTGACAGACACGGGACCGCCTCATGTTGCCTCCTGCCTCTCCTTGCAGGTTGGTGGAGTACTTGCAGGCCATGAGGAATTTCTTCTTGATGGAAGGTGGAGATACCATGTATGACTTCTACACATCGATTTTTGATAAAATAAGAGAAAAGGAAACCTGGCAAAACGTGTCTTTTCTTAACGTCCAGCTCCAAGAGGCTGTAGGACAGCGTTATCCCGAAGACAGTTCACGGTAAAATGTGGAAGCCACCTTTTATTTATTTATTTTTTACAGACGGGAAGGGAGGGAGAAAGAGAGGGAGAGAAACATCAATGCGTTGTTGCCTCTCATGGGCCCCCTACTGGGCACCTGGGCCTCGACCCAAGCGTGTGCCCTGACTGGGAATCAAACCGGTATCCTTCTGGTTCACAGGCCCTTGCTCAATCCACTGAGCTACACCAGCTGGGTAGAAGCCACCTTTTATGTTCAGTGTTATAGAATAATCCCTGTCCCATGGACCCCCTCAGTTAATTACTATGTGGATCATCTTATTTAATCTTCACACTGACCCCATGAATTTTGCTAATGTAATTTACATATTGGAAAACCAAGGCAGTGGGAAGCTGAGTGGCTTGCTCACCAAGCAAAGCAGGATGAAAAGATGGAACTGGGCAGCTCTCGGGCCCTGCTAACCTCCCTCAAGGCGCTGGAATCAGAGCTGTCCCAGGCTCTGCCCCTGTCCTGCCCCTGCCCTGCCCTGTCTTGCCCTGCCCTGCCCTGTCCCAGCCACTGTGCTGGCCTCCTCTCTGGTGGCCTCGTGGTCTTAGGCAGCTCCGGGCCTTGGGGACCCTCACTGCCTCCACCTGCTGCTGCCACGCAGGTTTGGGAGTGGCGAGTAGGCATCTTCACCTAATGGATACAGTTGTAGGTTTTCAGACTATTCCACAGGCTTATCCTAGGCTGACCTGCCCTTCCTCCCACCCACCCACTTGGCCAACTCTGCCAGTCGGTGCCCCCACATCTTTGCAGCACAGAGGCGGTAACCCACCTTCCCCCCACCCTCTGGATCCTTGCTTCCTGCTTAGCTCTAGTCCTCATTCCCCTGCCAAAGCAATGATGATCCTAGTTAACATGCGTCAGGTGCCAACTCTGGGGGTTATTTTCCTCACAACCATGCTGGTGACTAACTGTCTACTACTTAGTAGTAGATAAAATAATTCCCTTTAGTTTCATTTTATTCTTTTTTTAAAATATATTTTACTGATTATACCATTACAGTTGTTCTATTCCCCCCCTCCATTTCCCTCCACCCACACACTCCCTCCCCCACCATTCTCCCCCGCCCCCCCTTAGTTTATAACCACGTGTCTCAGGTTCTGTAGATTCTCTATTTCCCCCACTATTCTCGCCCTCCCCCCTATCCATTTTCTGCCTACCATCTATGCTATTTTCTGNGGGTACTCCTTTGTAGGTGACTGTCCCCTTATCCCTTGCTGCTTCTAGGATTCTCTCCTTCATTTTAGTCTTGGCTAATG
This sequence comes from Sturnira hondurensis, assembly GCF_014824575.4. NCBI lineage: Eukaryota > Metazoa > Chordata > Mammalia > Chiroptera > Phyllostomidae > Sturnira > Sturnira hondurensis. The sequence goes on along the minus strand of NW_028080496.1, from coordinate 14,956,715 downwards.
TAATTATGATGTGCCTTGGTGTGTTCCTTCTCGGGTCCAACTTCTTTGGGACTCTCTGAGCTTCCTGGATTTCCCGGAAGTCCATTTCCTTTGCCAGACTGGGGAAGTTCTCCTTTATTATTTGTTCAAATACGTTTTCCACTCGTGGCTGTTTCTTTCCCCCTTCTGGTACCCCTACAATCCGGATGTTGGAATTTTTTGAATTCTCACTTCTTCCTTCCTTTCTGGTCCGATGTTTCGTTCTTCCTTCTGGTCCATTCCATTGATTTGAGTCCCAGGTTCCTTTCCATCGCTATTGGTTTCCTGGACATTTCCCTTTGTTTCAATTAGTTTAGCCTTCATATGTTCCTCCAATTTGTGACTGTACTCTACCAATTCTGTGAGCATCCTGATAGTGTTTTAAATTGGGCTTCTGAGAGCCTGACAATCTGTTTGTCGCTTAGAGTTATTGGCTCTGGGACTTTGAGTTCTTCTTGAGCCATCCTTTGGGCTGTTTGTGCCTGGGCTGTTTGTGCCTGTTAAGTAGCAGGAACGGAGCCCTAGGTTTTCACCAGAGCAGGGCAACTAAGTCACTGGGTTGTGACGTTGTATGTGGGGGCGGGCTTAAAGAGGGACAATGGCTTCCCTCCGGCGCCCTCCGCAGCCCGCGACCCCCACCAGCACCGCAGCCACCACCGTCACCAGGGCCACTCGCCCCGCTCCACTGCACGCGAGTGTGCCACCGCCGTCAGCCCTCCACCACTGCGTTCGCCCCCTGGGGCCTGCGTGGTCCGTCTCACTGCGCTGGAATGTGCGACCTTGGTCAGTCTGCCCCGCACCCTGACTAGGTCCGGGCTGCCTGCGCTCCTAGGTCTGTCCTTCCCGACCCTGCTCCACTGCTGGCTTTGCCTCTCTTACCGTCCCCGTTGAACAGTTTGTAGCTGTCGGACTTCCGTATAATTCGGTTTTCTGGCCTCTGGGTGTGTGTTAGTTCTCCAAAACTTTTGTTGTATCCAAACTTGGTTGTGGGAGAAGGCACAGTGTTTCCACCTATGCCTCCATCTTGGCGGAAGTCCTCATTTTATTCTTTTATTACCTTAGATTCTTCCATAAAAGCAGAATTTCATCAATTATGTGGTTATAAAAGCAGGGTAACTGCTCGATTCTTTTCACGAGAAGACATTAGTGCCCCACACCCACAGAGGGTCCCAGTGCAGGGTATATTGTTCAATATCAGTAGAAACCCATGAGTTTTGTTATTCTTGACATGTCTTAATCTATTACAGTTATTCTTTTTCTTTAAAGATTTATTTATTTTTAGAGGGTAAGGGAGGAAGAAAGAGAGGGAAACATTAATGTATAGTCCCTCTTGTGTGCACCTATTGGGGACCTGGCCTGCAACCCAGACATGTGCCCTGACTGGGAATCGAACCAGCGACCCTTTGGTTCACAGACCGGCGCTCAATCCACTGAGCCACACCAGCCACAGCTATTACAGTTATTCTTTTTTTGTTGCTTAGACTGTTCTAGTTTGACCCAGAGGGAACCCTGTCACTTCACCCCAGTGACCCCAGGGAGCCCCTGGCTCTCAAGTCCAACATCTAGCTCATTCTGTGCTCATCCTGCCCGGGCCCATGTGCCTCTCCTACGAGCACTTATCACAGCTGTTTGGTGGGTTCAGAGGCCCTCCATCAGTGCTGGAGTAGATCCATCAGCCCTGGGTTGTCACCACCTCTGGGCTCCCTGGGTTGTCACCACCATCCTAGGACGGAGCTAGGACATCTATAGGAAGAGCAGAACAAAACATAAGCTCACGTTGATATTTTCAGTGTCTGTGAAAGATGACCAGTTCCACTTTGATTTTCCTTTGAGCGTTACTAGCGAATTACCCTAACACGTACTGGATTTGCTTTATAATAAGTAGTAGTAGTTCCAAAGTCACAGTAGCAACCGCAGCCCCCGTGAGTTCACTGTGCATCCTGCACTGCCACCTCTGAGCCTCGGTGGGATCGAACCCGCACCCACGTGACCCCGAGCCGGCTCTGTTCTGACAGCTCGTGTCCTCTTCCAGGACTGCTTTGCTGGTCCCCCTCCCCCATCGCCATTTTGCTTTCAATTAGGCAAACAGCTGTGTGTTTCTGAAGTTGAAATCATTGGTACCAAGGTTCTTTTAGGGAGATCTGGCTTCTGTTTCTGTCCCTTCAAGCCTCCTCCCTCCCCGGAAGGTAACTGTGCTTGTTAAATTTCCACGTGGTGGCACGGCCCACACCCAGACCCGTTGCTCAGGCTCCGGCTCCGGCTCCCTGAGGGCTGTGTGGTCCTCAAGGTGGTGGCTGGACCCTGAGGAGCAGGGTCATCAGACCCTCACGTGCCCATGCAGCTCCCCACACAGGGACAGTCTCAAGTGCTCAGTCACTTGCTTCTTTCTATTGAGAGTCACATTCGAACCAGTGTTAGGGACGTGCGTGCAAAACTCCTGTAGAAGCAGAACCCACTGTGATCACGCACATGCTCCTGGGCTGTGCAGAGGTCCTCTCTGTGCCCATTGGTTGCCTGGATGTTTCCATATTAAGCTGCCTGCCTTCCTCCCTTTTCCTAATTAATGGACAGCTGTTAGGTGTTTCTTTTCTTTTACAGCTAAACTTAGTATTTGAAAATTTTTCCTTTCTTATTTCCAAAACCAAATTTCTGTTCTGGAATATATGCCAGAAAGTATGGCTGTATAGGAACATTGGCACTCCTTTTATGAAATACAGTGTCTTTTCTGGAATATGATGTAAATAAAATAAATGTTAGCATTGTAATTTATAATGCTATGAATGCTGTAATGCTAAAATAAATGCTGTTATGGTTTTTTGAGAGACCCTTTTATATGAGCATGTTTTCACCAACTGAAACTGAAATTTCTTTTTCTAGTCTCTCCATATCTTTTGAAAACATGGACACAGCGAAGAAGAAACTCCCCGTTCATATCCTAGATGGTCTGACCCTGAGCTACAAGGTATGTGCTGATACGCTTTGTAAGAACACTGTTTGGAGCCCTGGCTGGTGTAGCTCAGTGGATTGAGCACGGGCCTGCGAACCAGATGATCGCGGTTCGATTCCCAGTCAGGGCACATGCCTGGGTTGCAGGCCAGTTCCCGGCAGGGGACACACGATACATTGTGTGTCCTCGGCAGAGGCAACCATACATTGATATTTCTCTCCCTCTCTCCTTCCCTTCCCCATCTAATGATAAATAAATAAAATATTTAAAAAAAAAAAAGAACACTGTTTGGTGTAGTGTTAAAACTAAGCGGTGCAAGCCCTGCCTGGCGTGGCTCAGTGGCTCAGTGGGGTAGAGCACTATCTCATACACCGAGAACTTGAGGATTCCATCCCCACCCAAGGCACATACCTAGGTTGCGGGTTTGATCCGTGGTCGGGGCATAGACAGGAGGCAACTGAGTGACGTTTCTCTCTCACATTGATGTGTATGTGTGTGTGTGTGTGTGTGTGTCTCTCTCTTCCTCCCTTCCTCTCTCTTTAAGAGGGATGAAAACATGTGCTAGGGTGAGGATAAAAAACAATGAACACGTGCAGGTAGTGGGTTTCCTTCTATCCTGATTTTCCGTTTTTGTTTTCACAGGTCCCATGGCCTGTGGACATTGTTATAAGCTCGGAATGTCAAAAAATTTACAACCAGGTGTTCCTTCTCTTACTGCAGATTAAGTGGGCCAAGTACAGTCTGGATGTGTTGCTATTCGGTGGTAAGATTATACTTGAAAATTAATTATAAAATGTAATTATAATTCAAATTAAATTATGGTTTAATTTCAGCCCTGAAAAAGAGATTGGTGGTCTGGTCATTTGTTATATATATGTATTTGTACTTTTTAAGTACAAATACAAAAGTGATGTGTATTTATAGCAGCATTTTTATAAATGCCAGAGTCAATGTTCTTTTTAAAATATTTATTTTTAGAGTGGGGAAGGGAGGTAGAAAGAGAGGGAGAGAAATATCAGTCGATGCCTCTCACGCACCCACCATGGACCTGGCCCACAACCCAGGCATGTGCCCCGACTGGGAATTGAACCAACCACTCTTTGGTTTGCAGGCCAGTGCTCGACCCACTGAGCCACACCAGTAGGCGCTACGTGACGGTTTTTAATGAGAGATCCCTGGGACTTTGCATTTGCATTTTGATGACAGTGACCATTCAGGTGTTATGGGATCTTTTCAGGACACCCCCTTCCAGAGATGCTAAAGGTGGGTCCGTGCAGCACCTGTGGTGACCTTGCTGCAGGGGCCCCGCCCTCCCCAGCTGAGAGCAGAGCTCACTGCCCACGCCACTGTTTGACTCTCTCGCAGAGCTAGCTGAGAAGCCACACCTACAGGAAGGACTCCAGTGCGGGCCACAGAGGAAACCAGTGCGACAGCAGATTCACCGCATGCTCCTCTTGCGAGTGAAGCTCATGCACTTCGTGAACAGCCTACACAACTATATCATGACCAGGGTTTGTGTCCGTCCGTCCGCCTTGTGCCCAGCTGCTCATAGGACATCACTGTAATAGATCAGAAAGCTGGAGGAGCCCACAGCGTAGCTCTAGGCTGCAAATGTGAAAATAGCACATGTTCACACTTTGATGGTAAACCACTAGGGTAGTGGGCGGGGTGGGGGGACAGTTTTAGACCTGCCAGGGCACATGTGTCCCAAGTCCGCTGTCCCGCCTGCCCCCTGGGACAGGCATGGCCAGAGCCCCTCTTTCGCATTGCCTTCCGAACTTGCTCTGTGGTCCTCTGACTTTTGATCGGTGGTAACAGCCACCCCTGGGAAATGGCTTCAGTTTTTAGTGACAGCCAGACTCTGCCAGGCTGGTGTGCACTGTCTGAAGGAAGATACAGGCAGACTATGCTTTTTTTTTTTTTAAAACAAGAAGTAAGTCATTACAAAGTACTTTTTTCTTCCACATCTTCAAACCAGTTCGAGAGGACGTCCTGAGAGAGGCTTCTGCCATTTGCACAGTGCCCATATTGCCAGGACTCCTTTTAGGGTTTAAAGTGGTTGCCAAAGAAATTTCTGGTCATCTGGCCTGTAAGTTCTAACACCCATTTTGTTCCTGTGAAGTGAGCCTTTCCAGCCAGTGGTTTAGACCTGCTGCCGTCTGCCCCTCAGGGCCACATCAGTGGCGCTCGGACTGTGGCCCCAACCCTTCAGTCAGTGTTGAGAGTGAGTGGTAGGAGTTGCGGGTGTGCAGGGTGGGCAAAAGTAGGTTTGCAGTCGTAATACAAATAAATGACACAATAATTGGTAAGTAATAACAAGGATAAATTCTGTTTCCTGTACTCACAGCTGTAAACCTGCTTTTGCCTGCCTCTGTGTAAACAGTGCAAATTAGAAAAATGTGTACCTTCAGCCCTGTCTGATGTAGCTCAATGGATTGAGCGCTGGCCTGTGAACCAAAGGGTCAGTAGTTCGATTCCCAGTCAGGGCACAGGCCTGGGTTGCAGGCCAGGTCCTCAGTTGGAGACACAAGAGAGGCAACCGCACATTGATGTTTCTCTCCCTCTCTTTCTCCCTCCCTTCCCCTTTCTCTAAAAATAAATAAATAAGGTCTTTTTAAAAGAGAAAAATACATACCTTTATCTTACCTGCTGATTTTTTTTTAACCCTCACCTGAGGATATATGTACTGATTTTAGAGAGAGGGGAAGGGAGGGAGAGAGAGAGAGAGAAACATAGATTGGTTGCCTCTCACATGCACCCCAACTGAGAATTGAACCTGCAACCTGGGTACATGCCCTGACTGGGGATCCAACCCACAACCTTGTGTTTGGCGGGACAGCACCCTACCAACTGAGCCACCTGCCAGGGCTACCTGATGATTTAAAAAACAAATCAGTGCACTTTCCTGTCTGGTTGAATATACTTACCCCTCCCTACCGGGAACGGTCTGTTGGTCAGTGAGGCGTCCAGTCACTGTGCGACTGGAGGTCCCCGCAGAGAAGGGCAGCCCTGAGAGAGTAGCACTTCATCAGCTTGGCAGATGGAACAGTTAACGGGAGAGACCTGGTTCTGGCTGATGCATGCAGAGAATGACAGATCCGCCAAGCTATCAGTGTGTAATCAGTTTTTTAGTGACCTGTTCCCATGGAAGAGAACGGGACTGGGTAGAGTAAGGGGTGAAAGGCAAAGTTTCAGGGCAAAGCAGGGCAGCAAAAGTAAGAATGGCTGAAGACCAGGGTGGCAAGCCCCCGGGCAGCCTGAGGCTGGGTAGCCAGAGGCCCAGTGGCCCGGAAGCCAAGAACATCAAGAGCACCCCAAACTCCCAAGAGAGAGGGAGCAAGTTCTTTGTTCTGAGGACTTACATAGTTTGTGGGACAGGAGGAAAAAAGTTACATATTAATTAATGGGTACATGTACCCACTTTTCCTGGGGGAACGTGACTACCCAAAGGTAGGTATGTGTGGGGGTCTGTTAGCCTGAATGCTTATCTTGCTCCAGACTCCATTTGTTCGTTCATCTTGTTGTGAAACAGATACGTGGCAGTTAATTAAAATTGGGGCACTTTCCGAAGCTATTCATGGGCTCTTGCCGTAAGCACCAGGGACTCCCTCGTAAAACAGACAGTGACCAGAGGTAGGCAATTAACCAAAGTTGTTTTATGGGCTTCTTTGGGCACCGTGGACCCTCTTCCACGTTCCAGGCCTTGGGATAAAAGTACGGTTTCAAGGTTTTCTTTCCCAGACAGTGGAAATGCTACATAGAATTTCAAGGACTTGCCTTCTTCCTTGCTAACACAGTGTTTCTTGTGATATTGGAAGACCTGGCAATATGATCGGACCAGGCTCAGGACTGCTGAGTTAGCATGTGAGACCTGTCTCCTTCCTCCTCCCTGCCTCGGTGTGCTATTCATTCTACCTAATCGGTAAAAGGTGTTTCCTAGTAACCGGGATGCTAAATGCTGGCCAGGGACAGCAGCTCAGAGTTCTTCCTGTGCCGTCTCCTGCCTCAGAACTATTGCAGGGAGCAGAGGGTTCGGTGAAAACTTTGGTGTGGGGCCCACAGTTCTCAACAAAGAAATCTGATTAAACTTTTTACGTTTCTCTTCAAGATCCTTCACAGTACAGGGCTGGAATTTCAACATCAAATCGAGGAAGCCAAGGACTTAGATCAGCTGATTAAAATTCACTATAGATATCTGTCGACCATCCATGATCGATGTCTGCTGAGAGAAAAGGTACGTGAGAAGTCAGCTGTGAACTTGTCCACTTAGGCAGGAGTGAAGCTGGCCAAGCGAGGTTGTCTCTCTGCTTTGGGATTTTATATTTACTAAGCTTCTGTTCTGTAGAATATTCCCCCCCCCCTTTTTTTAAGATTTAAAAAAAATCTTGGACATGGAGGTTGCTCAGAGCCAGGCAGCCACTGATCTGCTGAGCCTTCTCAGTGACATTGGAGTTAGGGAAGAGTGTGGCATCCGTGTCCAAACACAGTCACAGAGCTGTGTTCTGTCCTGGCTTCACTCTGCAGGTCAGCTTTGTGAAGGAAGCCATCATGAAGGTGTTGAACTTGGCACTCATGTTTGCAGATGGTTGGCAGGCGGGGCTGGGGGCCTGGCAGTAAGTATGTGGCTTGTGGGGCCTCCTCGATGTGAGTGTTTCAATGGGCTTCCTCCTGGGCGGTGTTTTTCATCTTGGCGACACATTCCAAACCACTTACATTTAAGGCAGGGATGTCAAACTCATTTTCCCTAGGGGCTACATCAGCCTCATGGTTGCCTTCAAAGGGCCAAATATAATTTTAGGACTCTACAAATGTAAATGCTCCTTAACAGTTAAGCGAGCTTGGCGCTGCTGACGGGTAGAAACAGGGTGCTGGGCTGGATAATACAAGGTGGAGGGCTGGATTTGGCCCACAGGCCTTGCGTTTGCCACCTGTGATTTAAGGAAAGAATTGAAAAGCACTGGGCAGCATCAGAGATTGTGTGATTCTTTTGTGAGCCATAAAATAAAAAACAGCTGAAGTCTTTTAATGAGGACAAGCAAAAATATCCTTAGATTACATTCATGTGTAGTTTTTGTTACTTTTTTGGGGATTCTATTTATTTTATAGAGGGAGAAGGAGAGGGAGAGAAACAACAATGTGCGGTTGCCTCTCACATGCCCCCTACTGTAGGACCTGGCTCTGCAACCCAGGCATGCGCCCTGACTGGGAATCGAACCAGTGACCCTTTGGTTCACAGGCCAACACTCAGTCCACTGAGCCACACCAGTTAGGGCCTGGGATTCTTTTTCTAGGGATGTAATAAGCAAATGTAGAATGCCTCAAGGGACAAAACAAATAAAGTAGGGCAGGAAATTTTACTTTATTTTTTACAGTCTTTATACTTAGTATTCTACATAATTAAACTGAGGTACATTTGAAATTACTCCAGAGATACTTTGTAACCTACCTGTTAATAACCCCATATGCTCTTCCTTAAACCGAAATGTACTTTCTTTCCTAGGATGGAATCTATAGAGAAAATGGAGTCCGATTTTAAAAACTGCCACATGTTTCTGGTCACCATTTTAAACAAAGCCGTCTGTAGAGGGTCCTTTCCGCATCGTGAGTACATGCGTTAAAATCTCACTGCTCTTCCACTTTCCGGTACAAAGGCTGTCTCATGAGGAATTGGATTTCTCCGCCTTTCACAGCTGGAAGGCCCCGCAGCAGCTGCACCACCCCTTGGTTGTTTTTTCACAATTACTTTGGGATGAGTGAATATTAAGACGTAAAACACAGAGACTAAAGATTTTTCTCTCTAGCATAGTGTTTGTATACCAGTGGGTACCTGAAACTATTATTACTATTATTCTTTAAGATTTTATTTATTTATTCTAAAAGATGGGGAGGGAGGGAGACAGAGAGGGAGAGAAACATCAATTGCTTACTTCTTTCACACCCCCAACCAGGGATCTAGCCTGAAACCCAGGCATGTGCCTTGACCAGGAATCGAACTGGCGACCTTCTGGTTCAAAGGCCCACACTCAATCCACTGAGCCATGCCAGCCAGGGCTGAAACTATTATTTACAAAACAGAGGGCCGAACAGATTTTAGTCACACCTTCCTGTCATATGTAGCTTTTACAACTATTTCTTTTCAAAAGCTGGGGAATTTTTCTGAGCAGTTTTGAAGCTCCCAAGGCTTTCTGACAGACGGCAGAACAGGTAGTCTGTGGGTTGAGGCGTAATCTGGAGAAACAAAGGCCTGAGTGTTCTCTTGGCAGTAGTTAGGGGGAGAGATTCAGGGTAAATTCTTCCCTGTTTCTGCATATTCAAATGGAGACCTCCTTAAGGAAGCTGAATGTCTTTAAACGCCCTTTGTTAGAATGGGGGAGAGGAAACACAGGCATCTGCTTGGCGTCTTGTTAGGGACAGACCGCAGCTTTTACAGTGCGAGGAACAAATGGGATTTCTTCAGTGAAATGCACAGGTTGGTTTGCTTTCAAAATTAAAATGATCCAAAATAGAAGTAAATCATACTTTTTCAATTTGTATTTAATAAGTGAAGAATATAATCTTCATTACACATTAACAATAACCACTATTTCAATTAAAAACAGAAAATGTCCTTAAGTACTTGTGAGTTTTGAATCGAGTAAAGCCTTTCTCAGACATTTGCAAATACTTCACCCTGTTTTTTCTGACCTTTTTCTTCCCACAGTGGAGTCTCTAGCTCTGTCCCTCATGGCCGGCATGGAGCAAGCTTAGATGTCCCCACGTGGTACACACCTCGCGCGTCACCTCCCACGTGTGCGGCTGCACCACCTGCAGCGAGAAGTAGGAACGGTTCCAAAACTGTTGTCTGCCGTCTAGACAACTGAGGGTTTGCAGGGGTTTTCTCTGAGGCTTTTGGGTAGCTTGTGGGGTGGTGTGTACAAAATGATGTCCATGATGGAAACTGTACATAGGTCGTTCACACTTACATGTCCTGTTGTAAGCTGTGCACTTATGGTATCGATACCTTAGATGGGAATTGTATCATTTTTGTAAATGGAATTGTTAGTATTAAAAACAAAGCACTTTGCATTCTTTTATTCTCCTTTTGCGGGGTCCCAGAAGTTTTTTGGATAGAGTTTTACATGGTTTATCCTAAAGCGTGTGTTAGATTTACCCATCAGAGACATGTATTTTTATGTGCCTGGGAGTTCCAAAATGGACAATAACTTCAACCAATACCAGTAATGTAAAGACCAACTGGACATAGGATGTAGGACCAGCTGTGAGTCCGTACTGTCATTGGGCATTTCTGAGCCATTTTTGTTGGCTAAAATTATGCTTACTATTCCATTTTTTCCACATTTCCTCTGTGTGTTCTCTGTGCGTCCCTAGCATTTATAACTGAGCACTTATTTACTATTTATTTTTCACAAAGAAGCACTGACCCAAACAGCACCAGAGCTGAGTACCTGGGCGCCTTGTCCTCAGACGCCGTCCTGGTCACCCTGCTGGCCTGTGGGGTATCCGGGAACAGGAGCCCCTGCTGGGAGCCAGCCAAGCTCCGAGGCTTCCCACTGGAATTGGAAGAAGTTCACGGAGGCGACCTTCCAGTGCTAGGGGTGGCACAGCTACCCCCGGGTCTGAAGAAAATGCCACTGCGACACCTGACCACTGAGGGACAGGTGGCTGCTGAGCTCCGTGCCTGGGGATAGCAGTGTGAGCCCCTGACACTCTAAACCCATGGCCCGGGTCTTCTGGCCTAAAGATCTTCGTATGTCACCAAACTCATCACATACCATGCATCGCTCATGAACTGATGCAGCCCCTGACGCTCACAGCTCTGACAGATGGTGAAACAGACATAGCTTCCACCCAGTGACACCTAAAAGGTCACGCTGAAGTCCTGTTGACCTTAGTCCTTATACCCAGTAAGTGCGTCATTTATTTCTAGAGAGACTGGAAGGGAGGGAGAAAGAGAAACATTGTTAGTTGCACTTTGCATACCCTCAACTTGGGACCTAGCATGCAACCCAGGCATGTGCCTTGACTAGGAATCGAACCTGTGACCTTTTGATTCACAGACCAGCACTCAATCCACTGAGCCACACCCCATGGCAAACATGGAATTTACAGTGTTCAAAAAGACAAAAAACAGAGCAGACACAGCACCAGACTCAGATTGTGCCGAGGTGTTAAAATTACCAGACTGGGAGAGTCAAACAGCTCGGGTGAGCGTGCTTGGGGCTCTAATGGAGAAAGCAGGCACATGGGAAAACAGTTGGGCCTGTGAGCTCAGCAAGGACAGGGGTGAACTGAATATTACCCTGGTCCGGGGGACACCAATTACAACAGAACACACCTGAGCCTACAGAACCATCACCAAGATAGGCCACATTCGGGGGCCATAAAATACACCTTGACGATTTTTAAAAAGTAGAAGTCATACAAAGTTGCCCTCGCTGGTGTTGCTCAGTGGATTGAGTGCTGACCTGCAAACCAGAGGGTCGCTGGTTCGATCCCCGGTTGGGGCGCATGTCAGTGTTACGGGCCAGAGGTCCCAGTAGGGCAACCACACCTTGATGTTTCTCCCCCTCTCTGTCTCGCTTCCTGCCCCTCTGTCTAAAAATAAATAAATAAAATCTTTGTAAAGTACTTTCTCAGACCACAGTGTGAGCAGAAAACCTGCAGCAACTGTGCTGAGGGAAGTAACAGGCTGCAGTGACCCCTGGGTCCCACAGGAGGATGTGCTTGTTTGGATAGTGCTAAGGCCCAGCAGGAAGGACAGCCTGTTCAGTGGAGGATGGATGAGTTGAGCACTGCCGGACCATCTGATGGGGGAGCCAGCCGGGTGGGGACATATCTGGAGAGTGAGAGGACGGCTGGCCTTCCCCAGGCAGCGCATGAAATTTCGGGCCTGACCACAGGTGTGACGGAAGTGTCTCTTCCCGTCCTTTGCACATGTGGGTGTCTAGTGACAGCGGGACTTACTGAAAAGACTACTCTTCCATTACATAGTCTCAGCACTCTTGTCAGAAATCATTTCTTTTTGTGCCCTCAGTTCTACTCTGTTTGTCACTATGTCCTTTCTTGGGCCACTGCCACTATATCATGATTATTGCAGCTGCCTGGCAAGTTTTGAATTTAGGGAGTGTGATTCTTCCAGTTTTATAATTTGTTCAGATTGTTTTCCACATCCTGGATCCCTTGCATTTCTATGTGGACTACTTTAGGATCAGCTTGTAAAATTCGGAGGGGGGGAAGAAGACTGTTGGAATTTTGACAGGGATCACACTGAATCTGTAGATCAATCAGAGAAGTGTTACCATTTTCACTATATTTACCAAATTTTGCTGTGTATAATGCTCACCCACTTTTCTGTGTGCATTATACACAGTATTATTATACCCGTGGTGTATAATTATTATACCCAGCAAAAATGCAGTAATTTGTAGTCTGTGAACAGGGGATGTCCATAAGACCAGCACAATCCAAAATAATCTCAGCAGGCAATTTTTAAAAAGATTTTATTTTTAGAGGAAGGGAAAGAGAAAGAAAGGGAGAGGAAACATCAATGTGTGGTTGTCTCTCATGTGCCCCCCACCAGGGACCTGGCCCACAACCCAGGCATGTGCCCTGACTGGGAATCGAATCAGCGACTCTGTATTGCAGGCCGGCACTCAGTACACTTGAGTCACACCAGCCAGGGCTCAGCAGGCACTTTGTAGACGGGCTGATTCTAAAGTTTGTGTGACTATACAAAGGATTTAGAAGCAAGTTTGAATGACGGACATGTTAGGACATTATCTGCTTTCAAGGCTTGGTATGAAGCTGCAGTGACCAAGATTAGTGTACTGGCAAGATGAACAGGTAGATTAGTGGAGTAAGACAGTCAAGAAATAAATTTATACCTGGTCTTTTTAAAAAAATATTTTATTCATTTATCTTTAGAGGGGAAGGGAAGGAGAGAGGAAGAGAAACATCAATGTATGGTTGCTTCTTGTGCATCCCCTGCTGGGAGCTGGCCTGCAACCCATGAACGTGCCCTGACTGGGAATCGAACCGTGATTGTCTGGTTCACAGGCCCACGCTCAATCCACTGAGCTACACCAGCCAGTATACCTGGTCTTTTGATTTTTTTCTTCAAATAATGGAGAAAGGAAAATTTAAACAAATGGTTCTAGAACAAGTGGATGGATGATTCCAACTATGACATTCTGAAAAAGGCAAAAATATGGAAACAGTATTTCAGACTGATCAGGCATTCAGCTCTAGCTGGTGTGGCTCAGTGGACTGAGTGCAGGTCTGTGAACCAAAGAGTCAGTGGTTCAATTCCCAGTCAGGGCACATTCCTGGGTTGCAGGCCAGGCCCCCAGTAGGAGGCACACAAGAGGCAAGCACACGTTGATGTTTCTCTCTCTTTCTTCCTCCCTTCCGCACTCTTTTAAAAATATAATAACAGGTTTGATTCCTAGTCAGGGCACATGCCTGGGTTGTGGACCAGGTCCCTAGTAGGAGGTGTGCAAGAAGCAACCACACATTGATGTTTCTCTCCCTCTCTTTCTCCTTCCCTTCCCCTCTAAAGTAAATAAAATCTTGATAAATAAGTAAAATTATAATGAAAAAAATCAGGTGTGGTAAGAAGAGGATTTGGGGTCAGGGAAATAGTTCACGTACCTGTATCATGGTGGACACATGTCATTTTACATTCATCAAAACCCATAGCAAGGAGGACAGCAAGAGTGAGCACTCATGTGAACCTTGGACTTTGCGTGACAGTGCGTCAGTGTAGGTTCACTGACTGTAACCAGTGTACTTTTGGTGTGTGACACCGATAGGGAGGCTGTGCGTATGCAGGAATTATTACCTCTGTTCAATTTTGCTGTGAGCCCAAAACTGCTCTAAAAAATAAAGTCATTTTTTAAGGTTTATTTTATACTCATTTGAGAGAGGGAAAGGAAAGAGAGGGAAACATCGATGTTCATTTGAGAGAAATGGGGAAAGAGAGTGACACCTGCCACCTACCTCCTGCATGAGCCCCAGCCCAGGATGGACCTCAAAACCCAGACACATACCCTGACCGAGAATCAAACTGTTGACCTTTAGGTTATAGGACACCAACCAACTGAGCCACGCTATCCAGCGCTAACGTCCATTTTTTAAAGTAACACTGTTGACACACGCAACAAAGATGAATTTCAAGCAGTCTGCTGATAAAAAGAAGCCGGATTTAAGAGGATTCATATTGTATGATTCCATTTATGTAAAATTAAGAGACAAAACTAATGTATAGGGATGGACATCAAAACTGGCAGCCTCTGGGCAGGTCCCCTGTGCCTGATACTCATTAAACTATAGGTTTAAGATCCGTACTCTTTCTGTATTTAAATTATACCTCCCTTAAAAAAAATTATTTATGTTTAGAGAGAGGGGAAGGAAGGGAGAAAGAGAAGGAAAGAAGCATCAATATATGGTTGCCTCTCACATGACCCGCACTGGGGACCTGGCCAACAATCCAGGCATGTACCCCGACTGGGAGGTGAACCAGTGACCTTGTGGTTCACAGGCCTGCACTCAATCCACTGAGCCACACCAGCAAGAGCTATACCTCAATTCTAAAATGTAATTGTGTAAACTTTGCTTGAGGAACCTGAAGTAGCCTCCCAGCAGAAGCAATGATGATCTATCTTCCTCAGACCTGCCCCACCAGCCCACTCTCCTTGTAGACGTACAACTACATCCACATCACTGCAGCCCCAAGGGTGGCCTACAAGGAGATACATTATTCTCATTTTTTAAAAAAATGTATGTATTGATTTTAGAGAGGAAGAGAGACAGAGAAACATCAATTTGTTCCACTTTTTGATGCATTCACTGGTTGATTCCTGTATGTGCTCTGACTGGGGATTGAACCCAGCACCTTGGCATATCAGGATGGTGCCCCAACCAACCACACTCCTCAGCCAGGGTGGAATTCACTGTTTTGAAGGGCAGGCACAGGGGTTTCAGAAAACCCTGAGAATTAGTTCTTGTTCTCCAGTTCGATTCCCTCCCCCACCCCTGCCACATCTCTGACCCTGTGCTCTGCCTCTTGTTAGTTCGACTTGGATGTCAGTATATACTACCCAAATGATCTTCTTTCCTGCCACTTATCAAACTTTGTTAATAGCAAACAGTCTGAATCAGTGTGTAGCTTACAGTGTACAAAGGAGGAGAGAAGACGTGGTCCTGGGACCCAGGATCCCGAAACCAGGCTTCGATGGCAAAGGGAACTGGTCCCAGCCCTGAATGCCTGGCTGCCCTCTGCTGTCCGCTAGAGCCTGTTCTCTGCAAATCAAGAAATCTCCATTGCTGTTTCTATGCGGGTGGAGGGGTGGGGGGGGGGCACTGCTTGGGGGGGCCACCAGGCAGTCATCCTCGGCAATTCTGGAATGGGAGGGACCCCACGGACCTCCACAAACTGTCCCCAAGTTCCCGGGAATTAGAATATTCTGCACAGGCTCAGGTGGTGGGAGCCGGTTCCGGGCTCCCAAAGGCATTGGTGTTGGGGGGCTGTGTCCATAGGCGCAGGTGGGCCAGGGAGCCTTCTGCCTCACCCCCGCATACTCCCCCAAGCTGGGACAACCCTGCACCCTTGGAAAGACGCGGGGCCATTTCCAAGGTCTCCTTCTAAGAAGGGTTCCAGGCAGCAGCAGGTACACGAGTCAGGAAACCCTCCTCTTCAGTCCATCGGACACCGTTTGTGGGTAGAAAACCATTATTCAGTGTTGTATAAAAATAATCAATAGTAATAATGATAAAAATGATCATAATCCTGATAAGAAGTAGAACGAGGGAGCAAGAAGAGAAGGAAGGGGCAGAAAAAAGAATAAAACAGCCCCCCCTCGCCCCCAGTGAATGATCATGCACCCACATGAGGTGGTGATTTGAAACCAGCTCCCAGGTTCGCACCGCGATCCGTGTTCCTTGAAGGCGAAGGAGGAACAGCAGGAGACAAAGGGAGAGCCGCCTAGAGGAGGGCGCGCTGGGCGGGACTCGTGCTCAGTCAGACCCCGGTAGGTGAGGCCTGGAGGTCCGAGGGGCCGCAAGGAAGGCGGCCACCTGCCTGGCCACCCAGCGCTTCCGCCGGACTCAGGTGCAAGAGCGAGGCCACGGCCACGCCCAACCCCGGGTCCCACCAACTTCCAGGCTTGGGCCGCCCCGCGGCCTGCGGTACCTGCTCGCCCGCCCCCTGGGTTCGCCTTGGGGCTGTGGGAGGGCGGCTCCCAGCCCAGGGAGCCAGGCCGCGGAGGGCCCCCTGGGACTCCCAGTTCCTGAATCCTTACAGAATTAGGTCATTTCCACGGTCTCAGGCCTGTTGAGGACACTTTCCTTGGGACCCCCCAAGCCCACAGGGACCGATTCTGGCCTTGGAGCGGAACTGGGGGCGTTTTCAGGATCCTCCTGTGGGAGCTCGGGAGCGGCTGAGTGAGTGTCAGGGCTCTCCGTTCAATTCTGCATTAAATTAAACACTCTTCACGGACAGAGAAACACTATCAATGTGTTATAATAAAAATTAATAACAATAGATAAATGGGTCAATAAGGAAAAGAACAAACGGGGCTTGGTTTTAACCGGCGGATGATGAGGGAGCCGAGTGGAAGACGGGGCTTCACGGCTTCAGCAACTGGGCTCGATCAGTTGGTGACGGAGATTCGCCGAAGGGTGGAAGAGAGGCAGAGGCAAAAATGTTTGACTTGAGTGCCTTCAAGACAGAAATATCCAGGAGGCAGTTAGCCACAGGTCCGGCCAAGACAAGTAGGTGGAAAGAGGCGGACCGTTGTCATGGAAACAGCTCGCTGAGGAAAATGTTTTCTCCTTTAGAGAGTACTCATCTTATGCTCAAGTCGGCCTATGAAGGCACAGTTAAAATGAAGGGAAGTGGCCCAGATGCCCCAGGCCCCCACCAGGGCTGCGTCTCTCCCCCACACACCAGTGGCCTTGACTGAGGCAGAAAACACGACCTGGTTTACGCTGCACAGCATAAAGGCCCGCTCAGAAGTGCACAGCTGTAGGTTCCCCTCAAGATGGCGCAGTTTTGGGGTGTAAGTAATCCTTGATTTACGGAATAAATTGATACCTTCTCCCTCAAAAAACAAAGTAAGAGGTCCTGGCTGGTGTGACTCAGTGGACTGAGTGCCGGCCTAAGAACCAGAAGGTCACTGGTTCCATTCCCAGTCAGGGCACATGCCTGGGTTGCGGGCCAGGTCCCGAGTAAGGGGTGTGTGAAGGGCAACCACACCTTGATGTTTCTCCTTATCTTTCTCTCCCTTCCCCTCTCTAAAAATAAATAAATTAAATAGTAGCTGGCTGGTTGGTTGGGTGTGCTGGTTGGTCCCAGTTGCTTGGAATGTCGTCTGGTAGAATGAAAGGTTCCAGGTTTGATTCCCCCATCAAGGTACATGCCCAGGTTGAGTGTTGAATCCTTGTTGAGGAGCGTATGCGAAGGCAACCGACCATCAATGTGTGTATCCCTCTCTTTCTCCCTCCCTTCTTCTCTCTCTAAAAGCAATAAAAATGTCCTTGGATGAGGATAAAAATTGTTTTTAAGTACATGGCTATAACCCTTTCTGGAACATTCCTAAAGAACAGTGATGAAGGAAATCCTCCCAGCCCAGTTGGAGCAGGACAGCTGGTTGTTAATTTCGCCTGGAAGTGGAAGTGGGCTACAGCCCATGGTTTGGCTGGGTTCTCAGGGACATGGAAGGGACTTGACTGGAAACCTGGTGAGGAGAGAGTTAAAGGAAGAAGCGCGTGGGTAGACGTGCCTGCCTCTGCAAACGGTGAGACAATATTTGTGTTCCATGTGAGTGCTCATGACAAGGGCAACTTCAACAGGGAAGGGTGTTAATAATCAAATGATCAGATACTTGATTTGAAAATATTATCTCCCATTCCAGGAGGTTTCCTTTTCCCTCTATTGATTGTGTCCTTTGATGTACAGTGTTTAAGTTTTTTTTTCTTTCCTCATCTGAGGACATATTTTTCCATTTTTTAGGGAGAGAGGAAGGGAGAGACAGAAATACCAATTAGTTGCCTCCCGTAAATGACAGGACTGGTGATGGTACGCGCCTGAGCTGAGGATCGAAACTGCAGCCCAGGCATGTACCCTGACTGGGAATCAAACTGCGATTCTCTTGGATTCGCTGGTTCGCAGGCCTGTGCTCAATCCACTGAGCTACACTAGCTTGCCTATTTTTCCTTTTCATTGCCTATGCTGATGGTGTCATAGGTCTTTGCTATATTTTGACTAAAATTTTGTGCATGTCTTAAGGTAATAATCCAATTTCACTCTTCTACAGGTGGATGTCCAGTTTTCTTAACATCATCTTTTGAAAAGACTGTCCTTTCCCTGTTGGATGGTCTTGTCATCCTTGTAAAAAACCCTTGGACCTTATAAGTGAGGGTTTATTTATGGACACTCTGTTCTATTCCATTGGTCTGTATATCTGTCTTCATGCCTGTAACACACCATTGTGGCTACTGTAGCTATGTAATAAGATTTAAAATAAGGAAGTGGTGAAATGGCATCCTTTTCCTATTTCTGCTCTCAGGGGAGAAGTTTTCAGTCTTACAACACTGTACACTGTTAGCTATGGTCTTTATTAGGTTGAGGTAGTTTGTTGAGTATGTTTTTTAGAGACTTTATTTTTATTTTATTTTTTAGAGAGAGGGGAAGGGAGGGAGAAAGAGAGGGACAGAAACATCAAGTATGGGAGATACATTGATTGGTTGCTTGCCATGCACCCCCTACTGGGGACCTGGCTCAAAACCTAGGCCTGTGTCCTGACTGGAAATTGAAACAGAAACCTTTTGGTTCACAGGCTGGCACTCAGTACACTGAGCCACACCAGCCAGGGCAAAAAAAAAATTTTTTTAATTGATGAACTTTAGCTAGATTTACAAAAATGAAATAAAAAGAGAGAGAGCGCACAAAGATCCAACTAAAATTAGAAATGAAAGAAATGACAATATAACCAATTTTAAAGGAATAAAAATTATTATAAGAAAGCACAATGAACACTTGTGCATCAAGAAATTGGATAACATAGCCCTGGCTGGTGTAGCTCAGTGGATTGAGCGCGGGCCTGCAAACCACACGATCGCGGTTCGATTCCCAGTCAGGGCACATGCCTGGGTTGCAGGCCAGTTCCCAGCAGGGGACACACCAGAGGCCACCACACACTGATGTTTCTCTCCCTCCCTTCCCCTCTGTCTAAAATAAATAAAATCTTAAAAAAAAATAAACTTACTATCTCAGTTCTATGGTAAGTTGTCTCTCATCTGAATTCATCTCTTGCCAGTGAGACAAGAACCAGGGAGGGGGAGCCCCTGACTCTGACTCGGGTCTCCCTGGTACTAAAAGTGTTGTATTTTGTCAGATGATTTCTCTGCATCGACTGAGATGATGTGTGTGTTTCACTCTGTGAATCACATCAACTGAATGTCTTATATTGAATCAACCTTGAATTTCAGGAATAAATCAACCTTGGTTAGAATGTACAATTCTTTTAATGTGCTGTTGCATTCTACTTGCTGTAATTTGTTATGATTTCTGCATCAATATTCATCTCCTGATGAATATTAGGACCTGGTTTCAAATCTCCTGATGAATATTTGCCTGAGGTTTTCTTTTCTTGGAATGTCTTTGTCCAGCTTTTGGGTTGAGGGTGATGCTGGCCTTTTAAAATGTGTTCTTTTCTCCTCAATATTTTAAAGAGTTCTAGGGAAGATCATTGTTAATTCTTGAAATATTTGGTAGAATTCCCAAGGGAAGCCATCTAGTGCTGCGTGTTTCTTTTCTTTCTTTAGGAGTTTTTGGTTGATGATTCAATCTCCTTACTGGTTTTAAGTTTGTTCAGATTTTTTTTCTTCATGAATCAGTCTTGGTAGGTTGTGTGTTTCTAGGAACTTTTCTTTTTCATCTAGGTTATCCAATTTCTTGATGGACAATTGTTCATAGTGCTTCTTTATAATAATTTTTATTTCTGTAAAATTAGTTGTATTGTCACCTCTTTCATTTCTAATTTGAGTTAGATGAGTCTTCTCTCTCTCTCTTTTGTAAATCTAATTAAAAGGTCATCAATTAAGAATTTTTTTTGCCCTGGCTGGTGTGGCTCAGTGTATTGAGTGCCAGCCTATGAACCAAAAGGTCTCCAGTTCAATTCCCAGTCAGGACACATGCCTGGTTGTAGGGCAGGTGGGAGAGGCAACTATGTGATGTATTTCTCACACATCAATGTTTCCCTCCCTCTCTTCCTCCTTCCTTCCCTTCCCACTAGGAATAAATACATACAGTTTTTTAAAAGTTTCTTTTTTTAAAAAAAATATTTTATTTATTTATCTTTAGAGGGGAAGGGAAGGAGAGAGGGAGAGAAACATCAATGTATGGTTGCCTCTGCCGAGGACACACAATGTATCGTGTGTCCCCTGCCGGGAACCGGCCGGCAACCCAGGTATGTGCCCTGACTGGGAATCGAACCTCGATCCTCTGGTTCGCAGGCCCATGCTCAATCCACTGAGCTACACCAGCCAGGGCTAAAAGTTTCTTAAATCCTTACTTGAGAATATGTTTATTGATTTGAGAGAGAATGAAACATCTACTAGCTGCTTCCTGTAGGTGCCCTAACTGGGGATCGAATCTGCAGTGCAGGTGTGTGCCCTGACCGGGATTCGAATGTGTGACTCTTTGGTGTATAGGACATCACTCCAAGCAACTTAGTCACCCAGCCAGGGCCAAACTCCATCAATTTTGTTATCTTTTTGAGGAAGCAACTCTTGATTTCTGTATTGTTTTTGTTACCTCTTTTGTTTATCTCTGCTTTAATCTTATTTCCTTCCTTGTGCTACCTTTGGTTTCTGTTTGTGCATCCTTTTCTACTTACTTTTATTTAACAAAGTTTTATTCTTCAAAGTGGGCAGCTGGTGGGACTTGTTGCTCATGCATTTTCACCAGCTGCTGAAGCACCCAGACTTTGGTGTTTCTGGTGTAGATGTCTTGAGCTCTGTGCCTTGAAACTAGTTCAGTAAGTCCTTCACTGAGGAGCTCCTGCAGGGCTGCCCTGGCCCAGGAACCGGTTCAGTCTCTCAGAGACAACAGCTGGGTTATAAGCTTATAGGTGGGAACTTCCTTGTTGAGTTTGTCATAGGTTTGGTTTGTCAAAGCAGATTAGGTTATAGAGCTTGTTCCAAACTTTGCCTTTGTTTTATTTTGTTTTTGTTTTTTTTCAGATGTTATTTATTTCTTTTTAGAGAGAGGAGAAGGATGGGAGAAAGAGAGGGAGAGAAACATCAATGTGTGGTTGCCTCTTGCGTGCCCCTTACTGGGGACCTGGCCTGCAACCCAAGCATGTGCCCTGACTGGGAATTGAACCAGCAAAGCCCTGGTTGGCAGGCTTGCACCTGATCCCCTGATCTACAGCAGTTGGGGCCCAACTGAGTTTTTAAAAACGTATTGCAAAGCTACAGGAGTCATAACAGTGTGGTAATGGCATGCAGACCTACAGACCAATGGAATGGAATAGAAAGACCATAAATAATCCCTCACATAGTCATATGACTTTTAACCAAATAAGGAAATAGAGAACTTGAACAATGCACCCTTAGCCTATTAATCATAGTTTTAAAAAACATTCCTTCCCTGGTCGGTGGCTCAGTCGGGAACACTGTCCTACACAACAAAAAGATTATGGGTTTAATCCCCAGTCGGGGCACAAATGTAGGTTGCAAGTTCGTTCCCCTGACGGGGTGAGTACAGGAGGCAACGGATCTTTCTCTCTTCCCCTTCCTCTCTCTTTATAATCAAGAAACATATTCTCAAGTGGGGCTAAAAAATATAAAAATAAAAAAAATGCCTGATCTGATCATTCTAACATGGCTGCCATGTCTGAGCCTGCTCCGTGCTTGCTCTATCTCTTCAAACTATGATTTTCGCCCTTTGTAGGCCTTGTAATTTTTCTTCAAAGAGATATTTGATGTGCTGGGTAAAAGGATTTGTGGTAAACAGGCCTTCATTGATGTGGCAGTAAGGTAAGGGGGGGAGGGGAAGCATCTTCCAGTCTACTTCACCCGAAACAGCTCTCAGTCTTTTAGTGAGCCTCTGTCACTGGCCTTGAACGTCACCGGGGTGTCTTACTTTTTCCCCTCCTTTCGGTGGGACCAGAAAGCTAGAGGGAGCTGGCACTGAGTATTTCTCTTCACTGAGGTTGCTTATGTTACCAGACAGGAAACTGTCCCTGAGCGGGGCTGCCTGGGGCCAGCTGTAGTGAGTGGGTTCTTGATTTTGTGTGGGAAAGATTTCACAACACGATGAGTCCAGGTGACGGTGAGGGTCCGTTTATTGGAGCTGGGGACAGTGACACAGGGAGGGGCTCAGCATGGAAGAAGCATCGGGAGGGCCCAGGCTGGGCTGCCTTTGCTCACTGGGAAGTCATAGAAGAGGGGGCCTTGGGGACAGGTTCAGGGGGCCCTGGTTGCAAGTCCCAAGGTGACCCTCAGAGTTTAGGAGATGCACCCTCCTGTGGGGGAGAAGAGCGGAGAGAGAAAGGCACGGGCACGCTTCTGGCAGGGGGGGTGGGCCCTGGACCCTTTGACTTGAGGCTTTTCTCTCTGTCTTGCAGGCAGGAATCTTACAGGAGGGTTCAGCAGAACGTTCATCAGTACCCAGGTGTGTCCCTTCAGGGTCGTGGTCTTCACTGATTGGTCAGGGACAGGGCAGGGGGTCCTCAGTCATTGAATCTGGTCCTCGTGTCACCCACCTGGTTTTGCTGCTTTTCTGGGCCTGGAGCTGAAACCCAACTGAGGCCTAGATGTTGTCTCCAGGGAGGTGACCTCTGGTATCTGGCTGTAAGTTGCTCGGCCAGTTTGTTCAGTGATCTGCCTCAGTTTCCCTGTTCCACTTGCCAAAGAATTTAGATTTTATTTTTAGAGAAGGGGAAGGGAGGGAGAAAGAGAAGGAGAGAAACATAGATGTGAGAGAGAAACATCATATGCCCCTAATCAGAGACCTGGCCCACAACCCAGGCACGTGCCCTGACCGGGAATCGAATCTGTGACCTTTCAGTTTGCAGGATGACGGACAACCAATCAGTTGAGCCACATCGGTCAGGGCTTGTTTGGCATTTTACTTGTTAGGACAGAGTGACAAATTTTGAGCTCCAGACCCCAAAGTGAATCTTTCTAATTTCTATTTGTTCATATTCTCATTTTGTTTGTGTATCAACCTGTCAAAATTTGCTCGTATTTTGTTTTTTGATTTCCTTTAGTCCTCATCGATTATATTTAAGACTGTTGTTTCAAAGCCTTTGTCAAATAAGTCTGAAGCCTCTGTTTTTTTAGGGTGAGTTTGGGAAATTTATTTTGTCTCTTTGAATGAGTCACATTTCTCTGCTTTATGTGTATATAGATAGATAGAGAGAGAGAGAGAGAGAGAGAGCGTGCGTGTCTATTCAAAACTGGGCACTTGTGAAAACACGCACAACCCTGACTGCTGTGCTCAGTTGGTTGCAGTGTTGCCTCACAAAGCAAAAAATTCCACGTCAATTCCACGTTCAGTTCCACATCAGGGCACACACCCAGACTGCGGGTTCAGTCTCTGGTCCAGGAGCCTCTGAGAGACAACCCTTCTCGATGTTTCTGTCATATCGATCTTTCTTTCCCTGTCTTGTGCCCTCCCTTCCCCTCTCTCTAAAAATAAACATTTAACAATTAAAACAAGAATGCAAACAGCCCTCGCTGGTTTAACTCGATGGATTAAGCGCCCACCCCAGAACCAAAGACTCACCAGTTCAATTCCCAGTCAGGGCACATGCCTGGGTTGTGGGCCAGGTCCCCAGTAGGGGGTGCATGAGAGGCAACCCAAACACACACTGATGTTGATGTTTTGGTTCCTCTTTTTCTCCCTCCCCTCCCCTCCCCTCTCTATAAATAAATAAATAAATAAATAAAAATCTTTTAAAAAGATGAAAGAAAAAACAGACACATCTTCCAGTCTTTGTGGACCGTTCCAGTGAGGGGGCGGGGGTGGGCAGGGAGACCTTCACTTAGGAGTCCAGCATCTTTAACAGGCCCCAGTACATGAGCCCCTCCCCAGTGTATACAGCTAAGCTGCTTTATAAGAAATCTTATTTCTCAGGGCCTTAGATGTTCTGTACTCTCTACCCATCATCCCTTGTCCCGGGGTGCCCAGAGGTCTGGAATCCCCCTGCAGCTTTTCACCATGCTCTGGCACCCACCACTGCTTTCATCCGCCTCCAGCCTGATATCCAAACGTATCTCCTGCTTCCGGTCAGTGCTCAGAGCCTCCTAGAACTGGGAAAACAGTCCCTCCCACAGCCCAGCCGGCAGACCAGTCAGATTACTGCAAACAGCTTCCACTTTTTCCTTCCACCCCGTGGGAGGGGGAGGACTCAGAAGTCGAGTGGCTTCCTCCTCACTGTTCCACACCGGGGAGGCATTGGGTGATGATGAGCAAAAATACCCTAGGGCCCTGGCTGGCTGGCTGTGCCGGCTACAGCATCCTCCTCAAACGCCAAAGTTGTGGATTCTATCCTGAGTCAGGACACATACAAAAATCAACCAATGAGTGCATCAATAAGGGGAACAACACCCCTGGCTGGGGTGTCTCAGTGGATTGAGTGGCCTGTGAACCAAAAGGTCACGGGTTGGATTTCCAATGGAGGCATATGTCTGGGTTGCAGGCCAGGTCCCCAGTTAGGGGGCGCTGGAGAGGCAACCATACATTCATGTTTCTTTCCCTTCCTTTCTCCCACCCTTCCCCTCTCTCTAAAAATAAATAAAATCTTTAAATAAAATGCCTTGAAAATTTTGTTTGGAATATATATTTTTTAAGTTTTTAGACAGAAGGCAAGGGGGGGAGAAAGAGAGGTAGAGAAACATCAATGTGTGTTTGCCTTTTCCCTTCTCCTTGGTCAGGGAAGCCCAAGATCAAGATGATGACAGATTAGCGTCTGGTCAGAGCCCACTTCCTGGTTCACGGTACTGCATCCTTCACATAGCAGAGAGGATGAAGGACCTCTCCAAGGTCTGTTTTCCCCACTCCTGAGGGATCCACCTGGGTGACCTAATAATCATTTCCAAAGGCCCCACCCCTAAACACAAACACATTGCACCAACACATTGGGTATTAGGTTTTTGGTTTTCAAGATTTTATTTATTTACCTTTAGAGGGGAAGGGAAGGAGAGAGGTAGAGAAATGTCAATGTATGGTTGCCTCTCATGTGTCTCCTGCTGGGACCTGGTCTGCAACCCAGGCATGTACCCTGACTGGGAATTGAACTTGTGATCCTTTGGTTCCCAGGCCGGTGCTCAATCCATTGAGCCACACCAGCCAGGGCAGACTGAATATATTCTAACATTTCATTTTCTTTCCTTTCTTGGACTTTCAGTTATGCCTTTTTTTGTATTAATGCCTCTAGGGATTACAGTATTTTAAAATTATCCAATATACCTTGACTGTGTATTCTATCATTTCACTTACAACGTAAAACAAGCAAAGAAACAGACAGACAGACAAACGAGACCTTTGGAATGTAACTTTGACACTCAGCTCCAGCTCCGGGCAGAAAAAAGCAGTAATTTGCAGATTGAGAATGTGTGGACTGGGGACCGCAACGTCACTCAAAGCCATGTGGGAGTGTGCGGGGAAAAAATGTTCTCTGAATTGGGACTACTAACTAATCAACATCCAATTGCTGTAACTTTGTAAAATCCAGGGGACTTCAGGGATAATCAAACCGCTCGCAGTTAGAATTCCCACCGGCCGCCTACATCACAGCCTCCAACAGCCTCCGCAACCGGGGGTCAAGGCGGAGTGGGAGGCCAATGTGAGGCAGTTTCTCCCCTGAGAGGGAATGTGACACGCTCCCCTCCACTCAGCGTTTCCGTGTGACGTGCTGCTTCCCTGGACTCAAGAGTTTTCTGGGTCTCGTTCCAGTCAGGCTTTCTTCTCTTAGCCACTTCCACAAGCTTGGCCAGGCGTTTGCTCCGGCTCGGAGGAAGAATGGGTCCGTACACACGTGATCGCTGCAGGGACCCGTCGGAGTCACTTTCTCCGAGCCCGGATTCTGGCGGCCGGGGCGCGTCGCCCAGGTACCCGCCGCCGGCGGCGCTTCGCAGAATAGCGCACGTGTTCATGCTCTCTGGGTTCCCGCCCGCCCCCTGCCAAGACCCTCCAGCAAGCAGCTCCTGCCACCTACGCACCAACGGAGCCCGGGGACGGGGTGCGGAGCCCCGAGGTCCCGCGCAGAGCCTCGGTGGCCCGGGCCTGCAGAAGGCCCTCGCGCACTTCTTCCCCGAGAGCAGCCGGGACGGTCTGAGTGGAGCGCAGCCGGCGCCACTCCCGCGTCCCTTCCAGGCGGCGGAGGGCGCGGCGGAGCCGGGAGGGAGGAGCGCGGGGAGGAAGGGGCCGAGCCGGGAGAGCCCCCGCCCCGGGAGGAAGGGGCGGAGGCCGGGTGTTTCCTGGCGCATTCCCGGCCCGCCCGAGTGACTCACTCCGGCTGGAAACTCCCGGGACCCGCGCGGGACCCCCGAGCCACCGCCGCCGCCGCCGCGGATCCAGGTGAGGACCGCTGCCGCCCCGCCCCGCGGTCCGGCGAGCTCCAGGCCGCACTCGGAACCGGGACCCGCGAGCGGCCAGGACTTGGCCTCCGGCGGCGCGGCCTCCCATGGCCTCGGGGACTCGCCCAGCGCCCGCACGCCCGCCCCGGATCCCGCGGCCCGCACGCGGCGCAGCTCCAGCGGGGAGGGGGGTCACCCGCGTGTCGCAGTTATTGTTGGAAAGTGAGGAGCAGAAACCTTGCACTGAGCTCCTGCGACGAGCCCCTCCCGGGGGGGAGCGGGAGGGTCCGGCCCAGCGAAACCGCTGCGGGTTCCGGGGTGACCTGGGCTTTGTTGAGCGCGGTGGTTGGAGCGCGCGCCGCCCCAACAGCCCTGCGGGATTCGGGGTGAGCCCGGGTGCGAGCGCCAGGCTTGTAGGGCAGAGTGAGAGCGAAAGGGTGGGAGAGCGACGGGGACACGGGCTTTGGGAGGGTGTCGCACGCAGAGCGCTGCGGGGGTCGTGGCCTCCTCTCCCGCCTGGTCCAAACGCCACGGACCACGGTGGCTCCTTCCAGCCTGTACCGCAAGATCGGCGGGTCTCGGAGCGATGGAGCCTTAGCAGGGTTTCCCTTCCAGGAGGGCAGGGTCCCAGGGCCCCGGACAGAGCAGCTTCGCGAGCCCAGTGGTGTTTCTTGCCCATGTTCTAACTCGAGTCCTTAAACTGATCCGTGATTTGGAGCCGCAGCGATTCTCGGGACGGGAGCTCAGATCGCTGGTCTTGGCAACTCATCGGCAATGCCAGACGGTCGTGTCCAGGCTCCTGCGACGCGGCGGGGTCCGTGCCCGGCCTGGCGAGGGGCCCAGGCGGCGGGCCCGGTGCCTGCAGGCGGTCAGTGGCTGTCCGTGTGCAGAGAAGGGAAGAATGGCCTTTACATCAACGTTGCCCCCTCAGGTCTGCTTTCGCCAGGAGTTCAGTAGGAAGAGGGTGCTGCTGGTTTCCTCGCTGCCCTCCTGTCCCCCCGGGGCTTCAGCTCCAGGCCTGAGACAAACTCGGAATTGCGGTGGAAAACATTTCCTGAGTTCGTATGTCTGTTTGTGTGCTGATAGATTGCCCAAAGAAAATTAACCCCCAACATTTTTTTTTTGTTGCTTTGTTTTGCATGTGTGTTTACTTGAACTGATTTTTAAATTTACATGTAGTGAAAGTCACTTTTTCTGGTACAGTTCAGTGCGTTTTGACAAATGCGTAGTCTGCCTTTGGCCTAACAATCAGGATAAAAACAGCTGCATTACCCCTAAAATTCCATCCTGCTCCCCCTTTGGGGGCATCTCCTTCCCCATTTTTAAAAAGATTTCATTTATTTATTTTTGGAAGGAGAAGAAGGGAGGGAGAAAGAGAGGGAGAGAAACATGAATGTGTGGTTGCTTCTTGTATGCCCCCTACTGGGGACTTGGCACGAAAGCCAGGCGTCTGCCCTGAATAGGAATTGAACCTGTTACCCTTTGGTTCACAGACTGGGGCTCAATCCACTGAGCCACACCAGCCCAGGCAAGACCAGTATCTTTGTTGTTTATAATTATCACTCAGATACTCCACTAGCCAAGCTTGTTAGGCCCTGTTCTTTGCTCTCCCCTAGGTAGATTGCACTATACAGGGGAGAAAAACCAACGCTGGAGAGTGGTGAGTGCCATCTGGGAACGTGAATCCACAGCCCCTTCCTGGAGCCAGTGTGGCCATTCCTGGTGCACAGTTTTCCTGGCTAGAACTCAGGGTGGGTGTTGATTCATCGTGGAGGTACACCACTCTGAGGAACCCCACAGCCTTGAGTCAGAAGCAGTGGTGAGGATTCAGATTCTATTTAAATCCCTGTGTAAAGCTTGACCTCCTCAAGTTTTTAAAGAATTCTAACCCTCTGCTCTCCTCCCCAAAAATCTTGCCTGACAGGACCTGTCTCTACAAAACCAATGAGCTTTAAAAACCACCCAGACTGCCCTGGCTGTTGTAGCTCAGTTGCTTGAAGCATCATTTGGTAACCAGCAGGTTGAGGGTTGGATCCTCCTCGGTCAGGACACTGGGTTGCGGGTTCGATCCCCAGTCGGGCACGTATGATCTCCAGTACTGGCACAGACTCTTGACTTGTTGGAATCAGCTGTCCTCAGAGATCGTTGAATGTAGGTACAGCTCAGAGATACTGTATTTAGTTCCAGTCCATCACAATACTGAAAATAAAGAGAGCCACAAGAATTTTGGGCTTCTCAGTTCATATAAAGTTAGGTTTATACTGTAGTCCAGGGGTGTCAAGCTCATTTTCACCAGGGGCCACATCAGCCTCGTGGTTGCCTTCAAAGGGCCAAATGTAACTTTTGGACTCTATAAATGTAACTACCCATTAACAGTTAAGCAGGAGCTTGGTGCTGCTGCCAGGTAGAAACTAGGTGCCAGGCCAGATTAAACAGGGTGGAGGGCTGGATTTGGCCCGTGGGCCATATGTTTGCCACCTGTGCTGTCTATTAACTGTGTGCAGCAGCATTATATTTTAAAAAACGTACAAGCCTTAATTGAAAGATACACTTTTTTTTTTACCCCGGCTGGTGTGGTCTGGTGGATTGAGCACCAGCCTGTGAACCAAAGGGCTGCCTATTTGATTCTTATTCAGGGCACGTGCCTGGGTTGCAGGCCAGGTCCCCAATAGGGGGCGAGTGAGAGACAACTGTACATTGATGTTTCCCCCTTTCTCCCTTCTTTCCCTTCTCTCTAAACAAATGAATAAATAAAATATTAAAAAATGAAAGATATGCTTTTGCTAAAAGTGTCGTAATTTTTTGCTGGTGGAGGGTCTTGTCTCAGGGTTGATGGTTGCTGACTTTATCAGGGTGGCTGTGGCAGTTTCTTAAAATAAGGCAACCGTGAATTTTACTACATCGATCGAGTCTTCCTTTCACAAATGATTTTATTTACTTCTTTAAATTTTTGTGGATTTGAGAGAGAGCGAGAAAGGGAAACATTGATTCCTCATTCCACTTCATGCATTCATTGGTTGGTTTTGTACGTGCCCTGACCGGGGTCAAACCNCCCCCCCCCCCCCCCCCCCCCCCCCCCCCCCCCCCCCCAAACTGTGCTGTAACCAGCTGAGCTAACCCGTCGGGGCCCGCAGGTGATTTCTTTGTAGCATATTATGCTGTTTGGCAGCATTTTACCCACAGTAGAACTGTCAAAATAGGAGCGAATCTTTTCACCCCCTGCCACTTCCTTTTCATCTAAGTTTAGGTAATGTTCTAAATCTCTTGCTGTCATTTCATTCATTTTCACAGCTTATTCATTGGAGTAGATTCCAGCCAGAAGAAGCTGCTGCTCATTTGCTAACTACCATGAGGTTTGTGCAGTGCACTGGCAACTTCAGGCTCCACTTCCAGCTCTCGTGCTGTTTCTGCCACAGCTGCAGCTACTTCCTTCCCGGAAGTCTCCCACCCCTCCAAGTCCTCCATGAGGGCGGAATCCACTCTTCTAAATGCCTGTTGATGTTGACATTTTGGCCGCTTCCCATGAATTATGCATGTTCTTATTTTTAAAAAGATTTTATTTATTTTTAGAGAAAGGGGAAGGGAGGGATAAAGAGAGGGACAGAAACATTGACAGGAGACAGAAACACCAATTGGTTGCCTCTTGCACGAGCCCCGACTGGGGACCGAACCTGTAACGCAGGTATGTGCCCTGACTGGAAATTGAGCTAGTGACTTTTCACTTCACAGCATGACGTCCAACCCACTGAGCCACAGCGGTCAGGGCATATGCATGTTTATAATGGCATCTAGAGTGGTGACTTCTTTCCAGAAGGTTCTTGATTCACTTTGCCCAGATCTGTCAGAGAAACCACTGTCTGTGGCAGCTACAGCCTTACAGAATGTATTTCTTCCATAACAAGACTTGAAAGTCAGAACTACTCGTTCATCCCTGGGCTGCAGAGTCGATGCTGTGGTAGCAGCATGACAACATTATTGATCTCGTGTGTTAACACGTCTCCATCGGAGTTCTTGCTGGGATGAGGTGCTTTATCAGTGAGAAGTAATATTTTGAAAAGAACATTTTCCTGAGTGGTAGGTCTCAACAGTAGGCTTAAAATATTTATTAATCCATGTTGCAAACAGATGAGAGCTGCCATCTGGCTTTGTTGTTCATTTACAGAGTGCAGGCGGAGTAGAGTTAGCATAGTTAAAAAAGAAAAAAAAAGAACGCTTCAATCCCTGGCTGGTGTGGCTCAGTGGATTAAGCACGGGCCTGTGAACCAATCAATTGCCAGTTTGATTCCCAGTTAGGACACAAGCCTGGGTTGCAGGCCAGGTCCCCAGTAGGGGGCACGCATGAAAAACCACACAAGGATGTTTCTCTCCCTCTCTTCCTCCCTCCCTTCCCCTCTGTCTAAAAATAAATAAACCAGGAAAAAAAGTCTTCATGAATTTGCATGTCATCCTTGCAGAGGGGCCAGGCCAATCTCTGGGTGGTTCCAAGTTTAGTACATGTTCTGCTGAAGTGAGCAGCAGGCCTGGCTTGCAGCCTGCCTTGACTCCAACACGCCTTCCTCACTGGGCTCCCTCGTTTGTAGCTTTTTTTAAAAAAAATTTATTTGTTTATCTTTAGAGGGGAAGGGAAGGAGAGAGGGAGAGAAACATCAATGTATGGTTGCCTTTCGTGTGTCCCCTGCTGTGAACTGGCCTGCAACCCAGGCATGTGCCCTGACTGGGAATCGAACCACAGTCCCTTAGTTCCCAGGCCTGTGCTCAATCCACTGAGCTGTGCTAGCCAGGGCTGTAGCTTTTGATTTAAAGGGAGAGAAGTGAGACTCTTCCTGTCACTTGAACACTTTAGAGGCCAGTGCAGGGTTATTTAATCACCTCTTCATTCATTCATTTTTAAAGATTTGACTTACTGTTGGAGAGGTAAAGGAGGGAGAGAGGGAAACATCAATGTGTGGTTGCCTCTCATGCGCCCCCTACTGGGGACCTGGCCCTCAACACAGGCATGTGCCCTGACTGGGAATCAAACCAGCAACCTTTTGATCTACAGGCTGACATTCAATCCGCTGAGCCACACCAGATACGCCCAGTGCAGGGTTATTAATTGGCCTAATTTCATTATTGTTGTGTCCCAGGGAAGAGGGAGGGAAAGGCCAGTCACTGGCCCAGTCAAAGGCATCATTTATCAGTTAAGTCTGTCGCCTTATAAAGGCACGCTTTGTGGCAATCTCAAACAGTTATAGCAACATTAAAATTGCTGATCACAGGTCACCATAACAACTATAATAATTTAAAGGTTTGAACCCTGGCCAGGTGGCTCAGTTGATTGAAGTATTGTCCCAATACACCAGGGCTGTGGGCTTGATCCCTGGTCAGGGCAAATAAAGAACCAATGAATGCATCAATAAGTGGAACAACAAATCGATGTTTCTCTGTCTTCCTTCCTCTCTCTCTCTCAAGAAAAATTAATAAATTAAAAAGAATTAAAGAAATTTTAAATATTGTGAGAATTACCACAATGTGACACAGACATGAAATGAACAAATGCTGTTGGAAAAAATGATTGCCAGATGCAGGGTTGCCACACTTTGTATTTGTAAAAAAAAAAAACTGTGATTCTATGACGTGCAATCAAATGAGGTGCCGTAAAAGGAGGCACACCTGTAACTATGTAGGTTAAATGGAGCGGACTTGGTGCCCGTGCACGGTGGTTCCGCAGGCTCTTGAGACCACGCTAGTAAAGTTTTACACTCACAGATTGTGTTTTTTGCCTTTGCTAGGATAAGGATTGGGTGTGTGTTAGTCAGGATTTTGCAGAGAAATAGAACCAATGAGATGTATGTGTGTATGTATAGATAGATTTATTTTTCTAAAGATTTTATTTATTTATCTTTAGTGGGGAAGGAGAGAAATATCAATGTTTTGTCGCCTCTCATGAGTCCCCTGCTGGGAACTGGCCTGCAACCCAGGCATGTGCCCTGACTGGGAATCGAACTGGGATCATGTGGTTCGCAGGCCCACACTCAATCCACTGAGCTACACCAGCCAGGGCTATAGATAGATTTATTTTAGGGAATTGGTTTATGCGACTTTGGAATCTGGCAAGTCTGAATTCAAATTATTCAAGAAGGGTTTTTTTTTCAATTAAAAATATGTTTACTAATTTTCAAGAGAAGAAAAAAAAACATTGATGTGAGAAATATTCATTGGTACACCCCCACTAGGGATTGAACCCGCAACCTCGGTATGTGCCTTGACCAGGAATCGAACCTGTAACCTTTTGGTGTATGGGACCAGGCTTCAACAACTGAGCCACTCGGCCAGGGGCCAAGGAAGATTTGAATATGCAGCTCGAGCCCAAAGGCATCTGGAGGCAGAATTCCTTCCTCTTTGTAAGGTCCTCAGTCTGTTTTCTCTAAGGCCTTCAGCTGATTGGATGAGGCCCACCCACATTACGAAGGGTGATCTGGTTTTCTTAAAGTCTGCTGATTTAAATGTTAATCACATCCAAAAAATAACCTTCACAGCAAGATCTAGGCTGGTCTTTGACCAAAAACTGGACATAGCATAATATAGCCAAGTTGATACATGAAATTAACCACCATTGGGGGGAATTTTTATTTTGTGCTTTTGAAACAAAACTCCACCTGAGGGCATGTTCTCCTATTTTTAGAGAGGAAGGGAGGGAGAGACATCGATAGCTGCCTCCCGTATGCGCCCCGGGGGGCCGGGGCTTCATTTTTTTTTAAATAATTTGCATTTTGGATAACTGCCTCATCCAATAAAGACTGGTGGAGTGCACACTGCAGGGTAAGTCCTGCCCTCCCCAGCTACCAGCTCAGCCTGAGGTGGGTCCATACTGTTCCCCTGCCCCCACCAGGGACCGGGAGCCCACACTGCCTCAGAGTTGCCGTCAGACCTGCATGTGAGAGGCTGTGAGCTCCTCACCGCCCAAAAACGCCCACAGACATGCCAGAGGGGAGCGGGGTGGGCCTACTGGGGGACACCTCAGATGGCTGAGGTCCAGAGCCACCACCACGGGAAACGTGACTGCCTGTCCTGTGTGACCCTGTGCCATGTTTTCAGTGGCTCACTGTGTAGCAGTCACAGGTTGTGGACTTAGCACAGAAGCGGTGACTCTGGTCAGGCTCTGAGGAAGCTTCTGGAGCTCTCAGCTGCCCAGCTTCTGTCTCAGGGCCTCGGCGGGTGAGAAGATGTCAGGCCCCTGGGAGTGTGACTGAGCCACAGACCCAGTGCCAGTGGCCTGCACTCCAGGCTCTGGGGGGCCTCTGTAGGTGTGTTGTGAAGATGCAGTCACGTGCCCGCACGTTCTACAGATGTGGTGAGAGAGGCCCAGGTGCCCTGTGAATCCCTCCTTTGTATGAAGGCGCAGGTCGGGGCAGGTCCTGCAAAGTGAGCCTTGATGGGGCATTTCAGGTGCCTCAGAACTAGTGCC
Organism: Sturnira hondurensis; assembly: GCF_014824575.4. Lineage (NCBI taxonomy): Eukaryota > Metazoa > Chordata > Mammalia > Chiroptera > Phyllostomidae > Sturnira > Sturnira hondurensis. Next base: position 14,922,714 of record NW_028080496.1, on the reverse strand, counting down.
TCGGGAACGTGGCACTTTCACACAGTGATTGGGGAGCTTACCGGCTCTCCAGGAGGTCCCGTTATCATCACCCCTTAACCATAGGAGGGGACACACACGCCTGGAGGCCAAGTCACCTGGCCCAGGTCACTCAGCTGGCCGGGCGCAGCCCTGACCTGTTCAAGCCATCTTCCTGCCCCTGCAGGCTCTCCAAGCTTTGGAGCTGGTGGGCTCCGTATGGATTGCAGCCCACCCCTCCACCCCCGTGGTTCTCAGCCTTTTGTCCCAGAGGCTCCCAGGAAAGGGTGTGGAGGGAACAGTTTCCCCTTGCTCCATGTCCCCATCCTCGTGCCCAAGTTAATGCTTCTAAGTAGCTCAGGCTGCTTGGAAAGGTTAAATACATTATACCTATTTTTCATCATCTCTCCTTTCATCTTTTATCCATGTTTTTTGTTGTTGTTTAATTTTGTGCGCACACTCGTTTTCAGCTGGTCACTCCATCCCTCATGCCGTTCAGAGTGCGAGCCCCAGGGGTGAATTGTTTATCAGTATAGGCAGTGTCTATCTGAGCACGTTGGGCAATTGTAAAGCCTGCGCCATCGGTAGCAGATATTATTAGTATTTGAAAAGGACGTAACCGAGGTGGAGGGGCAGTGCGTCTGCCTGGTGGACGCGGTGGCTCTGAGAACTCCCCACCTGCACCCTGGAGGAGCTGGCAGTAAACTAGTCAGCCGGGGGCCGCTGGTTCTTCTGGTTCCTCCCTCCCAGGGCCAAACCTTTCTAGAGGGTTTGAGTATTAGTCTTCTCCAGCTTTTGTGACAGGGTTCCACGAACTGGGTGACTTAACAAAAGTCTGTCCTCTCTCTGTTGTGGAGGCTGGAAGTGCAAGGTCAAGGTGGCCACAGGATTGGCTTCTCCTCAGGCAGGTCTGCTTGGCTTGAGACGGCTGCCGGCCTGCTGTGCCACCATGTGGGTGTCTCTCTGTGTGTGCCTGTCTTTTTTCTAATGCCTCTTCTTCAAAGGACACCTGTTGTAATTGCATTCGAGCCACCGAACAACTTCATTTTACTCTAATCACCTCTGTAGAAGCGTATCTCATGCAGTCGCAGTCTGGTGTCCTGGGCGTGGGTTTGGGGTGGGGGACAGTTCAGCTCTCAGCAGTTCACTTAGTTCAGACTCCGTGTTGTCATTAGGGCTCCTCAGCCCTCTCTGCTGGCACCTGGAGTGGTGGGCTCCCGCTGCTTGAGGACTCTGGCCACAGGCCAGGTGTTAGCTGTCAGCGAGGCTTCATTCCTCATCCTTTTGGGGGAAAAATACTGTTGGTGGGTGTTTTCTTCCATCATTTCAAAGGATTTGAGGGTGCCTTCCACAACGGTTAGAGACCACTGCTGAGTTTTCCCAAGTGTGGGCCAGAGACACCCACCTCAGAATCCAGTGTATGTGTGGAGTGGGCACCCAGAGCACCCCAGTCCCCCAGAGTCAGGCAGGGTGAGGGCTGAGAGTCAGCACAGTGCCCAGCCCCCCGCCCCCACTGTGTTTTTCTGCAGTAAGCTGGTTGTGGCCAGCTGGGACCCCAGCTCTGTGGGAACCCTGGGGGTGCTGGTGGGAGGAGCCCACTCTCAGGAATTTATGTTTCTTTGAATAAAGAACTCACCTTGTCGGCTTTGTAGCAGCCTGGAAAACTGCCTGTTTGCAAAACAATTCTCACTTCTTTTTATTTATTTATCTATCTTTAGAGGGGAAGGGAAGGAGAGAGGGAGAGAAATATCAATGTATGGTTGCCTCTCATGTGTCCCCTGCTGGGAACTGGCCTGCAATCCAGGCATGTGCCCTGACTGGGAATCAAACTGCGGTGGTTTGGCTCACAGGCCCGCGCTCAATCCACTGAGCTACACCAGCCAGGCCACAACTCTCTCTTCTTGAATACAATATTTTGCTGTGTACCCATGGTTTTTGGCCCAGACTTTCAGGAAAAAAATCTTTCTTGTTAATTTTTTAAAGAACTCAATTATCTATTTATCTATCTATTTATTTATTTATATTTACAAACAAAACCCATCATTGTCTTCCAGGGTATTATCTTGCATATGGATATCATTATTGCTTTCTAGAGTTACACTTTTAATGCTTAAGTATTAATAAAGAAATTAGGACTTCCGTCAAGATGGAGGCATAGGTGGAAACACTGTGCCTCAACCAAGTTTTAATACAACAAAAGTTTTGGAGAACTAGGACACACCCAAAGACCAGAAAATGGAATTATACGGAAGTCTGACAGCTAAGAACTGTTCAACGGAGACGGTGAGAGAGGCAGAGCCAGCAGCAGAGCTGGGTTGGGCAGGACAGAGGCCCTGACCTAGGCGCGTGGAACCAGTCGGGGTGTGGGGCAGACTGACCAAGGTCACACATTCACGCACGGTGAGACGGACCACGCAGGCCCCAGGGGGCGAACCCAGTGGTGGAGGGCTGACAGCGGTGGCACACTCGTGTGCAGTGGAACGAAACGCGTGGGCCTGGTGACAGTGGTGGCTGTGGTGCCGGTGGGGGTTGAGGCGGCAGGCGGCAGAGGGAAGCCATTGTCCCTCTTTAAGCCCGCCCCCATGTACGTCACAACCCAGCGACTTAGTTGCCCTTCTCTGGTGAAAACCTAGGGCTCCGATCCTGCTACTTAACAGGCACGAACAGCCCAAAAGATGGCTCAAGAAGAACTCAAAGTCCCAGAGCCAGTAACTCTAAGCGACCAACAGATTGCCAGCCTCTCAGAAGCCCAATTTAAGACACTATTTATCAGGATGCTCGCAGAACTGGTAGATTCTAGTCACAAATTGGAGGAACATATGAAGGCTAAACTAATTGAAATGAAGGGAGATGTCCAGGAAACCAATAGCGATGGAAAGGAAACTGGGACTCAAATCAATGGAATGGACCAGAAGGAAGAACGAAACATCTGACCAGAAAGGAAGGAAGAAATGAGAATTCGAAAAAATGAGGAGAGGCTTNTTATTCTATGAAATGCTAAAGGGACTTATCTAAGAAAAAGAAGATGAAAAATATGAACAATGAAAGGACAGCAAACACACAGTTATTAACATTCACACCTAAAACAAAAGCAAACCAAGAGGACAGCTAGATCAGGAGTGGAACCATAGAAATGAAGAACACATGGAGGGTTAGAAATGAGGGAGGGGGTTGGGAGGAGGAGAAGGGGGGAGAAGGCACAGAAAATAGCATAGATGGTAGGCAGAAAATGGATAGGGGGGAGGGCGAGAATAGTGGGGGAAATATAGAATCTAAAGAAGTCGAGACATGTGGTTATAAACTAAGGGGGAGAATGGTGGGGGAGGGAGTGTGCGGGTGGAGGGGAATGAAGGGGGGAAATAGAACAATTGTAATGGTATAATCAAAATATATTAAGAAAAGAAATTAAAACTATTTATATAGGTACAGAATTAGTGCTACCCATGTATAATGTGCCATCTTATTTTTCCCTTAAAAATTTGGACAAAAAAGAACTCATTATGCACAGCAAAATATGGTGCTTTTTAATTACCACAAGGGGCCCAAGAGTGTAGCTCAGTGGATTGAGTGCAGGCCTGCAAACCAAAGGATCGTGGTTCGATTCCCAGTCAGGGCACATGCCTGGGCCGCTGCAGGCCAGTTCCTAACAGGGAATGCATGAGAGGCAACCATACATTGATATTTCTCTCCCTCTCTCCTTCCCTTCCCCTCTAAAGATAAATAAAATCTTAAAAAAAAACACCCTAAGATCCCTGGCCAGGTATCTCAGTTGGTTAGAACATCATTCCTATACCCAAGGTTGTGGGTTTGATACCTGGTCAGGGCGCATACAAGAACCAACTAATGAGTGCATGAATAAGTGGAGCAACAAATCGATGTTTCTTTCTGTCTCTCTCAAATCAAGAGGAAAAACAAAACTAGGCAGAGAGGAACTTAAGAGTTTTAAGTGGGTGGGAGTGGCTGCCACCAGGCCAGGCCATCTGCCAGGTCCCAGGCATAGAGTCACGGGCTGTGGCCTTGGCCCATAGGGACGGAGTGACCGCACAGTGCAGCGCAGCCAGAACCTTACAGACAGGGAGGGGCAACGGTAGGTTTATAGCTGTGAGCATGCAACACAGTTTATTCTTGTGTTATTATTAATTGTATTATTTTCCATATGAACAACTGTAAAGCTACTTTTGCCCCACCTTGTGTGTCTATATGTACACATATGTATATGTGTGTATACACGTATATGAATATATGAAAACCTGTTCATTGTGGGCAAGGCCAAGATGTACACAGGCACAGAAAACAGTGTGGGTCGGACCCTCCACAGGGATCTGGGTTCCTTCGGAGCAAGCCCCAAAAGTCGCCCTTTGTCTCATTCATAAAAGCTGTGGCACAGGTCCAACCGTGCGCGTGCACACACGATGTACGACTGCTTTTTCCTGGGCCAGAGTGGAAATGATGGGATACTTTTAAGATCTGTCACTATCTGCCATAAACCACTTTCTTTTAGATTCAGTGTCTGAGAAGTGTAAAATTATTTGGTAATTGAAGCTAAAAATTTGCGGTGTGTATTTTGTAAACCAGACTGTAGCAATGCCCAGGGACTGGTGGCCCAGAGCTCTAGGGGTGTGGCTTTAATGCTGGGGGCGTGGCCTGTAGCCCTGGGGGTGTGGCCTAGCGCCCAGCTCGAGGCCTGGGATGGAGGAGGTTGCGCTGCTGCTGGGCAACTCTCTAGAAACTCAGTGCGCAGGGCACCCAGCACCCAGAGTAGCGAGGCCAGGACCCTTGCAGGGTCCGGGGAGGGCTCAGCCCTGAATGGGGCCTGTGGGAAACAACGCCTTCCTCCAGGCAAACACAGGGGTCTCCAGGGCGGGCGCTGTGGTTGAGGAGATGTGTTTCACTGGAGCGGGAGCAGGTTTATTACCTGTGTGGCAGTGAGGAACCCCTGGAACACACCTCTGCTCGGAGCCTCATAACAAATCCGGCTCGAGCCTTTTCACTTCCTTTTAGAAGGATATTCCATGTTCGCTATTTTAAAATGATTTCGAACTTACAAAACATGCAGAAATAAAAATAGTACAAAGAACACAGAGACAACATTTTTTTCATCACTTTGAGGCCACTTAAATACCTTGGTATTTAAGTTCAGGGTCACTTAAATACCTTGATGTATGTTTTCTAAGAACAGAGTGCTCTCTTACATATCCCACTTCTGGTCCTTCCCAGAAAATGTGTGCTGACCCTGCCCTTGAGAATTCGTTGCACATGTATAATGGTTTGAGAACTCTCCTCACAGTTCACAATAAAGACCCTGTAAAGAGCCTCAGGAGATGGGGTGCAAAACCTGTAGTCTCTTTGTTCAATGGACTAACACCTGTCCAAACAGCACTTGGAGCAATATGTGACCATGTGTACACATCTTTTTTTTTTATTGACTTTTTTTTTTTGAGAGAGAGAGAGGAAGAAGGAGAAGGCAGAGGGGGGAAAATTGAGGTGTCGTCCCACTAATTGATGCGTTCATTGCTTCTTGTATGTGCCCTGACTGGGGATTGAACCCGCAATCTTGGGGTATCTGGAGGATTCTTTAACCAACTGTGCTACTGGCCAGGGCGATGTTTGGTCTTTTAATTAGAAACTTTTCCTCCATTTTCTAGCAGCCCTGGTCCCCCTTGCCACACTTAATCTGGGTGACAAGCTGCAGACCCTGCTGGCTGGTGACAGAAAAGTGCAGTCTGTTAAAACGTGGGGGAGAGAGGCACAATTTGGTAAAGTATGCATTTCTTCCAGAGAGGATTTATTGTACATGTAAATAGATTGCACAAACATATCAGACGTTTCTGCTTTTCTGAGAAGTACTGTTATTTGCATAAAGAAGAGGAAGAAAGTCAGCAGATGTCTTCGTCGTGTTAGAAGCGTTCGGTAGTTTGCTGTTGTTTGATTATGGAGTGGAGTTACAAAACAAAAAAACACAAATTTGGGATTGCTGTGAAGACCCTGTTTCCAGCAAAAGGCACAGGACAAGGTAGCTTGGGGCGGAGGGACAGCGACACATGCGACACATGCGCAGGGCTCCGTCAGGGGCGGGCTGGGCATGTGGGTGCGCACCAAAGAGTCAGTTCTGCATTTTCCTCCAGAAGCTCGGTGCCACCGAGTTTTGTAACCTTGGTGTGGAGCTGCCCTGGCAGTTTCTATTTAAAACAAGGTGCCTGGGCGGGGCTCCCTCCCCTGCCTTGGTTCTGACACTGGGTTCTGCTCCTGGCTGATGCCCCCAGAGGGGGGCTCTAGGCTGGGTCTGTGCTGGACCCTGTCCCCAGCTGCCTGTTGCTGCCCGGCCCTGTCTGCCGGAGCTGGGCTAGCTCCTGGCCCCCAGGTTGGTGACTTTGTGCCTGGGCCCTTTGGTCCTTCCTCGGGGCATCCAGGTGCTATTGCAGACACTGAGGCAGGTACTTGGATCAGGTCTTAAAGGAAAAGAAGAGAGAAAGAGAGAGGGAAACATCTATTTGTTGTCCACTTATTGATGGATTCACTGGTTGATTCTTGTGTGTGCCCTGACCTTTGGGATCAAACGCGCAACTTTGATGTATTAGGACAGTGCTCTAACCAACTGAGCTACATGACAAGGCCTCAGGGGTCAGCTTTTAATCTGTTGTAGGTTAGGTTAGCTTCCATGCCAACTCACACATCCCCCATCTCAACTCCCCATCTGGTTCCCAGCCCTTGAAAGCCTAATATTTATTAATGTGTGTATACTTAACATAGTTCTAATTTAACTTCTATTTTCATGGACAGCAATTTCTCTACTAGGAGTTTCCCTTGAGAAAAGTTACAGACTTTGTGAAACTGTGTGCCGAGTTCCTTTGTGGGTATGTGAGACCTATTGGATTTAGGATTTTTATTTATTTTTAGAGAGAAGGGAAGGGAGAAAGAGAGGGAGAGAAATATCAATGCATGGTTGCCTCTTGTGTGCCCTCCACTGGGGACCTGGCTCACACCACAGACATGTGCCCTGACTAGGAATCAAACTGGAGACCCTTTGATTTGTAGGCTGGCACTCCATCCACTGAGCCACACCAGCCAGGGCTTTTTTCTTATGCTTTAATCTCTTGGCACAACCTGTGTTCTGGGTAGAAAAATCAGTCTGCTGCTTCAATGTCTAAAAATTCTTCGCAGCTAAGTGTTCCTTTTTTCTTTCTTTTAACAAACTCTGTGCTTTATAGTTGATCTACAGTATTACATTAGTTTCAGGTGTACAACATGGTGATTTGACATTGATATCTCATACCATGTGATCGCCACATTAAGTATGGTCCCATCTGTCACCATGCAAAGTTGCCACACCATTATTGACTATAATCCCCTCCCCTCCCCTCCCCTCCCCTCCCCTCCCCTCCCCCAACCAGGAGTTTATTCTCTGTTTCTATGAGTCTCTTTTTGTTTTACTTCATTTGTTTGCTTTGATTTTTTTTAAAAAAATTTTATTTATTTATTTTAGAGAGAGGAGACATGAAGGAGAAAGAGTGGGAGAGAAACATCAATGTGTGGTTGCCTCTCATGGGTCCCCCCCACTGAGGACCTTGCCCACAACCCAGGCATGTGCCCTGACTGGGAATCCAACCGGTCATATTGCAGGGGTTACGGGGACCCTTTGGTTCACAGTCCGGCACTTAATCCACTGAGCCACTCCAGTCAGGGCCAGTCCTTTTTTTATAGCAGAGTAAATATTCCATTGTTTAAATGTACCTCAACTTTTTTATCCACTTAGCTGTTCATGGGCACTTGCATTGCTTCTGTATTTTGGCCATTATAAGTAATGCTGCACTGAACATAGGTGTGCATATGTGTTTTCAAATGAGTGTTTTGGGTTACTTTGGGTGAATACCGAGAAGTGGAATTGCTCAGCCATAACACAGCTGCATTTTTAGTTTTTTGAGGATCCTCTATACTGGTTCCAACAGTGGCTGCACCAGTCTGCATTCCCACCAACAGTGCACTAGGGTTCCCTTTTCTCCACATCCTCGCCAGCACTTGCTCTTGGTAGATTTATTGATGGTGGCCATTCTGACTGGTGTGAGGCGATACCTCATTGTGGTTTTAATTTGCATCTCTCTAACAAAGAGTGACATTGAACACGTTTTCATATGTTTATTGGCCATCTGTATGTCCCCTTTGGAGAAGTGTCTCCCATTTTTAAATAGAATTGTTTGTTTTTTCAGTATTAAGTTGTATGAGTTCTTTGTAAATTTTGGATGTTAATCCCTTATAGGAGGTATTTTTTGCAAATATATTCCATTCAGTGGGTTGTCTTTTTGTTTTGTTGATGGTTCTTTTGCCTTTTTTGAGAATGTTGAGTCATAGGGGACTCATTGTCCTTTAAACTGAACACTTTTTAAAAATATATTTTTATTTATCTTTAGAGAGGAAGGGAAGGAGAGAGGGAGAGAAATATCAATGTATGGCTGCCTCTTATGTGTACCCTGCCGGGAACTGGCCTGCGTCCCAGGCATGTGTCCTGACTGGGAATCCAACCCGACCCTTTGGTTCATAAGCCAGCACTCATTCCATAGCCAGGGCTAAACTAAACTCTTGGCAAACTGGAGACTTGCCTTTCTTCCCTCCCACCTGCCTCATGCTGCCCAGCAATGGAAAACCATCAGGCCATATTATTAAAAATAATACGAAGTCCTGTTATTAATGTTTCTTTGTGTGGAAGTGTGTCTGATGACCATTACGTTTTACAGAAATCATCTTGCCTTTTCCCTCGGACCCTCCCGGTAGCCCCACCGCTTGTCCCCACGCAGCCCGCCTGCCCTGGGCCGCTCTGTCTGGGGTTTGGGCTCTCACTGGCTGTCCCCTGCCCTCAGGCCAAGGCTGGCTTTCTAACAGCTGCTCTCGCCCTCTAAAAGTTACTTTGTTGATGGCTCCCTTCACTTCTGCCCTGGATCCGCGTGGACGAAGTGCGGGGCCCTGGCTTCAGTGGCCTTGTCCCTGCTCTGTGGCTGTGGGGCCTCTGAGCCTCACTCTGCTGATCCCTCAGTGACAGCTGAACCCTGAGGGCGGTGCGAGGATGACCTGGTGAGGTGTCAGTGGGAGTCTGAGGCTGAGGGAAGGTGGGGCCACCTGAGGGAGAGAGGAGGTCACAGCGGGCGGTGGAGGGGGGGCGGCTGGGGGGAGGGGCAGCATGCCAGGTGGGCTCTGCTCTTCTGGTGGGCTGCTAGGAGGCTTCTGGTCTGTGCTGGGAGCCCCGGTGGGCTCTGCTCTTCTGGTGGGCTGCTAGGAGGCTTCTGGTCTGTGCTGGGAGCCCCGCCTCCTGTGTTCCTGTGGCTGCGTGACACCTCACTTGTCCCCTGCTGTCTCCCATTGCTCACCTCTGTTAGCCACCTGAGGCGTGTGGAGTACCATTTTGGGCGCCAGCTGTGATCACTGACATGTCAGGTGCAAGAAGCGGGTAAAGGAAGGGCTGCCCCAGCTGGTCCTGCTTGGAAGCCGCACCAGCATTGTCTGGGCTGCTGGCCCTGTGCAGAGCGAGATTCGTGCACTTGGCGCCCTGGTCCATGTCAGAGAGGGAGAGGGGACTCTGCCTAAGGTGGCACACCAGCCAGATTTGTAAGACCTCACCTGCACAGAGTTGAATCTGGTGGGTTCTGGATGCAGGATGGGTATGTCTGCTTCCTGCTGAGTCGGAAGAGGCCCCTGCCCTGGCTGGTGTGGCTCAGTGGATTTGAGTGCCAGACTGCAAACCAAAGGTCGCCAGTTCCATTCCCAGTCAGGGCACTTGCCTGGGTTGCGGGCCAGATCCCCAGTAGGGGGTGCACTAGAGGCAGCCACACATTGATGTTTCTCTCCCTCTCTTTCTTCCTCTTTCCCCTGTCTAAAAATAAATAAATTCTTTATTTATTTAGAAAAAAGAAAAAAGAAGAGGACCTCTGTGCCTCCGTTGTCTCCAGATTGTTTCCCATCTTCCCATGCAGGAACTCTGTGCCTAATTAAACACTATCCCGGCCTGACCGGTGCAGCTCGGTGTGTTGGGCATCATCCAGAGAATTGAGTGGTTGTTGGTTTGATTCCCAGTCCCCAGTAGGGGGTGTGTAAGAGGCAACCAATAGATGATTCTCTTCCACATCGCTGCTTCTCTCCCTTTCTGTGTCCCTCCCTTCCCTTCACCTCTCTCTAAAAATAGATAAATCCAATCTTTAAATAAAAGTAAATACTCCCCATTCCCACGTCCCAATCCTGGCATCCATTATACTACTTTCTCTCTGCGCATTAACTACTCTGGGTACCTTATAAGCAGAATCATATGGTACAGTTGGCACTTCAACAAAGCAGGGGTTAGGGGTGCCGACTCCCCCAACACAGTTGCTAATTGAGTATAACTTATATCAGCCTCCCAAATAGAAGTGGACCTGTGCATCCAAACCTGTGTTCTTCAAGGGTCAGCTGTATGTGCCCTTTTGTGACCAGCTTGTATGTCACTCAGCATAATGTCCTCAGGGTTCCTCCACGCTGTAGCACGTGTCAGAATTCCCTTCCTTTTTAAGGCTGAATACTATTTAATTGTGTGTATATACCACGTAAGTATCTCTAATTTTATACAAAGAAAGATGTCCTTAAACACTGGTTTAAAATGAGTGTTTGACATCTTCCCTTGGATGTGACATCACAGTGTCATGAGCCTTTCTGAAACACTTCTGCACCCCGCTTCCCCCACGTGGGTGCTCTCCGCCTCTCCTGGGCGGAGAAGGGAGAGGGAGGAGGCTCTGGGTGTGAGGCCAGGGTCACGTGGGCCCGGGTCCTTGGCCCGACCTGTTTTCTCATTGGTCACTGGGGATTGGCGGGGACAGAGGCAGTGCATGAAACTCCCAGGCCATCCCTGACAGAGCCTGGGCTTGGGCCGTGGAAAAGGCTGAATGCAGGACTCAGGGCTGGAGCTGCAGGAGGCCCCTCATCTGCAGGAGGCGTATCCCCTGCAGCCTGCCCCCTGTGAGGCCGCCAGCCTCCAGGTGCCCCGAATGAGCGCTCCCGGGGCTCCCTATGCTGGCTCAGTGGGGGCCCAGTGCCCCACCTGCGCTCCGACTGCCCCGGCCTCCCCTTTCTTGAGCCGGTGGAACAGGAAGTTGTGCTGACAGAGGGAGGTCGGGAATGAAAGAAAAAGGGCTGCCTTCCTTTCGTTCAGAAATGCTGGGTACTTTGAAAACTCTCTGCTGCAGTTTTAATTAAATTAGAAACATGCCAACCGGATCTGCAGTTGTCAGAAGAGGTGTGTCGTTGTAAATGCAGGGCACGGCCACGTGGTCCCATTGGGTTCAGTTGCTGGGTTCCTGCGGGGTCACCCCAGGGACTGAGAATTGCCGCAGTCTCCTCCTATTCCTGTGATTTCTTGATTTTATTTATTTTAGCTTCCGAGATTGGGTGCGTTCAGGGTGGTATGGCCGTAGGCTGTTTTATTTATTTTAGACAGAGGGTAAGGGAGGGAGAGAGAGGGCGTGAAACATCAGTGTGTGGTTGCCTCCCGCGCCCCCTACTGGGCCCCTGGCCTGGTGCCCTGACTGGGAATCGAACCAGCAACCCTTTGGTTTAAAGGCAGACACTCAGTCCCCTGAGCCACCAGTTAGGGCTTCGCTTGTGATTTCCTTCTTCCTATTCTCTGTGCCTGCTTGGCGCTGCGTGAACCTCTCTGTTAGATGCAGCTGTGTTTAGCGTTATTCTGTGTCCCTGCTGTTACTGGGCGGTGTGCCTTAACTTCCTCGTTCAGCAGCCTAAGCTCACACAGCCACTGCAGCTTCCCTTTGACTTGGGTGGTGCATCCTGCACCCTTTTACTTCCAATCTAGCTGTCATTATATTTGAACTGTGTTTTTTGACGCTGTCATACACAGTCACATGCCACATAGCAGTGTTTCTGACAATGACAGACCATAGATATGACAGTGGTTCCATAACATCGGAATGGAGCAGAAAAGTTCCTGTCACCTTAGTGATGTTGGAACGTAGTACCACAATGCATCACGCAGGTGTTTCTGGGGACACTGGTGTCAACAGACCAGCTGTCCTGCCTGCCACATGCCCGAGGTGGGCTGTGTATCTAGGTTTGTGTAAGTGCCTCTGTGATGTTCGCACAACGATGAATTTGCACAGTGACCCTTCTCAGCATATCTACAAGCAGTACAGGACTGTAGTTGGCTCAGGGTTTGTTTGTTTTTTAACCTTTGGGACAATCTGTCTTTTCAGTAGGTGTTTAGACCATGGTATGTTTGCATTTACTTCTACAAATCATTTTATTACAGTGATCCTTCACCTATCGTGGGAGTTACATTCCAGAGACCCTTGCGATAGGTGAGAATCCACGAAGTAGTGGCGTTCTATTTATTTTATTATTTATATATATTTTAAGGCTTTATAAACCCTTCCCACACTCCTATAAGCCTTTCCCACACTCTTATTAACCTTCCCCATTCTCTTATAAGCACTTCATATGCTTTTAAACACTTTCTACACTTTTAAACCTATGTAATTTTAACAACATATAAAGTTCTATGTGGGTACTCACCAGTGAAGTGTACTTAAAGTATACTAACAATATGTTTGAATTAACATTTTTATATTTAAAAAAATTTTTAGGCAAAAATAATTAAAATAATAGATATTATATAAATACCTATATACCGCAAAATCCCACAATATAGCGAAAACTCCGCAATATAGAATTAGATATATGTATTTCTTTTAATATAGTTTATTGATTATACCATTACAGTTGTTCTATTCCCCCCTTCATTCCCCTCCACCGGCACACTCCCTCCCCCACCCTTCTCCCCCCTTAGTTTATAACCACGTGTCTCAACTTCTTTTCTTTTTTTTAATTTTATTTATTTATTTATCTTTAGAGGGGAAGGAGAGAGGGAGAGAGACATCAATGTATGGTTGCCTTTCGTGCGTCCCCTGCTGGGAGTTGGCCTGCAGGGAACTGGCCTGCAACCCAAGCATGTGCCCTGACTGGGAATCGAACTGCCTGGCTGGGAATCGAACTGCGATCCTCTGGTTCGCAGGCCTGTGCTCAATCCACTGAGCTACGCCAGCCAGGGCTCAACTTCTTTAGATTCTATATTTCCCCCACTATTCTCGCCCTCCCCCTATCTATTTTCTACCTACCATCTATGCTATTTTCTGTGCCTTCTCCCCCCTTTTCCTCCTCCCACCCCCCTGTTTCTAACCCTCCATGTGTTCTTCATTTCTATGGTTCCACTCCTGATCTAGCTGTCCTCTTGGTTTGCTTTTGTTTTAGGTGTGGTTGTTAATAACTGTGTGTTTGCTGTCCTTTCACTGTTCATATTTTTCATCTTCTTTTTCTTAGATAAGTCCCTTTAGCATTTCATATAATAAGGGCTTGGTGATGATGAACTCCTTGAACTTGACCTTATCTGAGAAGCACTTTATCTGTCCTTCCATTCTAAATGAAAGTTTTGCTGGATAAAGCAATCTTGGCTGTAGGTCTTTGGATTTCATGACTTGGAATACTTCTTTCCAGCCCCTTCTTGCCTGTAAGGTCTCTTTTGAGAAATCCGCTGACAGTCTGATGGGTACTCCTTTGTAGGTGACTGTCCCCTTATCCCTTGCTGCTTCTAGGATTCTCTCCTTCATTTTGGTCTTGGCTAATGTAATTATGATGTGCCTTGGTGTGTTCCTTCTTGGGTCCAACTTCTTTGGCACTCTCTGAGCTTCCTGGATTTCCTGGAAGTCTATTTCCTTTGCCAGACTGGGGAAGTTCTCCTTTATTATTTGTTCAAATAAGTTTTCCACTCGTGGCTGTTTCTTTCCCCCTTCTGGTACCCCTATAATCCGGATGTTGGAACGTTTAAAGATGTCCTGGAGGTTCCTAAGCCTCTCCTCATTTTTTTGAATTCTCATTTCTTCATTCCTTTCTGGTGGGATGTTTTGTTCTTCCTTCTGGTCCATTCCATTGATTTGAGTCCCCGTTTCCTTTCCATCACTATTGGTCTCCTGTGCATCTCCCTTCATTTCAATTAGTTTAGCCTTCATATGTTCCTCTAATTTGTGACTAGAATCTACCAGTTCTGCGAGCATCCTGATAAATAGTGCCTTGAACTGTGCTTCTGAGAGGCTGGCAATTTCTCAGTCGCTTAGAGTTATTGGCTGGCTCTGGGACTTTGAGTTCTTCTTGTGCCATCTTTTGGGCTGTTCGTGCCTGTTCCATAGCAGGATCAGAGCCCTAAAGTGTTCACTAGAACAGGGCAACTAAGTCGCTGGGTTGTGACGCTGTATGTGGGGGCGGGGTCAAAGAGGGACTGTGGCGTCCTGTCCGCCGCCTGCCGCCACGGCCCTCACCAGTGCCGCAGTTGCTGCCATCACTGGGCCCACGCGTTTCGTTCCACTGTACGCAAGTGTGCCACCGCCGTCAGCCCTCGCCCCCTGGGGCCTGCGTGGTCCGTCTCACTGTGCGCGAATATGCGCCTGCGGTCTGTCCCGCACGCCAGCTGGTTCCCGTCTGCCTGTGCGCCTGGGTCGGGGACCCTGTCCTGCCCGACCCTGCTCGCTGCTGGCTCCGCCCCTCTTACTGTCCCCGTTGAACGGTTAGATGTAGTCGGACTTCCGTATAATTCAATTTTATGTCCTTTGGTTGTGCCTTTGTTTCTCCAAACCTTTGTTGTATTCAAACTTGCTTGTGGGAGAAGGCACAGTATTTCCACCTATGCCTCCATCTTGGTGGAAGTTCTAGATATATGTATTTTAAAAACCCATGATATAGTGAAGCTGCAATAAGTGAACTGCAATATAGCAAGGGACGACTGTATTTGATTCCCATTCGATGCCCTGTATCCTTGGCTTATACACAATATAATTGTATTTTTCAGTTCTGGAAGCTTGTGTGCCAGGGTACCAGCATGGTCAGTTTCTGGTGAGGGCCTTTGATATTGTGATTTTGTGTGTGTGTGTGTGTATGTGTGTGTTTATACATCTTAATATATATTAAGAAATATATATTTGGCCCTGGCTGGGTAGCTCAGTTGGTTAGAATGTTATCCTGGATATGTCGAGGTTGCAGGTTCAGTCCCCAGTCAGGGCGCATACAAGAAGCAACCAATGAATACATTAACAAGTGGAACAACAAATCGATGTTTCTCTCTCAAACCAATCAATAAAAAATGAATTGTTTGTGCCCTGGCTGGTGTAGCTCAGTGGATTGAGCACGGGCCTGCGAACTAGATGATCGCGGTTCAATTCCCAGTCAGGGCACATGCCTGGATTGCAGGCCAGTTCCCGGCAGGGGCCAGTTCCAGCAGGGGATGCACGAGAGGCAACCGTACATTGATGTTTCTCTTCCTCTCTCCTTCCCTTCCTCTCTAAAGATAAATAAATAAAATATTTAAAAAGAAAATATTTAAAAGATCTGGGTTGTGTTAGAGAGCTCCTATAACCTTTGGAATTTCCTAAGTGATAAGAGCAATAAAGGTGTCAATATTCTCACACCACACAGGTTATGTTAATGAAGTGACCTAGAGGCTGGTTGCTAGGAGACCGAACCATATGATAAGAGGTTTTCAACTTTCAGTCCTACCCCCTGACCTTGGGAAGGGGAGGGAGCTGAAAGTGAATCCTTTGCCAGTGCCCAGCGCTGCCAAAGCAAGAAGCCTCCATAAACCCAAAAGGCAGGCTCACTTGGGAGTTGCCAGGATGGTGAGCGTGTGGGTGTTGGGAAGCGAGCAGCACCCGGTGGCCATGGAGACTGCGCCCTTCCCCCAGACCCGCTGTGCTCCGATTCCAGCCTGCTGTTGCTGAGTTATATCTTGTATAATAACCTGATAATCTGTTAGTGAAACTGGAAGAGACCGGCATTTCTGCTGCCTGTCATGTACCAAACCCAATAAGCAGAGACAGGGATTGAATCTTCATGGGCATACCCTAACAGACCGTCTTAAATTCCACTTTAAAATGGCCCTTTTTATAAGGAGAACAGAGTGTAGGTAAGGGGTTTGGAATTCAGGGAAAAGTTAATTGGATTAAGAAAGCTATTGAGCGCAGGCCTGCGATCCAGAGGATCGCCTCTGGATCGAGGTTCGGTTCCCAGTCAGGGCACATGCCTGGGTTGCAGGCTGGTTCCCTGCAGGCCAACTCCCAGCAGGGGACGCACCAAAGACAACCATACATTGATGTTTCTCTCCCTCTCTCCTTTCCCCTCTAAAGATAAATAAAGAAATAAAATCTTTAAAAAAAAAAGAAAGCTGCAGGATTATCGCCCTGGGCGGTCAGTAGTTATCTCGCTCTGGAGCACCAGGATCTGCTGGCATCTTGGATTGCTGGCAGTCTTCCCCGGGCACAAAGGTGGAACTGCTTATCCTACCCTGGAGTCAGGGTGGGTCACACCTTCAGTTCCTGGAATGATAACTTTTACGTGCATCGATTCCTAAGCTTATTAGCTATTACTGAAACAACAGTTTTCCAACGCTTTGAGTCCTCTATCATTAGTAAAATGTTAAATAAGTAAAATGTTTCTCTTCAGTTCTACCAGCCTCTCTAGCAAATTAATTGAACCCAAGGAGGGTGTCATGGGAACCTCTGATTTATTGCCCGTCAGTCAGAAGTACAAGTAACAACCTGTCGCTTGCATCTGGTCCCTGAAATGAGGGTGGAGGGAGTCTTGTGGGACTGAGCCCTGAACCTGTGAGATCTGACGCTCTCTGCAGGTAGATAGTGTTAGAATTGAGTAAATTGTAGGACAGCCAGCTGGTGTCTTAGAATGTCTTGGTGGGGAGGGGAAAACCCCAACTTTGGAATCGGTGACACAATCGGAGAGCCCTTTTCTGGGTTGTAGACACCAAGTTCTGAGTGTGTCTTCACATGGCGGCAAGAGGAGCCTCATTTTCTTATTGCTGTTCCCTTTTCCTACCTTCTTGTAGGTTATTGGAACACTTTTAGTATTTCATTTTAATTTTTTTCTACATGATCTTATAAGTCACATTTTAAAAAGATTTATTTATTTATTTAGAGAGGGGGAAGGAGAAAGAGAGGGGAGGAATCATCAATATGTGGTTGCCTCTTGAGCGCCCCCTAATGGAGAACCTGGCCCACAACCCAGGCACGTGCCCTGAGTGGGAATCGAACTGGCGACCCTTTGGTTCAAGGACCAGTGCTCAGTACACTGAGCCACACCAGCCAGGGCTAAATGGCTTTTATAGGTTTCTTTTTTTTTCTTTTGTGGTTGCTCTAGGGCAGGGGTGTCAAACTCATTTTAACCAGGGGCTACATAAGCCTTCAAAGGGTGGAATGTAATTTCAACTCCTTAACTGTGAAGGAGTAGTTACATTTATACACTCCTAAAATTATTTCGGCAAGATCTCAGCAACAGGGGTGAGATTGGGGTGAGATTGGGCAGAGCTGTTTTTTGGCTTTCTGAAAAATCATGCAAAAGGTGAGCTCCTGGAGGAGTGAACCCAGGATGAGCTGCTGAGGCCCGCTGCTCCCCTGGTTGCAAGTCTCACAGAGACTT
This sequence comes from Sturnira hondurensis, assembly GCF_014824575.4. Classification (NCBI taxonomy): domain Eukaryota; kingdom Metazoa; phylum Chordata; class Mammalia; order Chiroptera; family Phyllostomidae; genus Sturnira; species Sturnira hondurensis. The sequence continues at coordinate 14,905,224 of NW_028080496.1, read as the reverse complement.
TTCAAGTTTAGGAGAAAGAAAGCTAAGACAGATGCCTGAGGTAGAAGTGGGGGGAAGGCACGGGTGTGCTCAGGGGACACTGGGACCTTTGTCCTCAGGGTTTTTATCCGTTTTCTAAAGGCTGGGATTTTAGGGGAGGTCTCTGGGGAGGAGCTCCAGAGAAGTTTCACCAGCTTTGCAGCTGCAGTTTTTATTTTGCTGATTCATCAGAATGAGCCCCTCCTAGGGTCTGGGTTACTCTTTGGTCAACTTCACCTTAAAGAATGTCACCGAAGAGGGACAGGTACTGAGCCCTGTCTGCCCCCAGCATGGTCTGCAGTGTGTGAACCGTTTGCCCCTCTGTCCTTGGTTTGGGAAGATAAGACCTCGCAGTTCATCAGCCGGCCACGAATGGCTCAGCCTTGTTTAGTAATGCTCTCTCTGTCCCTCCTTCCATTTGCCAAGGAGCTTTTTAAGGTTTTTCAAATTTCCACTTAGGCTTTTATATAGATATCTTCTTTGGCTCACTTTCAATTTTTCCTTTCAGCTTGGGAGTTTAGCGTTGTTTGAAGGTCTTATCTAGTTGCTTTAAAGTCTGGTGCGTAATTGTCACATATGAGCTATGCTCATCTTACCTGCTGTTCTTTCCCTGCCAGAGTCGCGACGCGTCCTGGCTGTTTGCGTGCTGACGAGCCTGGCTGGCAGCTGGCTATCTGGAATATCATGATATGAGCCCCTGGGTGTTGTTTAAATCTCAGAGAATGCTGATTTGTAATTTTAGCGGCCAACTGCCCAGTTTTGTGTACACTGTGGTTCTCACCTGTCCCTGTGGGCTGTGACGGTGTCGATTCTGTTCTCGGTGCCTCTGAGGTGCCAGCGGGTTGTCCTGTGCTTGCCGCCCATTGCCCTCTGGGACCTGGCTGTGGCCATACGGATTGGGGACTGAGGGGACCTGGTCCATGCGTGTGTGGCCTGGGGGTGGGCCCTGCATTTGTGGGCTTGCTCCTCCGAGCTTCTTTCTCTACACTGCGCCTGGGCTTTCTGGTGTCCTGGGTCCCCTTTTTGCTTCTCTGGCCAGCAACCTGGGGGCTTGGGGAGCCCAAGCGGCAGTGAACCTCCGAATCTGCTGCTTCCCCGAGGCCCCAAGCTAGGATGAGTGGCTGGGGTGCATGGCGGGTGACTCTTCCATTTAGAGTTCGTGTCTGGCTGTAGCTGCACTTTGCTTCTCGGAACAAATGTAGTGGCCCACGGTGGGTGGGGACTGCCTCACATTTCCCATCTGGAGTCAGCTGTTGGGCGAGTCTCATCTGGGGTTAGCGCTACTCCCTGCATCCTGTCCCTGGTCGGAGCAGCATTCAGCAGGAGGCAGGCTGGAGTGTGCCAGGTCCCTTCCCCTGGAGCTGGCACACGTGCCTGCAGGCTTAGTAGCCCCTGCAGGCTTCTGGACTCCGTATAACCCTGCTCCAGGGAACGGCCAGGGGGCCAGGGGGCGTCTGCACGCGGGAAACCCTGTTGCGGCCTCCAAGGCTGTGCTGGTCTCCGTGGGCAGATGTGGTGTCGAAGGGTGTTCCCTCTTCCGGCCATGGGAGGGGGTGTCAGGCCCTCCCAGAGAGCTCTCGAGGGACAGTGGCCCCAAGAAGGGAAGGGTGGCAGGAAGTGAAACCATGAGAGGTGGCCCCTGTGCCTTCATTGTGACAACTTGAGGCCAGCAGAGCTGCAAGGAGACTCCCTTGCTGGCAAGCCCCGGGAGACACGCCAGAACCTGGGGGCCAGGACCCCAACCCAGTCCCTCACGCTCTCAGAAGAGGGCGGTCTAGTGGTGGCCCCGCTCCCCACACCCTGGAAGGACTGTCAGGGTGCCCCGCCCCCCACCTGCGCCTAGCACAGGAGGCTCTGTATTTGGTTCTAGGCCAGGATGGCGGCCCAGGTGACCCTGGAGGACGCGCTGTCCAATGTGGACCTGCTGGAGGAGCTGCCTCTGCCCGACCAGCAGCCCTGCATCGAGCCCCCACCGTCCTCGCTGCTCTACCAGGTGGGTGCTGGGTGGGTGCTGGGTGATGGCGGGGCTGGGCGTCCGCGGGGTGGACCTCCGCCTGATGCTCTTTCTCTTCCTTTCAGCCCAATTTCAACACTAACTTCGAAGACAGAAATGCATTTGTCACTGGGATCGCCAGATACATCGAACAAGCGACTGTCCATTCTAGCATGGTAATTCTGTCCGCGTGCGTTTGTTTTCGTCTGGGGAACGGCCCATCCAAATGGCAAATGTACCGTCTTCTGGCATCATCCTGATAGGGTACCCACCCGGGAAAAAGAAGAGTGAATAAAATGCCTTTTTTTTTAAGCTTTTTGGTTTTCTTATGGTAAAACAGTACACACTCTTTCTGCAAATTGCACGTCTGTGGCCCAAAGAACACCTTCGTCCGCATTCTCAGGAAGCTGTTTTCGCCCCCTGTCATACGTATGTGTACGCATGCACGCTACTTGCATAAATGAAGGGCGTTGTTATAATTACATATTTTCATGATTTCATGAATAGTTTGCAAATGTCCACAGTTTAACAGTTTTTGCATGTTTCCGTACTTTCCCTTGTTTCTCATAAAAATGCTGTCACGAACAAATTTCTAAGTACATAGTTACTGCATTTGGCTAAATTTATAGGAGTAAAGTTATTGGGTCAAAGGTTGTGAGCAGTGTGAAGTGTCTCAAAAATGTTATCAAATTGTAGTTGACATTCTCAAGAATATCTGTGCCATTTTTACTATTTTTTTGCAAAGGAGACAATGAAAGGAGTAGACACTAAGCAGTTTTTAAGAATGGTGGCTCTCTTATGGACGCCCTTCCAGGATGCCCAGTGTCACAGGAACACTGCTTAGCTTTTCCTCCCTGCGCTGGGGACCGCAGAGCTGCGCCAGGCTTCTTCCCGAGCAGAATGGTCTCTGTAGCCTGGTGGGGCAAGTGGTGACAGCGTGCATCTGAGCCGCACCACCTGGCCCCTGCCCGGTGTCCCCAACTTCAGGCCTGCCTTGCCCTCGGGTTATTTGGGGCTGAGTGGAGCTCAGATGTGGCAGCTGTGGCGAATGTCTGTGTTGGTCCTGCGCAGAGGTGCCTGGATGTTGCTGACACAGCTCTCCAGCCTGCAGTTAGGCCTGGGGGTATTTCGGGTGGTCATCAAGGCCACACGCCTGCATCACAGAATCACCAGCTTCTGAACAGCTGTCTCTTACTCAGTACTGGTGCTTGTCTCTGAAAGGGAGGCAGGATAGTTCATGCCTCTATATTCTAGCAGTTTGTTATCTCCTTTGTTAGGATTGTTCCCCTGCTTGCCTTAAATTTGCCCTGTGTACCCCCTTGCAGAATGAGATGCTGGAGGAGGGCCAAGAATATGCTGTCATGCTCTACACCTGGAGGAGCTGCTCTCGGGCCATCCCGCAGGTACTTAGCTGTTCTGTCCCTTCCCACCCAGCCAGACCACGCCCCTATGTCACCAGCCCCACCCAGCCTAGCCACACCACATCCCACGCCACCAGCCCAGCCAGACCCAGGCCCTTATCTCTCCAGCCCACCCAGCCAGGCCACGCCCTTACCCCACTGATAGTTCCCCCCAGCCAGGCCACACTCCACACCATCCCCTGAAGCTACCCCTCAGCAATCAGGGAGCCCAGCTCTAAGGGCGACCTCTCTCACTTCCAGCTTGGTTGAAGCCTCTTTACGTGTTTGTGTATTCCTAGGTGAAATGTAACGAGCAGCCTAATAGAGTGGAAATTTATGAGAAAACTGTGGAGGTCCTGGAACCTGAGGTCACCAAACTGATGAATTTCATGTACTTCCAGGTAAATGACAGAGAAATAATCCTAGGGGGTTAATCCTAGGCGGAGGCGGAGGATGCTGCCACTGTGTCCCTGTTACTGTGAACTCAGTGCATCAAGTGCATGTAAATTAAAGCAGACGCACAGCTTCTGAGTCAAAGAGAACTGAGCCTTTGACAGTTTAAAGTTTGGTGGGCCCTCTGAGAATGAACACTTCGGTTGAGCTTCACTTCCCTCCTTCAGAGTGAATTTGTATTTCCTGCATGAACTCTGCCTTCTCAGTTCCTCGCATGTTTGTTTGTCTTTCTGCCAGTGTGCACTTTCGATCCATTGGGCGTTTCAGGTGTTTTTTTCCTCAACCACACCCTGACCCCTCGCTCGGGTGGTCCTCACCCTAGTCTTGGCTCCTTCTGCCCCTTGGTTAGGTACAGTGGCTGCAGGGAAGGGGCTTGCTGGCTTTGAAAGGTGTGCTTTGGAAATGTGTGACTTTTAAAAAAATATTTTATTTATTTATTTTTAGAGAGGGGAGGGGAAGAAGAGTGGGAGAGAAACATCAGTGCGTGGTTGCCCCCCATGTGTCCCCCACTGGGGTCCCGGCCTGCAACCCAGGCATGGGCCTTGACCGGGAACTGAACCGGCGACCTCCTGCCTTACAGATCTGTGCTCAATCCACTGAGCCACACCAGTCAGGGTTATGTGACTCTTTTTTTATTATATATTCCCTTAGCAACTGCAGAAGATAAAACTTAGGAGATGACTTTTTGTTTTACCTTAAAAGTTGTCATGCCCTGGCTGGGTGGCCCAGTTGGTTGGAGCATCATCCCATATACCCAAAGTTTGCAGGTTCCAGTGGGGTCCGGGCACATTCCTAGGTTGTGGGTTCAATCTGTGGTCAGGGCACAGAGGAGGCAACCAGTTGATGTTTCTCCTCTCTCTCTCTCTCTTTCTCTATTCTTTCTCCCTGTCCCCACCCCCAGCCCCTACTTCCTCTCTCCTTAATCAATAAATAGCCCTGGCTTGTGTAGCTCACTGGATTGAGCATGGTCCTAAGAACCAAAGTGTTGCTGGTTCAATACCTAGTCAGGGCACATGCCTGGGTTGCAGGCCAGGTCTCCAGTAGGGGGCGTGCGAGAGGGAACCACACATTAAAGTTTCTTTACCCCTTTCTCCTTCCCTTCCTCTCTAAAAATAGATAAAATCTTTAAAAAAACAAAATCAATAAACATATCCTCCAGTGGGAATTAAAAAAAGAGGACTCCCCCCCACTTCATCTCTGAAAGCTAAAACATCTGATTTAAAGGCACTCCATTGCAGCATTTTGTGCTGTAGCTTTTACTGGAATAATCAACAACATTCATTTACTTCAGGGGCATAGTTGGTGAAGTACAAAATTCACAGTTCTTGTCAGAGAGCAAAGGCATATGGAGTCTCTCTCCCTGTGCCTTAACTACGCACGTGCTCACTGAGGTGGGTGCTCTTTGAGTGAGTCTGGATACAGTGCTAGAAGCCGGGCGGGGAGATGGCCCTTCACTCACGGTGGCTCTTCTGCGCCCTTTCTCTGCTCAGAGAAACGCCATCGAGCGTTTCTGCGGGGAGGTGAGGCGCCTGTGCCACGCGGAGCGGAGGAAGGACTTCGTGTCTGAAGCCTACCTGATCACACTGGGCAAGTTCATCAACATGTTCGCGGTGCTGGACGAGCTGAAGAACATGAAGTGCAGCGTCAAGAACGATCACTCCGCCTACAAGAGGTGAGCCTCGCCCTGCGCATGCGTCACGGTGGGGCCTGCTCACAGTGGGTGCGCAGCCCAGGTGTGCTGAGGGCATCGCTGCTGGTTGGCCGTGTAGAACAGTTTGATATGTGTTCCTGGGGCAGCCGGCAGGCAACATATGCCATGATGCATTTTTAGAGGTATGTGTCGCATTCTGGTATTTGCTGAGTGCTCAGCACCCTTGGGAGGATGGAAGCGCCTCAGACCGACCATTTCTAGCCCTACGGTCATTGTGTGGGTGTTTGGCTCTCGGTGAGGGGCAGGTGGGTTCTTCAGCATGAGGGTGTTGCTTCCACTCGTCACTCTCTGATCAGGTGGCCCCGTGGACTGTCTGACAGGTTCACGTTGCGTTGCTGGGTTTCCCAGATTGGCCCTCATGCAGCATGGTTTTCTTTTCTAATGTGGAGAGGAGAATTGGGAAAGGGGAGCGTGGTGTGGCTGTGTGTTTCTGGAACGCTATATCGTGTGGTTGGTGGCAGGAAAAGACAGGTGGGCAGCCTGCTGTCTCCTGATTGACGTTTCCTTAGAAGGTCCGTACCAGGTAATCGAAGGCATGACTGGCTAGAATGAGATGGCAACTAATGTTTCTTCTTTCGAGGCGAGGAATCCGGGCTGTAAAATTAAATTGGAGGAGATTTTACTTCCCATTTTAGTAGGCTGAAATATGCCCCATCGGAAATCAGACAACTGTTGATGTGTTTTTAAAATGAAATTGACACAGGGTGGGGTACGAATCCCAGATTTAAGGATGAGGTGGGAGTGGAGCTAGGTTACCCAGATGTTAAGCTTTACTCATATGAATAAATATGGGCGTTGCATTCCGTTCACCCAGAATCAGTCAGCTCTGACCAGGAGAACTGCTAAGTCTTTGCAGTTGACCAGTTTACCCTGCTTGGGGAGGAGAGTGGGGAGGCGTCCTGTTCGATGACAGTGTGGGCAGAGTGTGGGGGCTTCTGAGGGGTGGAAGGTGGGACTCACCTGACTATGAGAGCAGCTTCAGCTCCTGGCTGCACAGATCACTTGCTGCATGATTTAAAACAACTTTTTAAAAATTTACTGATTTTAGAGAGAGAGAGAAAAAAACCCATTGATTTGTTGTTCCACTTATTGATGCATTCATTGGTTGAGTCTTCTGTGTGCTCTGACCGGGGATCGAACCCACAACACTGGTGTGTCGGGTGTAAGAACAACCTTGGTGTAATGATGCTCTAACAACTGAGCTAGCTGGCCAGGGCTTGCTGCCCAATTTTAGGCAGCTTTCTCAGCCCTTCTGATTTTGTTAGAGGCATACAGCATCAGTGGTTTTTAAGTTCACAATGTTTTTTTTTCCTTTTAGCAAATGCTTTTTTTTTCTCGTAGCAAACGGCATTTCTATTCCAAAGTCTAGATTGTAAGATAATTTTTTAATGATGAGGCTACTCCAAGGAAGGCTGTCTAGGGGGTGCCTGGCGTTTTCACCACCCTCAGGTGGTGATGTTACCATAGCAATTAATAGGAAGTTTAACCATACATATATATATATATTTAAAGATTTTATTTATTATTATATTTATCTTTAGAGGGGAAGGGAAGGAGAGAAGGAGAGAAGTACCAATGTATGGTTGCCTCTGGTGAGTCCCCTGCTGGGAACTGGCCTGCAACCCAGGCATGTGCCCTGACTGGGAATGGAACCGCGATCGTGTGGTTCACAGGCCTGCACTCAATCCACTGAGCTACGCCAGCCAGGGCCTATATTTTTTTAAAAACCCATACGAATAACAGTGGTTTAAATAAGATTTCAGGTTCTTGGACCTCAGCAGTTCTGAGGTAGGTGGCCTGTAGCTGATGTGGGGGTTCCACAGTGTTCAGGACCCAGGACTCCTGCTGTCCCGTTGCTCTACTGCGTTCATGTGTTGCCTTGTGGCACAAAGTGGTTGCTTGAACTCCAGCCGTCATTTCTGCATTCCAGTCACCAGGGAGGAAGAAGAATAGAAGGGCCCGCACTATCCCCCATAAGTAAACTTTCAAGTGCCTTGCAACACTTTGCATTATGTCTCATGTCTCAGCCGTCAATTGTGCATGGGTGTCACTGCTATGTGGAAATTGGGGTTTATTCCTGAGGAGGTACAGGGGAGGTTATCAGTCTTTGCTGTGAAAATTTTTCTTTTATAAAACCCCCAAGGTTTTGCCCTGGCTCGTGTGGCTCAGTGGATTGAGCACTGGCCTGCGAATCGAAGGGTGGCGGGTTCGATTCCCAGTCAGGACACATGCCTGGGTTGCAGGCCAGGTCCCCAGTGGGGGGCACGTGAGATGCAACCACACGTTGATGTTTCACTCCCTCTCTTTCTCCAACCCTTCCCCTCTGTCTAAAAATAAATAAATAAAATCTTTAAAAAAAGATTAAAAAGAAACCCCAAGGTTTTAAGTGGCACAGACATGACCTTATGTGGCAGCTTCCTCTAGACGTTTGGGGGCCAGTCTTAGATGTGCAGAATCCTCACACTTGATTGTGAGACCTCAGAGGCTCTGCCCAGGCCCTGCAGTGGGGTAGGACCGCAGTGGACAGTCTGTTCTGTGTGTTCTTGTCTGTTCTCCTCTCAGTCCTAGGGGTGGGTCGTTTGCCAGAGACATATGTGAGGCTAGTGAGAGTTCCGGAGGTTGGTCCAAAATGGAACTGTGTGTTGGTAGCAGAACCAGGATTCTATTCTAGACCTTTGATATCAGAACTGTACTGGCTCCCTGACCTGCAAGAGGTGAGGTGGCCCAGAAGGTTCTCATCACAGAACCTTAATGGTGCTGGCTGTCTTCATCACCACGCTCTGGGGAGGTAGCTGTCCTCAGACTTGGGGGCAGGTAGCTCTGGGGAGAGGCCAGCATGGGGGGGCCCTGCTGGGAGGCCTGCCGATGTCACTACCACCAGCTCTGGACCGCAGGGTTGTGAGTAGACCAGCTGGGGACCCTGGACGGTAAAGTTCGTAGAGGCTGAAGCCATAAACCAGCCACTGAGACCACATTCCCGCAGGAGGCTGCAGCCACAGAACCGCGGTCTCAGTTTTCCCATATTTTAAAAAAATCGTGAAGCCTGTTAGTCGATCAACTCCTTTCCCTTTTTTTTTCTTTTAAAGGGCTGCTCAGTTTTTACGGAAAATGGCAGACCCGCAGTCCATCCAGGAGTCGCAGAATCTGTCCATGTTCCTGGCCAACCACAACAAGATCACCCAGGTAAGGTTTGGCTCTCCCTGCCTGGACACCCGGCACCCTGCTGCGGGTTGGGGCGGGGCGGGGCCAGAGGACACGGAGCAGCCCCTGGCATGGGTCTCCGCCTCTTTCAGTCTCTGCAGCAACAGCTTGAAGTGATTTCAGGCTATGAAGAGCTCCTGGCCGACATCGTGAACCTGTGCGTGGATTACTACGAGAACCGGATGTACCTGACGCCCAGCGAGAAACACATGCTTCTCAAAGTATGTGGGCGGGGCAGACATGGGAAGCACCTCCTCCAGGACTGACTACGCTGTGACCACCCTCCTTTTGTCAGCCTTGTGTTGTTCTCACTCTTGCGGCTGCATGTGCGCATGCACATATGTGTACGTAGCAGCCTGGACTGCAGGCTCCCCACACATTGCCTGAGTGTGTCCTGCACTTTGCCCTGGTGCCATGGGCCCCAGCCCCAGTCCCCAGAGTGTTCGTGGGTGATAAATCTAGGGTCAAGGACTTTGCTCATTCAGCCTTTTATAGTAGAGCTCATACCAGAGTGGACTCGTGAAGCATAGAATTCCTAGGAATTAATTACAGGGCATCTAACTTAGGGTTTTTCAACTTTGGTGTGACAGTGATATACCTTCGGTAGGAACCATCTTTGATTTTGAAAAATTTTAAAAACATTTTATTTATTTTAGAGAGGGGAAAGGGAAGGAGACAGAGGGTGAGAGAAACATCAATGTGTGGTTGCCTCTTGCACGCCCCCTGCTGGCGATTCAGCCTGCAACCCAGGCAAGTGCCTTGACTGGGAATTGAACTGGTGACCTTTAGTCCACAGGCTGGTGCTAAATCCATTGAGCGACACCAGTCGGGGACACCTTGTTCTTCATTATTATTCTGTTCAAGGCAGGAAGGTTGTCAGTGTCACTTCTCACTGGGAGGAGAAGAAGGGGGTCCTGCATTCCCTGCCCGCTGGTCTCCCCTATGCGGAGGGCACCCTGGACCCACCCTGGCTGGGTGTCCCTCCAGCTCAACACCCTGCCTGCCAGAGCTGAGATCTCTCCCTGCTGGACATCCCCATGGAAGGTTGGGCTGCAGGGTGCTGTCCAGTGCAACAGTCTAGAATGGTGGGTGCGTGTGGAAATCTGCACTCACTATTGCTGTGTGCTCAGCCAGAGGTGAGGAGGTCGGTGTGCCTGGGAGGACGTTGAACCAGCCAGAAGAAATGACACATATAAAAGAATAGCTTCAGCCCTGGTGTGGCTCAGTTGTTTGGAGCACCCTCCTGTAAACTGAAAGGTTGTGGGTTCGATTCCCGGTCAGGGCACAGACTGAGGGGGGCTTCAGTCCAAGGTCAGGGCACATAGAAGAGGCAACTAGATCCATGTTTCTCACTGGCATTGATATTTTTTGCTCCCTCTGTCTCTCCCTTTTCCCTTCCCCTTCCCCTTTCTGTAAAACTCAATAAGCATGTCCTCAGGTGAGGATAAAAAAAAGAATAGCTTCATGTGAAGGAATAGCATTTATTCCTGAGGAGCTTTTAAAATTGCTTTTTGAAAAAAGGAGTGAATTGTCGTTTCAGAGTTCTGAACTGTGGCTTATATGTGCTCGTGGGTGATGGGCCTGCGGGCCGACTTTCTGGGCCATCTGACACTTTTGCAGGTCATGGGGTTCGGCCTGTACCTGATGGATGGGAGCGTCAGCAACATCTATAAACTGGATGCCAAGAAAAGGATAAACTTGTCCAAAATCGACAAGTTCTTCAAGGTAAGCTACATTTTAATTAACACGTCCCCTGTTTGAGTTTGGGGGCGGTGACCCTGACCTGTCCTGGGATCGGGGCGGGGCTCTTGCTCCTGTTTGTGGAGGTGCTACCCCCCTGCCCCGCCCCCAACACTGGTTCCGTCCGGGTAAGAATCGTGCATGGGGGGATCCTGCCGTGTGTGTGCGCATGTCTGGTGGCTCCCTCCCTGTGTCACACATGTCCCTCTGGGAGCCAACAGCCATGGTCCATAGGCGTTCATTGAGGTGCCGCCGGCCATTGGGTAGTCCTGCCACAGTGTGTTAATACTTGTCCTCATCTGTCACCATGGGCATGTAGTGGTTTCGGGGCTGTGGCTGGTGTGAACAGCCCCACGCTGACTTATTGCGCATCTGTGCGCATTTCTGTTGGATATTTACCCCAGGGTGGGGGTCGGGGTCACGGGCATCAACAGTGTCAGGGTGGTAGACACAGCCTAAGCGCTCTCCCACGAGGCCTCGCTGATGCGCGTTCCTGCCTCACTCCATGAGTGAGCGCTCCCATTGCTCCACATCCTCGCTGTCACTCAACACTGTGGGGCCTCCAGAAGGGTGGGTGTGTCATTGTGATTTTACAGACTAGAGTCTCCTTGTGGTTCCGTTGCTGTTTTTCTGATGACTTTTCATACTCCAGCACTTTGTGTTGTTCTCTTTTATGAAACATCACTTTAAATTTCTTGGTGATTTTTTTTCCCTGTGGTACATGGGCATTGTTGGATGCATGGCTCTAAAACACAGGTATTCCTCTATATGCCTCTCCTTTTCACTGTCTTTTTTTTTTAAAGATTTTACTTATTTTTAGAGAGGAGAAGGGAAGGTGAAGGAGAGGAAGAGAAACAGTGTGTGGTTGTCTCTCACGTGCCCCCCACCAGGGACTTGGCCCACAACCGAGGCATGTGCCCTGATGGGGAATCGAACCGACGACCCTTTGGTTTGCAGCCAGTGCTCAGTCCACTCAACCACACCAGCCAGGGCTCTCAATTTTCATTTTCTAATTGTTCCTAGTGTATAGGACCATGGATCTAGCTAGAGTTAGTTTAATTTTAATATTTGAAATAGTTTTATGAATGTTGGTTCTTGTATTTTGTTCTTGAAGTAAATGTAGAAGCTATTTACAATTTTTTAAAGGCTTAATTTACTTATTTTTAGGGATTGGGGAAGGGAGAGAGAGAAACATTGATGTGTGGTTGCCTCACATGCACCCCCTACTGGGGACCTCGCCTGCAACCCAGGCATGTGCCCTGACAGGGAATCGAACTGGAGACTTTTTGGTTCTCAGGCCAGTGCTCAATCCACTGAACAACACCAGCCAGGGCTGTTTAAAACTTTTTTGCACCAAATGACTTGCAGAAATAGCATTCAACACACAGTAATGATTAGCATTATTCATTTGTCTTGCGATTAATCATCTGGTGACTAAACATTCGTGATGACGCATTTTTTTTTTCTTTGTTGAATACAGCAACTCCAGGTGGTCCCACTGTTTGGGGACATGCAAATAGAACTGGCAAGATATATCAAGACCAGCGCCCACTATGAGGAAAATAAATCTCGGTAGGAGAGCGAGCTGCCCAGTTAGAACGTTCTGCATTGTTCTCACTGTGGTTTTGTAACACTTCATGTGTATCTTGTGATGTCACCTTGACATTCTCAGCCATCTGGAACTGAATGCCTGACACAGTAGCCCTTGCCGAGTGTGGCTGTTTGTGTTGAAACTCCTTAAAAATTTACCACATTTTTGCCATGTATAATGCGTACCCACGTTCTTTGCCCCGACTTACAGGGAAAAAGTCTTTTGTTTTAAATTTTTAAATCAACTTTTTATTTATTTATATTTAGATTCTTGTTTTATGTGTTGTAAGAGAATTTTGGCATTTGTTTTTGAACATATTATGATATAAGAAATTGTATGTAACAAATAACTACAAAACAGGAGAAGAGATACAAAGCATTTCAGGTACTGCCCACGTATAATGCCCATCCTTATTTTTCCCTGAAAGATTTGGGCAAAAAAGTGAGCATTATACACGACAAAATATGGTTTTTCCTTTAGAACAGCCATATTTCCAATGTTTAGTACTTAGTGGCTAATTTTTTATTTTTTAAAGATTTTATTTTCTTATTTTTAGAAAGAAAGGAAGGGAGGGAGAAAGAGAGGGAGAGAAACATCAATGTGTGGTTGCCTCTCGAGCGCCCCCTACTGGGGACCTGGCCCAAAACCCAGGCATGTGCCCTGACTGGGAGTCAAATAGGCAGTCCTTTGGTTTGCGAGTTGGTGCTCAGTCCACTAAACCAAACCAGCCAGAGCAAAATCTTTAAAAATTAAAAAAAGAGCAAAGGGGATGCTGCTTGAAATAGATTACCACATTTTGCTATGTATAATGTACACTCACATTTTTGTGTGCATTGTACATGGGATTACTATGCCCATGTATAATGTGCACCCTATTTTTCCCTCAAAAGTTTTGGCAAAAAAGTGCATGTTATACATGGCAAAATACAGTATCTTGAAAAGTGGTCACTGCATTTGTCTGCTTTGGGTAGAGGGGACCAGTTGGGGAAAAACAGCAAGTGCTGTGTTGGGGAGCAGCTCTCTGAGCCCCAAGGCTGAGCTTTCCTCCCAATACCTGTGGCAGTTTTAATTCTTAATGACCTCCTTCCCCACTAACTTGTGTCTGTTTGCTGTGGATATGTTGCGTTGTGCAGATGGCTAGTTACACTGATACCATCTAACTTCCCAGTAATGTCAGCTTCAACCCTCCCGACAAGGTTAAGTTCATCCCGAGTCTCTGGCTGACTTGCTTTTCTGCCGTGGCTTCTTGTTTTCCTGTGTGAGTGATAAAGGGGCATCTGTCCCCACGGGCCCCGCAGTGATGTGGTCGTGCGTCCTTGCTAGGGTGGCTCAAAGTCCTAAATCCAGCAGCAGCTCTCAGCGTTTTAGAACAATTGTTACGGTTATTTTTGATGTTGTTGTTCATTTTATTTTTCAATTACAGTTGACGTTCCTTCTGACTTTGTATCAGTGTCGGGGGTGCACCACAGTCATGTGCTTTCCACAGTGTTTCCCCTGCATTTCCAGGGCTCTCCCGGCTCCCTACGCAGTTATTGCAATATTATTGACTCTGCTGCCAGTGCTGTAACTGACATCCCAGTAGAAAGTAGGTGGGCGGTTGAGGATGAATTGTGATGACTTTTCAAAGGCAAAATTGGAAGGTTGGACAGAGAGGCCGATCCGGGGCCATGGGTCCAGGCCAGCTCCTTCCTCCCTGAGGTTCCGCCGTCTCGCTGGCCTGCAGGGACCTGGGGACAGTGGCGGGCCATCCTGAGTGCGTCCTCGGCCAGCGAGGCCTTGCTCAGGCGCACCTCCCGGTGACACGTTTCCCTCCCGCCAGGTGGACATGCACGTCTTCCGGCAGCAGCCCCCAGTACAACATCTGCGAGCAGATGATCCAGATCCGGGACGACCACATGCGCTTCATCTCCGAGCTGGCGCGCTACAGCAACAGCGAGGTCAGAGCCCGTGCCCCACACAGGGCCCCGCAGTCCCCTCTGCTCTGTCCCTAAACTCGGCTGCGATCCCTTTGAGAAATAGGAATTAATGCCGGATCTTCGATGGCACCCATTATACCGGATGGGGCAGTGCAGTGAGCTTTATCTGACTCCTTTTTTTTTTCAGAAAAGCATAATAGGACCCAGAAAAAGGACCAAGGAGAGACCATGAGTGAAGCAGCACTAACTAGTTTAACCCCTGCTAGATGGGGTGGAGAGGGAGGGTGTCTGGAGGCCAGGGGTGTGCAGGAGCCTCTGGGTTGGTGGGAGGTCTTCCTGGGTGTCCCCACCTGCCCGGTGTGGCTCCGAGCCTCTGGGAGTACAGGGGGTGGGGTCTGGCGTGGAGGAGCCGAGGGGGTGCCACTTCTTACATCTCTCAATGAGCAAGGCAGTGAGGTCAGCGGTGTGGGTGCTGTGAATCGTCAGGAGGGACCCAGGGATTTGGGGGTCCACACACAGGTCTGATTATTTTTCATTCCTCACCCAAGGATATGTTTATTGTTTTGAGAGAGAGAGATCCGTGTGAGAGAGAAGCATCAGTTGGCTGCCTCCATCTATACACCTCAAATAGGGATCTAACCTGCAACCTAGGTATGTGCCCTGACCAGGATTTGAACCTGTAACCTTTTAGTGTACAAGACGATGCTCCAACCAAATGAGCAACTCAGGCAGGGCACCATTGTTAGCTTTAATTCCCACTGAAGGGGCTCCTCAAGCAACATTGGCCACAGCTTATTGAGTTTGGCCAAGTTGACCAGACTCAACTTAGTCACCAAAAACGCGGGATCCGTGCTTGGCCATCTTTCCCTGGAGAGTATTTAAGGTTTATCTTGCACTTCATTTTGTCCCTAGGTTTCTCCCTCTGGGGATGAGACATCGTTGTTTGGCAAAGTCTCCTGCAGTGCTTTGCTTCGTGTGCATTGAGTGGGGCCTGTGGGACACTCGCCTGGCCCGTGGCACTGGCGGGTCACCTCCTCTGCGGGGGCCTGTGTCAGATGGGGCCCAGTCCTCAGTTCCAGTTACGCCTGCAGGGTGTACCTCAGCTGCAACCACCAGGGAGATTTGAACAAACAAGGTTGATTACTTGTAGTCCTACAGGGCGCCTGGCACACCCGAGGCCACCCAGCGAGGTCACAGGTGAAGGGAGGGGGCAGTGGGGGCATAGGGCTTTGCAGGATCGCTGTTTATCAGTGAATTTCCAACTTAAGAGCGGGAATTACCCTATTTTGCCATGCAGAATGCACACTTTTTTTCCAAACTTTTGAGGGAAAAATAAGGATGCGCATTATATACCAGTATAATGACTACATACCACGGATATAATGCACAAACGTGGGTGTGCATTATACACAGGAACACATTATGTGGGGCAAAATATGTTAGTTGCCCTGGCCTGTGTGGCTCAGTGGATTGAGCACCAGCCTGCTGACTAAAGGATTGTCAGTTTGATCCTCAGTCAGGGCATATGCCTGGGTTGCGGGCCAGGTGTCCAGTAGGGGGTGCTCTAGAGGCAACCACACTGATATTTCTCTCCCTCTTTCTCTCTCTCTCTCTTCCCCCCTCTAAAAGTAAATAAATAAAACATTTATTAAGAAAAAGAAGGGAGAGGAGCATATGCGGGAAAAGCAGGGCCACTGAGGAGGTCCTTATATATGTTATGTTGATCAAGCAGTCCATTCTCATAGAAAACTCGGGGTGGGTGTGACCTCGCTCTCTGGCTGTTGCCTTGTGTTTATTAAGGCTGGGAGCCTTTGCAATGTCCCATTGGCAGTCAGCAGCTTGGTGTCAGGCACCCACACCTGTATCCTCTGTGTAGCCACGATGCCCGTTTGCTACCTGGCTCCATTCATGGTGTTCTTGTGCTTTTGAGTTCAAGGGCTCGGGTTTCCCTGCCGCCTCATTTTATGTTGTGATGTATAAACTGCGCTTGCTGGTCCACAGTCAGATATGTGCAAGGAGGGATGTTCAGCGAAATCTGCCTGCCCCTCCCCTCCCTGCTGTTCACCATTCTTAAATCTAACTTTTTGTTATTTGATATAAGCAAGTACATGTGATGTGCACATCGTCCGTGATTCGCTGAGTGGAAGTGCACTGTGCATGTGCCTCTCTTCACCCCGAGCCAGTGGACATGGGGTCCTTGTGGCATCACGAGAAAAGCATTTCAAGGACCACACATGGTGGGCTGAGGTGTAGTAGTCAGGTTTATTGAGGCAGGAGCAAACACGGAGGGCTGCCCACACGCAGTTGGTCTCTGTCCACTGTGGAAGAAGTCCAGCCTTGTATACATCAAGCATAGAAGCGAGGCCAGGGCCCAGAAATTCTGCGCCGTTGGTTCGGTCCACATCAAAGCTGAGTCCAGTTCAGCCCTTGTTCCCGCCCTGCTAGCTAAGTCTATTCCCTGCTCCGACTGGGGGGTACTGTGTCACTGTACCCAGTCTTGCACTTGGGGTCCCCGCTGGGAGACTACCGCCACATGGCTACTGCTCTGACGGCTGCTGGGTCTGCTCATCAGCTGTCAGGGAGCTAAGGTGTGAACAAGGGCAGTGTGTTTGGGGCGGGAGGAAGGGGGCTTGCCGTTTTTAAGCTCTGACTGTATTACCTCAGGCTTGGGAAGGCCTAGGAGCTCTTTCAAACTAACCAAGCAACTTCCCCACCCTTCCCTCAGGCTTGCCTGGGATCCTCCTCTTAACCAATCCATTTTCTTAGATTTTCTGGAGTTCAGTGTCCCTTATTCAATCCGATCCTTCTCCCAGGCTAGGCTCCACCCTGTCTGGGAGCCACCTTGCTCCTGCTGCACATGCCTCATTGGAGGAGGACATCCCCCTGCGCCACCTGGGCTTCTCCAGGGCCTGTGCCCAGCAGAGGAATTTCCTAACTGCTGTTTGAGCCCTCCCTCATTAACCCAGGATAGGGACCGCAGACGAGCCTTCTCAGAGGAGTGGGTCCTGAGAGTGGAGGACACAGGCGTCCCCTGGGGAGCCTGTGAGTCCTGCAGCGCCCTAGCAAGCAGGCTTCTTGTCTGACTCAGCTCCCCAGTTTATTATATCGAGTTGGCCAAAACGTCTCTTTCATTTTTATCCCATAAATAAAAGATACGTTTTTCATTGTCACCAGTAACTTTGTTGATTTGGACATTTTGAGTATGTTGGCTCTCTCCCGCTATTGGCTGCTAGTGGGTAGAGGCCAGGGATGCTGCTAAATATTTCCCAGTGCTTGAGACTGGGAAAAGAATGCCCAGCCCCACGGCAAAGAATTATTTGGCCAAAATGTCAGTGTTACCAGGAAGCATTGTAAACCACTTTTGACACATTCGATCAGTCACAGCACCTTCTCCATATACTGCACAAGTCTTTTTATGCGTTTCAGTTGTGTTTCTACCTTTCTTGAGATAGTAAAGTGTGGTACACTGAAAATGTTGTGTTTTCTTCCACCTTCGGTACTAAAATGGCTATACAAAAATTCACCAATTTTGATAAGCTTTTTTTAAATGGACGCTGATAAGACAGCTGTCACAATCCAGTCTGCCAAAATTGTTCCAAATGACCTTAAAGACAACTAACTAAGCACTACTAGAGCCATCGTACAGAAGACGACACGAACTTTTTGGCCAGCCCGATATGTAATGTTCGATGCCCTTTGCTCCCTTCCTTCATTAATATCTAGCTGCCTATTCTGACAGCACGGCCTGCCACATCCTGTGCTCAGTGCTTCTGGAGACAGGCCCGTGTTCACTAGATCAAAATTTGGAGCAGGGGAAGAAGCTTCATTGGTTGAGAAGACCTAGCTTGAGAAGATGGGGGAACCGCCTCTCAACTCCATTTTGAGAGAGTGCAAAGTCGGGCATCCTCTGCAGTGGCAAGGGAGGCTGCGTGAGGCAGAAGTGGCTGGAACTACAGGCAGCCGGGCTCCAGAAGGGCTGCCAGGGAAAGAATATTTCTCAATCCCCTGCTGCTCTGAGTCACTGCTTCCTGTTCCTGCCTGTTTCCCCACCTCTTCCCTGAGATGCCTGGGCTGCTCAGGCCTCCGGCAGAATCACGAGGTAGTTAGCATGTCGGTGGCGGGAGCTGTTAATCTGAGGCCTTCAGACAGGAAGCATTTCAGTCTGTGCTGGCTGGGCATGGACATGGTCACCGCCTTCTGCAGCAGGGAAGGCTGGTGTGCCCCATCATTGCATATTTTGGGGACAGTATCTTTGGGGTGGGCTCCTAGACTGAGTTGGATGGGTCCAGGGCAAACACAGGGCTGGTTTTTCTGGATATGGGCCAACTTTCTGATGCTCCTGGGGTTCTCTAGGTTGTCACAGGTTCGGGCCGTCAGGAGGCCCAGAAGACAGATGCTGAATACCGGAAGCTCTTCGACCTGGCCCTGCAGGGCCTGCAGCTGCTGTCTCAGTGGAGTGCACACGTGATGGAAGTGGTAGGCACCCAGCTCCGGAGAGGGGACACTACAGGGTGCAGAGAAGCGGCTCCCCTCCCCCGCCCCCAGTCGGTTACAATTGTTTTTCTACCCAAACTCCTCAAGAAATTGGCTAAATGATATTTTTTCTGCATTAACTTTGGCCTTTGGATCAAGAATAAATGGGCTTTTTATTTTGGGCTCTAGAAATAAGGTTAGGTATCAGTTTAAATGGAAGACAACTCAACATGTATTTCATTTATGTGTGTTAACTAAATGGCTGCATCTGTTAAAACAGTAATAGACTTAAATTTGTACCACTGTGATGATTTTGAATTCACATTTTTTTAAGATTTTGTTTATTTTTAGAGAAAGGGAAAGGGAGAGAGAAAGAGAGGGAAACATTAATGTGTGGTTTCATCTCATGAACCTCCTACCAGGGACCTGGCCTGCAACCCAGGCATGTGCCAGGACTGGGAATCGAACCAGTGACCCTTTGGTTTGCAGGCCGACACTCAGTCCACTGAGCCACACCAGCCAGGGCAAATTTGCATTTCTTTAAAGAGAATTTTCTCTGGAATTGCAGCCATCAGTTTCTTTTGTATGGCATTCGTCAAATGGTTTCTGGTGCCCCATAAAGATTTGCATTCCTGTAAGTCATGGGTGACCTTTTTTTGTTTATTTTGCTTAGACAAATTTTATATTGAATGAGGATATGATCATTTGAAAGGCAAATCCTTTTGCTAAATGGTGATGAGATACTTAGATTTTTAGATATTCCACACAAAATACCCAGGCCATTTTCCCTCATGTATTTCTTGTATCTCTGATATATTTCTTAATCCTATACTCCCATGGCAAGACTGGTTTTATGGAGATAGATTCTGTGTGTGTGTGTGTGAGAGAGAGAGAGAGAGAGATGGAGAGAGATTTTCAGATGCAGCAAATAGTAGAAGGAAGACTTTTTAGTATAGGGGTGTCAAACTCATTGTCACTGAGGGCCACATCAGCCTTACAGTTGCCTTCAAAGGGCCTAATGTAATGTTAGGTCTGTATATACGTAACTACTCCTTCACTAGGGGCAAGGAGCTTGGTGCAGCTTCCGGGTAGAAACAAGGTGTACGGGGCTGGATAAAACAAGGTCAGGGCTGGACTCGGCCTGGGGGCCTTGTATTTGCCACCTCTGTTTTCTTGGCTTTGACTGTGGCCAGCTTGTCAGAACGTTGGCAGCTACACCACATGTTAGACCTCAGTTGGGCAACCTCAGTTCTTGAGTTTGGATGGGAGAGAATTCAGAGCCAAGGAACTCAAATACAAGTGAAAGTTTATTTAGAAACTCACAGAGCTGGAAGAAAAGTTACAGAGGTGAAGGAAGGGCCCTTGGAGCTTAGGAGAAAGAAAGGTAAAGAAAAATGTATCTGGGAAGGAGCAGGGAAGGCGTGGCATGGGGGAGAGAGAGAGCGCGTGAGCGCCCTGGAGCCATGGTCTTAAGGGGTTTTATCCATTTTCCAAAGGCAGGGATTTTAGGGGAGGCTGCAGGGGAGGACCCAATGGAACCTTCATCAGCTTTCCAGGTGTAGTTCCTCAGGGTCAGGTCCCCACTGATTGGTTGGCACTGGGGCAGGGGGTCATCAGTCAACACGGCTGGTCCTGAGGTCAGCCATGGTGTCACCCGCCTGGCCTGACCTCGCTGCTTTTCTGGGCCTGGAGGTGAAACTAACTGAGGCCCGATGGCACCTCCAGGTTGACCAGAGCTCTCTCTGTGGGCAGGAGCCCCAAGGCTTTGTTCCCGAGGTTGCTGGATGCAGGTCAGACCTCATTGTCCTGAGGGCTGAATGCCAGGGGGAGTGGTCTTAAGGGGCTTGTGTGGGAGCCGGATGGGGCTGCTGTCCAGCCCCCTGCTCCTCTCTCAGGGGGTCTACCCATGCCTAGTGACAGGGGGTCTAAAGCTCCATGACCAGCAATGTTCCAGGGGAGGAAAGGCCACCCTGGGGGGAGGTCCCACCTCACAGTTGTCCTCAGCTCGGGGCTCTCTGGCCTGGCGACCTTCTGTACCTGGCCCACCCTTGCTCCTCTGCTCCCATCTCTCTGGCCGCCTTGCACGCAGCCAGTGGTTCAGCGCTTTGCAGTCAGCCGTGTGTCTCCCCTCCTCCCGCCCACCCCAGTACTCGTGGAAGCTCGTGCACCCCACCGACAAGTACTCCAACAAGGACTGCCCCGACAACGCCGAGGAGTACGAGCGCGCCACGCGCTACAACTACACCAGCGAGGAGAAGTTCGCCCTGGTGGAGGTGAGCTCGGTCTGCTCTCTTCCTCCTGTGACTCTGGCCGCATGTCGTCACCCCTTTCCAAGGCGGAGGCAGACTCCAGTAAACTGTCTATTTCTTGTCACTGCTTCTGGGTAGGGTGGCCCTCGGCATCTGTCACAGTTGTCCAATGGAATAAAACAGGCTGTGGCTTCCTGGTCTCTGCTGATAACTCCTCTGGGGCGGGGCGGGCGGGCGCCTGGGAGCTGTGACACAGGAGAGAAGCAGCCCCGGAATCTGAGAGCTGAGTCCCCTGCTCCGTTCTCGTGCTGGGCAGCAGGCCCTTCATTTCACTGCCAGCTTCCTTTTATTGGTGGTTGTACTTTTCCTGCCCTTTTAAAGAAATCTTCTGCCCTGGCTGGTGTGGCTCAGAAGATTGAATGCTGGCCTGGAAACTGAAAGGCTGCAGGTTCAATTCCCAGTCAGGGCACACGCCTGGGTTGCAGGCCAGGTCCCCAGTTGGGGGCACATGAGAGGCAACCGATTCAATGTTTCTTTCCCTCTGTTTTTCCCCTTTCTCTAAAAATAAATAAATGAATAAAATCTTTAACAAAAGCAAATCTTTCTGTCTGTAAGAGCTCTTTGGAAATTAACGTCCTTTGTATTTTCAAGTAAATATTAGAATCTTTCATAGATTTTTTTTAAAGATTTTATTTATTTATTTTTAGAGAGGGAAAAGAAGAGAGAGAGGGAGAGAAACATCATGTGTGGTTGCCTCTCGCACGCCCCCTACTGGGGACCTTGCCTGCAACCCAGGCATGGGCCCTGACTGGGAATTGAACTGGTGACCCTCTGGTTTACAGGCCAGCAGCACTCAATCCACTGAGCAATACCAGCCAGGGCTATTTCCCTCTACTTTTGGGAGGTTTATTTAATTTTTCTTTTTACCAATTCGTATTAATATTAGCCCTGGCTGGGTGGTTCAGTTGGTTGGAGCATCATCCTGTACAGCAAAAGGTGTCGGGTTTGATGCCCTGTTGGGGCGTGTATGGGAGGCATCCCACCAGCATTTTTATATCGTTGTTTCTCTCTCTCGTCCCCTTCCCTTCCTTTCCTCTTGATCTAAAATCAGTAAACATATCCTCAGGAGAGGATTAAAGATAATTTGGTGAATATTAGATTATCTATTACTATTTTCAAGCTTTTTTTGTTTTCTAATGTATGCCTCTAAATCTCACAATTGAACTTTCAGCGACCTTTTTCTCCACCCCATAAATTCTAATGTATTTAACTTTCCTTCAGATTGGGGTGAAATTTGAATTCCACTTGGATTTGAATTGGAGAATTTTCTTTCTTTAAAACAGAAATTTCTCCTTTACTTAAGAAAGCAATACAAATTCACTAGACAAATCCAAGCAGGTGCTCGGGCAGTGGGAGGGTGGGGGGGGAGGGTGGGCAGCTGTTTGGGGAGCAGGGGGTGGGGCCACCTCCCCTCAGGCCCCCAAGAGCTGCATGTCCCCACAGGTGATTGCCATGATCAAGGGCCTTCAGGTGCTGATGGGCAGGATGGAGAGCGTGTTCAACCACGCCATCCGGCACACGGTCTACGCCGCCTTGCAGGACTTCGCCCAGGTCACGCTCCGAGAACCGCTCAGGCAGGCCATCAAGAAGAAAAAGAACGTCATTCAGAGGTCAGTGCCCCTGCATGCTCAGAGTCTGAGACAGGAGTATCAGCGTGGGTTTCCACAGCCAGATCGGCATTTTCATAATCATGGGGTTGGCCAGAAAGTCCATTTGGTGTTTTCCGTAAAAGAAAAGACATATTTTTCATGTTCACCAATAACTTCTTTGATTTGGATATTTTGAGTAGGCTGGGTGTCTCTTGCGTGGTAGAACGCTGATTATTCTTGATTTAATTGCTGTCAACTTCACCTGGTGTATCTGACCCGTGGAGCATCGTTCAGTGAGAAATCCCTAGCACAAAACTTCACTCACAGACCACTTTTGACATGTTTGATCATTCACAGCACCTTCTCTGTACACTACAAAATATTTTTTTTGCATTTCAGTTGCATTTTTACCTTTCTTGAAATAATAAGGCATAATGCTGAACGTGTTGCATATTTTCTTCCATCTTCAATATCACCACTAGAGCCATGTTATGGAAAAACCAAATGAACGTTTTGGTTAACCCAATATGTTTAGCACATTTAATTCTAACCTCCAGACACCATTTGATAAATTCCATCCCAAGTGTAGGGCAAGGGTCCAGTTACTGCTCTGTACAGCCCTCTACAATAAATCAATGGCATGGTGTCCACACAGTCTGGAGATCCAGGGACCACGGTGCATGCATCTCAGGGCCGGGGGTGGGTGTCTCAGAATCTGCCTGAGGACCTCCGGGCCTGTGGGGACACGCAGCCCAGCATTCCCAGCATTCCATCTTCCATCTCAGTTTCTCAGTTTCAGTGTTTTTGCTTCTGTCTCTTTTGGCCTGTCCTACAAACTGGTCAGAAACTGCAGGACATGCCAAGAACCTGTGGACCTGTGGTAGTCCTGAGCTAGTTTTGCCATGGTCAGCCAAGAACCTGTGGCAGTCCTGAGCTAGTTTTGCCATGGTCAGCCAAGAATGTGGTGTAGCAGTCTTTTTTAAAGATTTTAGAGGGAGGGAAGAGAGGGAGAGAAACATCAATGTGTGGTTGCCTCTCGGGTGCCCCCTACTGGGGACCTGGCTTGCAAGCCCAGGCTTGTGCCCTGACTGGGAATCGAACCAGGGACCTTTTGGTTCGGAGGCCGGTGCTCAATCCACTGAGCCACACCACACCACTCCCCTGCCCTCAGCTAAAGTTGTCTTTTAGAGACACCTTTGTCAAATGAAGCTCACACGGTTCTCAAGTGCATTGATTTCATTGTGTTGCGTCATAGTTAGTGTATTAGTCCCCTGGCGTGGTGTGGGGTTTAACATTAATGAAGTGCTCATGTGTTCCACATGGGATGCTCATGATGTGGCAATGTGCAGGGTAGTCTGGGTAACTTGAATAACTCCATTGTCACCTGGCACCTTCCCTGTGAAATGATCAGGATAGGTGTGTTGGTGCGTCTGCCGTGAGTCCAACGCCTGTGGAGCCCTGGTCGGGGCGGGGCACATGTGCCACATGAGTTAGGGGCACAGGCCCCGTTACCCCAGTTGTGTAGGTGAGTTCATGTTCCTGTTAGGAAATGGCGTTCAGCTGCTGGGAGGTCACGTGTCAGCTCCTAGAATGGGTGTTTGTGAGCTGTGCTCCTGCTGCCTTAAGCATGACTCACTGTTCAGAAAATAAAACTTCACTTCTGATCTAACGGATGCAAATTACAACCCCGTCAGATCTTTTGGGCCTAGTGGTGTCCCCAAGAGGACAGCCTATTTTTATTCAAGGTTTTATTTATTTTTAGAAACAGGGGAAAGGAGGGAGAAAGAGAGAGACAGAAACATCCATGTGTGGTTGCCCCTTGTGCACCCCCTACTGGGGACCTGGCCCGCAAACCCAGGCCTGTGCCCTGACTGGGCATCGAACCTGGGGCCTTTCGGTTCGCAGGCTGGCGCTCAACTCACTGAGCCACACCAGCCAGGGCAGAACAACTTATTTTTTAAATGTCCTGGTAAATCGGTCCAGCACCTCGTCCCCCCTGGCTCCCCCCATTCCCAGGG
The DNA here is from genome assembly GCF_014824575.4 of Sturnira hondurensis. Lineage (NCBI taxonomy): Eukaryota > Metazoa > Chordata > Mammalia > Chiroptera > Phyllostomidae > Sturnira > Sturnira hondurensis. The sequence goes on along the minus strand of NW_028080496.1, from coordinate 14,880,812 downwards.
GCATGACTGTGTGAGAGCTGTGCCTCAGGTAAGGAGAGGCTGTGACTCTCAGTGTCCTGACTATGTCAGCGCCGTGCACCCCGTTTTCTAGTGTCCTGCAGGCCATCAGGAAGACGGTGTGCGACTGGGAGACAGGCCACGAACCCTTCAATGACCCGGCCCTCCGGGGCGAGAAAGACCCCAAAAGTGGCTTCGACATTAAAGTGCCCCGGCGCGCTGTGGGACCCTCCAGCACACAGGTTCTTGCTCCCCTGCTTCTCCCTGTCCCCTCCCCCCTCCCTCTGAGTGGGCCAGCCCTGAGCTGGCCAGTCGGGCAGCGAGGCTGGGAGTGAAATGCTGCCACCTGCGCCTGCCCAGGAAGCTCGAGTACCGTGGCCTTTCTGCCACTCTGTTCCTGGCCCATGTGAGCCTGGGACATTGGCCAGGATGCCCCTGGGCCTGTAGGGTTCAGTCATTTGCATGCTGAACTTATTTGGCTGTCTTTACTCCCATGTCCAAAGTATGGGGGATAGCCTGTCCACATTGACGCTGTGTTTCTGGGGGGGGGGTTGTTTCCAGGGGGTGTTTCTGTGCATGGTTATAGTGTTATACTGGGCCAGGAAAGATCCTTCTTAAATACCAAACTTGGCAAAATTTTAAAATGTTACTTTTGTGTGTCCCCAGACTTAGTCAATGCTGCTGTTCTCTATTTCTCCCGCCTGGGTCCCCGTCCCCGATCCCCCCAACTGTGGCAGCTTTTTCTGACTCACACCTGACTGTAAGCCCTTCCGCTTCCTCCTCCTCTTTGGGGGCTTGGCCCGTCATGTCACCTCTCTGTTGGGGCTTTAATGGTCTCTTCTGCCAGAAACTCTGAGAATTACCAGCGAAGCATGGCGCTGGCCGCTAGCGAAATGCACAGGCTCCGGGAGGAAGGCCTCTCTGTGTCCGTCCCGTGTGCGTGTCCCTGCTCCGCGTGTCATGTGACTAACGCCTCTCTCCCGCCTCTCCCCCGTGTCTGTCCGTGTCTAGCTGTACCTGGTGCGCACCATGGCGGAGTCCTTGAGCTCTGCTGAGCTGCTGCGGCAGCTCAAGTCTCTGGGCATGGAAAGGCTGTTGCATGTGGTTAACGCGTTTCTGAGGCAGTCCTACACCTATCCGCCTCTTTTAACCTTCGGTGGTAAGACATCGTTCGTTTATCTTGTCGATCTCCACGCACGGAGGTGGATGGCTCCGAGGCAGGTCCTTCCTCCCAGGCAGCAGCCACGCGGCCACGTACTTGGGCGCCCAACCGCCCTTAGAGGAGCGGGCGGGCGCCCGGCCCAGATCAGAAACAGCTCTGCATTGGGCGATGGCAGGTCAGCACAACTAATGTACCGTGTGTATTTTCTCCCCCGTGAATGTTCCCTTGGATAACGCAGCTTTACATGGTGAGAACCATGCTAGAGTCCCTCATTGCGGACAAAAGTGGTTCCAAGAAAACTTTGAGAAGTAGCCTTGAAGGGCCCACGATTTTGGACATAGAAAAATTTCATCGCGAGTCCTTCTTCTACACTCACTTGATAAATTTCAGTGGTAAGAGAGGCCGTGGCCCGGCGCCCGGCCCAGCATGTCCTAACACCACTAATACCGTCGAGAATGCTTCCGCCTGCCTGACCGTCCCCTGCTGTGGTCCCCTCACATCCCCGTGGCGACGTGTGTTGTGACCCTCGTGGCATCCCCTCACCTGTCACTGTAAACGCATGGCCAGCCAGGGGCTCCCTCTGAGCGGCGTGGCATCAGGGACGTGGGGGCTGGGGGGCCGTAGCTGGCCCTTATACCTGACCACAAAGTCCTAGTAACCGCCGGGGGACCCAGAACAGGCAAAAAGAATCTGTCACCTGGTTCAGGACCAAGACAGTGACGAATCATAAAAACAGGCCCCTCGGACAGTGAGGCATGTGACACGGCAGGTTACCTGACGCAGGCCACCAGCCCGGGGTGACGCTGGGGGCCTTGACCAGGAGGGTGCCAGGCAGGTGCCCTCTGTCACCACGGAGTTGTCCACGTTTACCCCTGTGTCATGGCCGAATGCTCAGAGCCGGTCTCTTGTCTTGGTTGGGGCACTGCAGGTTTGCAGTTAACAGTAGCTTTTTGTTTTTCACTCCATCACAAGATAGGTTTGTTTTTTAATCCTCATCCTAATATGACTATGAATTTGAGAGGAAGGGAGAGAGGGAGAGAAACCTCTCATGTGCCCCAACCAGCGACTGAACCCACAACCTAAGTACGTGCCCTGGCTGGAAATCGAACCCATGACCTTTCAGTCACAAGGACGATGCTCCAACCAGTTGAGCCACCTAGCCAGGGCACAGGACAGAAACTTAGAAGAATAAATGTCTTCATGTTGCATAAGATAAACCTGCATTGAGCATGCACTTAATGCTGTGTTTTAATCCTAATTAAAATAAAGTAATTCTGGTTTATTTTTACCTTTCAAGAGGACTGTTTTTTTCTCCCAGTCTCCCCAGGGGGCTCACAGGGGTAACTTAGGTCCATTTTTGGCACAGGTGTCTATGCCGGGCCCACCAGTGGCTGGACACCGACTCTGTTCTTTCCCTGGGCGAGAGTGAGCACAGTCCAGGGTGGCTTTGCCCAGAGTGGCCCGTCCCTAGCGTGAGGCGCCCCGGGACCCCGTCCGCTCACGCCCTCTCCTGCATGGCTCAGGGCTGACTGCGCAGGCACTGGCGCCCAGCACGGGCCCGCATCCTGTCCGTCTCTCGTCTGCCGAGCCTGTCTGGCGTGGCACAGACAGACACGCTGTTGTCTGTGCCCTCCAAGAAACGCTGCAGCAGTGCTGCGACCTGTCCCAGCTGTGGTTCCGTGAGTTCTTCCTGGAGCTGACGATGGGCCGGAGGATGCAGTTCCCCATCGAGATGTCCATGCCCTGGATCCTGACAGACCACATCCTGGAGACCAAGGAGGCGTCCATGATGGAGTGAGTGTCCTCAGGGACCTGGGTCTTTTTGGTGGCCTTTGGGGGTGGAAGGCAGGGGAAGGGACTGTGTTCAGCACTTCATTCGGCGGCGTCATTCTTGGCTGAGATTTCAGAGGTTAATACCAGTCATGGGTTTAGTGGGTTTTGTGGGTTTTGAGGACAGTCAGGAGCTCAGGTGGGAGCACTTGCCACCGGGTCCAGGCAGGTGAGGCTGGGGACTCATCTGGGAATGGGGACAGGAGATGTGGCCCGGCCTCTCACCGGGCACACCCTCCAACCAGGTGAGTTAGGGAGAGGAAGGGTTGACTGAACAGCTTTGTTTTGAGGTCAGAGCTCACGGCCGGGGCAGGCGTCAGAAACATTCAAATTAGGGAATCCATGAATAGAAACTAGTAGAAAACGGAGCTGTCTTGTCTTGTAGGGACCCGGGTGGGCGGATGCAGGTGCCTTGGCGTGCACTGTGCCTTGGGGTCGCCCTGTTGGGGTTGGCTTGGCTCTGCTGCTCACACGGCCCTCCCCCTGCTAAAGGGGCAGCCTCACACTCTCCAAGGGACCTTACTGCTGGAAATTTCTGGTCACCACCTTTTGTGCAGACGTGGGTCTTTGCACCACGCTGTGCATGCTGGTGGTCGCCCGTGGGAGACAGGGCCTGCGTTTTTCTTTTTAAGTTGGGCAATTCACTCTTTTTATCATTACTATTATTATTGTTATTGTTTCCTTCATTTTGTTTTTATGACAGCATTTTTGCTTAATTTAGAGCACACAAAATAGACTGGGTCTCTTTCTGATGCAAATGCTGATGTTTTAAACATTGTACCCAATGTTTGTTAGGAATAGTTCACTTTTAAAACTAAGAGAATCACTAGTTTTTGTGGTTATAAAAAATACTGCCTCTTGTGGTAAAACTCTTTGAAACAGGATAAGGCAGGAGTGCCGCGGCTGGGGCCTTGGCCTGTCCGAGTGGCCTGAGTCTCCGTGTCCCGCTCAGGGCCGCTGGCGTGCATGGCGCGTGGGCGGGGCCCCGCAGCAGCTGCCACGGCGTGAGACGTGACTGACTCCTCCCACAACCCATGAGAGCGGAGCAGTGGTGGTTCTGGGCGGGGGCAGGGGAAGCTCTGCGAGCAAGGCCGGCTGACCGCCTGCCCTCCGCAGGTATGTCCTCTACTCGCTGGACCTGTACAACGACAGCGCCCACTACGCCCTCACCAAGTTCAACAAGCAGTTTCTTTACGACGAAATCGAGGCGGAGGTGAGAGCCCAGGCGCCTTAAACAAGCTTTCTTTAATTTTCTGGTTCTGAGCATCAAGGAAGCAAACTTTCTGACACAGTGAGGTTTGAACAGTAGAACAAGCTTTTGGAATTGATAGTTGGGGTGAATCCTTCTGTCTGCACTTTTTTCTATGCATCTACTCATGTGTCAATTAGTCTTACAATATACTGTATTTTGCTGTGTGTACCTTTTTGCCCCAATTTTTTAGGGAAAAATAAGGATGCATATTATGATTACATACTTCAGGTATAATAATGGATATAATCCTGTGTATAATGCGCACAAAAATATGGGTGTGTGTTATGCACGGCAAAGTACAGTAATCTGTGCCCCGGCCAGGTGGGTCAGTGGGTTGCAGCCTCATCCCATACACCAAACGGTTGCAGGTTCGATCCCTGGTCACTGCATATGGAGGTAACCTATGGATGTTTCTTTCTCATATCGATGTGTGTCTCTCTCTCTCTAAAATCAATAAACATATTTTCAAAATTAAACAACAAACAGTATAAACTGTTGGGTGAGGTGCTTTTACACTGGACAGCCCGCCCATGCCTGGAGATGCTGTGAACAGACAAGCTGCTTCCGTACCTTTCCTGCTGGGAGTACTGCTACAGTGGCGGTGGGTTGCAGATGTCTTTTCTTTTCTTTTTTTAAAAGATTTTATTTATTTACTTTTAAACACAGGGAAAGGGAAGGAGAAAGAGGAGAGAAACATCAGTGTGTTGTTGCCTCTCCCACGCACTCTACTGGTGACCTGGCCCACAACCTAGGCATGTGCCCTGACTGGGAATTGAACCAGCAACCCTTTGGTTTGCAGGCCAGCCCTCAATCCACTGAGAGCCACACAAGCCAGGGCCAGATATTTTTTCAAGCTAGTATTTTTGTTTCCTTCTTATATACTCAGAACTGGAATTGCTGAATCAAAAGATATTTTTTAAGTGTGTTACTTGATTTTGATTCAGGGAATCAAAGTGGAATGTCTGCTTATTTTGTTTTTCAGGTGAATCTATGCTTTGACCAGTTTGTTTACAAGTTGGCAGACCAGATATTTGCATATTATAAGGTTATGGCTGGAAGGTGAGTATATGGTTTGTGGTTTGCCTAGGAAACCTTGGGTAACTTGATATCATATTTGCATTGAAACTCAGAGCAAGTGAGAAACGCCCCCTCTGCCTTCCCTTCTAGTTTGCTTCTTGATAAACGGTTACGATCTGAATGCAAGAATCAGGGGGCAGCAATCCACCTCCCGCCCTCCAACCGCTACGAGACGCTCCTCAAACAGAGGCACGTGCAGGTGAGTGAGGCCTTTCCTGGCGTGGTGACCTGCAGGTAACTTTTGAAGTGAACTCATAGAGTTAGCTGGCTTTTAGTAGATGGCAGTATGTTATATGACAGTGGGAATGTCTTTATAAATTGTTAAAATTTTAAAGATACTTCTGGCTGGTGTGGCTCAGTGGATTGAGTGCTGGGCTGCAAACTGAAAGGTCACAGGTTCGGTTTCCAGTCAGGGCACATGCCTGGGTTGCAGGCCACGTCGCCAGTAGGGGGTGTGTGAGAGGCAACTGATGATGTATCTTTCACACATTGTTTCTCTCTTTCCCTGCTCTCTAAAACTAAATAAATAAAATCTTAAAGATTTTAAAAACAAGCGCTTTCTATTAGATAACCTGAAACTAAAGGGAAAGCTTGCAGTGCTGTGCCCCTGGCTCCGCTCCCCACTCCCGGGGCAGGTGTGGGGCCAGAGGCCTTGGCTCCTCTCTGGGAGCTCAGATGCCAGAGCTTGAGAAGAAGCTCTGAGCCCTGGCTGGGTGGCTCAGTTGGCTGGAGCATTGACCTGGACACTGAAAGGTCACAGGTTCCATTTCCACTGAGGGTGCATACCAAGGATGTAGGTTCCATCCCTGGTCAGGGTGTATACAGGAAGAAAACAATCTATGTTTCTCATATTGATGTTTCTCTCTCTCTCCCTCCCTCGCTCTCTGAAAATCAATAAATGTCCCTTCAGGTGAGGATTTTTTTAAAAAGAAGTTCTGAGAAATGAGGAATGCCTGTCAGGTCAGAGGTGTCAGAAAGGAGCTTTCTCCTGGCTAGTGCAGAGAATAAAACCACACTGTTCATCTTCTGTTTCTTTCTCTCTTTTTTACATTTTACTTCTTTCTTTATTTTTAGAGATAGGGAAAAAGAGAGAGACAGAGAGGGAGAGAAACATCAATGTGTGATTGCCTCTCACATGCCCCCTACTGGGAACCTGGCATGCAACCCAGGCCTGTGTCCTGACTGGGAATCGAACCGATGACCTTTTGGTTCGCAGGCTGGCACTCAATCCACTGAGCCATACCAGCCAGGGCTCATCTTTTCTTTAAAAACACTATGTATACATCATAAAAATTTAGGAAAATAGAACAGTGGAGGAAAATTGCTACACCATTCTGTGATCTACAGACAACCACCATGCACATCTGGGAGCATTTTTTACCAGGGTTCAGTTTGTATTTTTATGTTTTGAAATGATTTTGAGATGCATGTATGTGGTTAGGACTCTGCAATCAAGATGCAGTAAGTTTCTCTTACTCTACCTTGTGACTCTGTGGAGGTCACGCATTTGTGGGCCGTGCTGGGTGGATGGTCCTGGACAGTGTTGAAGGGGTGTGCTGACCAACAGCCCCCAATCCTGCAGGCTCTCTGCTGAGCCTTATGGTTCCTGCCTGCGAAGTAACGGTAAAGTCAGTGCAAACAACTCTATGAAAGTCCGTTTCAGCTTTGACTTGCCCGAACTTCAGCTGCAGGAAGGGAGGGTGCCTATGTATGTATGTGTAGGTATATATACATAAAATGTAATCTAACTTTTTTTTTTAATTTTAAAATATTTTATTTATTCACACTTAGAGTGAGAAGGGAAGGAGAAAGTGAGGGAGAGAAACATTCGTGTGTGGTTTCCTCTCGCATGCCCCCTACTGGGGACCTGGCCTGAAACCCAGGCATGTGCCCTGACTGGGAATTGAACCGGCCACCCTTTGGTTCCCAGGCTGGCACTCAATCCACTGAGCCAAACCAGCCAGGGCTATTGTGTTTAAATTGTGTGCATTATTTGTCTTATCTTTTAGAAGCAGCCACTAGGGCAGAGATGTGCATATCCATGCTTGTTTCTGTTGCTGACACTTTTCTCCCCCTGCGTCCCCAGCTCCTGGGCAGGTCCATCGACCTCAATCGCCTGATTACCCAGCGCGTCTCGGTGGCCATGTACAAGTCTCTGGAACTAGCAATTGGACGGTTCGAAAGTGAGGACCTGACCTCAATCGTTGTAAGTGCTCTTTCCTTCCTCCGGCTGAGTGGATTTGCTGGAGACGAATCACAAGGATGCTGACTGATTTGACTTCTGTTCTCATTGATAAAGTGAGCCAAGGATATGCTCAGTTTTTGCATAGAGATCCATTAAGCTTCGCCTATCCTGGGTATGTTATTTTTAGTATCTGCTCTTGATATTCACATTTGTAAGTTGACTGTGAGGAATAAATAATCCCTGACCTGAATCAGTCACACTTCTCATCATGGCAAAAGCATGAAAGGAAAAAAGTTTTGAAAATCAAAAAGGAATGAAGACAGAGAAAGAGGATTTGAGAGAACACTGTATCGTACATGGACAATGAAGGTCCAACATACATACCATAGGGTCCCTGAAGAAGAAAACCAGAGCACAGGATGGAATGGATGTTAAAAGTTGTGCGTTGGAGAATGACGTCAGGATCATTCCTGTGTGCCCTCCCTTGTATCTGCCCTTGAATTTACAACAGATCGGGCAACTGTTATCCAGCCAAGTTTTCCCTGCTCAGTACACAGACACACGAGGGGCAGATACATCGGTTCATCTGAAGGTGGTATATCGGAGTGCTTGGGGAGGCAGGATGGGGGGTGTGTCGGACATGGTCTGCAGGTGTGTTTGGTTGGCCACAGTTAAGACAGTGGTGGAGGGATGAGGGTGTGTGGCCCACACACTGCTCCATAGTGGAGGGTGGTGTTGATGCCTGACAATCTGGCCTCCTCTCCCACCTTGGCGGCAGAAGCCAGTAGCAGCAGAAGAAATATGTCCACAGCCCTGTGGTCACGAGGAATAAGGAAGCAGTGCTGTAGGCTTGTGAACACTACTCCCCACTACCTGCCACACCCCCACCCCCTGCCACAGTGGCTGTGTCCTGACGCCAAGGCAACCTGGACACAGCAGGAACACCTCCACTGAGTCCTCCAAGCAATGATTCTCACAGCCACAGCAATGTCCCACCCACCCACCCACCATACACACATACAACCTTGGGGCTGCAGGAAGAACAGGTCAGAGAAAATGCACGTAAAAACTTGCACTACAGCGCCATCTACTGGAAAACCAAAGAAAGACCTGTTTATCAACCTGCAGTATTGTCAAGATGAAAAACTGAACAAGAGTTTACTACCTCAGACACCTTGGCAGATGGATAGTCTCTTGAGTACTGTGAACAACCAAAGCAGTGTGGTAACAGAGAAAGTGGCAAGTCTCCAGAAAATAGGCCCAAAGTCAAGGAAGTCTGTAATTTGAATGACACAGAGTTCAAAATGGCAATCATGAGGAAAACTGAGAAAGGCCATTGACTGAGCCCAGGAATAGAATTAATGAAGAAAAGGAGTACTTTACCAAAAAGATTGAAACTATAAAAAAGAATGAGCCCTGGATGGTATGGCTCAGTTGGAGCGTTGTCCCAAAACCAAAAGGTTGCAGGTTCGGTCCCTGGTCCAGGCATGTAGGGGAGGCAACCAACTGATGCCTCTCTCTCACATCGATGTTTCTCTCTCTTCCTCTTTCCCTTCATCTCTCTCTGAGAAAAAAAAAGAATGAAACAAATTCTGGACTGAAGAACTCAATAAATGTGATAAAGAATACTAGGAATCATTGGAAATAGTGGTCCAGACGGAAAAGAGAACTAGCCAGCTCAAAGAGTGAAATGAAAGGATTCAGGTCTAAGAAGAGAACTGTGAACCTTTTGAGAACTATCTGCCTCCATTGGAAGGAGCAGCGTGGGGACAACGGGTGGCCCAGGAGAAGAGAAACCGAAGGGAACAGAGAGCCTATTCGGAGAAACGATGGACGAGAATTTTTCAAGCCTGGGGTAGGAGGAGGACATGCAAGTATTGAGCTGGCCAAAATGGTTGTTTAGTTTTTTCCATGAAATACAAGGCACATTTTTCGTTGTCGCCAGTAACTTCATTGATTGAGATATTTTGAGTACATCGACTCTCTCCCACTATTGGCTTCTAGTGGGCAGAGGTCAGGGGCGCTGCTAAACATCTTCCAGTGTGTAAGACAGACTCATAGCAAAGAACTGTTTGGCCAGAATGCCAATAGTACCAAGAAACTCCACAAACCCCTTTTGAAACGGTCAATCAGTCACAGCACTTTCTCCATCCACTGCACAAATCTTTGCATTTCAGTGGCATTTTTACCTTTCTTTTAATAATTAAACACATGCCGAAAATGTTGTGTATCTTCTTCCATCCTCAATATTAAAATGACTGCACAAAAATTCAACAATTTCGATAAGCTTTGTTTTAAATGCACGTTGATATGACAGCTGTCACAGTACAATCTAACAAAACTGTTTCAAATGACATTAAAGACAACTAAGCACTGCTGGAGCCATCATATGGGACAAAACAAGTGAACTTTTTAGCCAACCCGATACAATGACTTAATATGTCACTAATAGAAGACCTTCTCTAAGACTCCTATTAAAACTATCAAGAGTTAATGATAAAGAATTCTCATAGTATCCCGGAAGAAAACAAAGTCACCTACAAAAGAAATAACAGATTATCATATGTCTCAGTAGAAACCATACAGTATGGAGAAGAGGAAAAATATATTCAAAATATTGAATGAATGAAATCACCACCTAAGAATACTTTATCCAGCAACACTGTCTTTAAGATATGAAGCAGAGCCCTAGTGTGTGTCGCTCAGTGGATTGAGTGCCAGCCTGTTAACTGAAGGGTCACTGGTTCGATTCCCAGTCAGGGCACATCCCTGAGTTGCAGACCAGGTCCCCAGTAGGGTGTGCACAAGAGGCAACCACACACTGATGTTTCTCTCCCTCTCTTTCTCTCTCCCTTCCCCTCTGTCTAAAATAAATAAATAAAATGCTAAAAAAAATGAACGGCACGTTAAACAATTTTAAAGGTTATGGGGGGAAAGGCATCAAACATAACTAGGTACTACAGTTTGGCAGTGAACACACACCATAAAAAGAGGTAATTTGTGACAACAAAAACAAAAGGGGAGGAGGAAGAGGACTGAACTTGTACAGGTGAATGAAGATAAGATGCAATTAGATGAAAAAAGACTATCTTAGCTGTGAGATATTTCATGCAAACCTTCTGGTGACCACAAAACAAAAATCCAGATCAGAGACATGGAACATAAAAAAAAGAAAAAGCAGAGAAAATCATTCTAGAAAACAGTCAAACTCGAATAGCAGACAGGAACACAAAGGAGAAGGAACAATGGAGGTACAGACCAACCGGAAAACAAAGCATAAATTGGCTGTAGTACATCTTCGTATACATTAGTGATCTCTTTAGATGTGAATGACAGAACTCAGCATCAAAAGGAATGGAGTAGCTGGATGGATGAAAAAACAGGACCAGTCTTGGCTGGTGTGGCTCAGTGGTGAGCTCCAGCCTTCGAATGGAAAGGTTGCTGGTTCAATTCCCAGTCAGGACGCATGCCTGGTTTGTGGCCAGGTCCCCAGTAGGGGGTGTGTGAGAGGCAACCACACATTGACGTTTCTTTCCCTCTCTTTCTCCCTCCCTTTCCCTCTCTCTAAAAATAAATGGGTAAATCTTTTTTTAAAGAAAAGAAGATCCAGTCCTGTCTGGTGTAGCACAGTGGATTGAGCGCGGGCCTGCGAACCACACGATTGCGGTTCGATTCCCAGTCAGGGCACATGCCTGGGTTGCTGGCCGGTTCCCAGCAAGGGACTCACCAGAAGTAACTATACCTTGATATTTCTCTCCTTCCCTTCCTCTCTAAAGATAAATAAATAAAATCTTAAAAAGAAGAAGAAGAAGATCCAACTATATTCCACCTTCAGGAGACTATTTTCAGCACTCAAGACAAACAGAAGCTCAAAGTGAGAGGTTAAATATGATACTTCAACCAAATGGTATCTAGAGAAAATTGTATTGCCACACTTACATCTGATGAAATAGAGTTCAAGACAAAAAAGGTAATGAGACAAAGATGGACATTTAGAAATGATAAAAGGGACAGTCCACCAAGAGGTCATAACATTTATTAATATATATGTACTCCACCTGGTAGCACCAAACTATACAAAGCCATTATTAACAGATAAAAAGAGAGGAATTGACAATAATGCCATAATAGTGGAGAACTTGAACACCCCACTTTCATCAATGGGTAGATCATCCAGACAAAGTCAATAAGGAAACAGTAGACTTGAGTGACACAGGAGACCAGGAACTTTCTCTAGGATAGACCACATGCTTATGCACAAAACAAGTCAATAAATTCAAGAAGATTCAAATCATATCAAGCACCTTTTCCAACCACAGCAATATGAAACTGGCAACTACAAGAGGAGAGCTAGAAAAAAAATCACAAATATGTAGAGATTAAACAGGATGCCAATGAACGACTATTGGGTGAATGAGGAGATAAAAGAAGATATCAAAAGATGTGTAGAGACAAATGAAAATGAAACTATGACATACTCAAATCTGTGGGATGCAGCAAAAGTTATACTAAGGAAAGTTTATATCAATACAAACCTACCTCAAGAAACAAGAAAAATCTCGAACAGTCTAACATTACACTTTATGGAACTAGAAAAACAAGAACAAGCAAAGCCCAAAGTGAGGAGAAGGAAGGAAATGAAAGTAAATGGAATCGTGATTAAAAATAGAAAAAAATAGATGAAACAAAGAGCTGGTTCTTTGAGAGATAAAATTGACAAAACTTTAGCTACTCAGTAAGATAAGAAGAAGAAGAAGACTCAAATAAATAGAAGTGAAAGACAAGTTAAAGTGGATACCACAGAAACATGACCATAAGAGAATACTAGGAAAAGCTATCTACCACCAAATCAGACAACCTAAAAGAAGTGAAAAAATCCTTAGAAGCATACAAACTTCCTAGACAGAACCATGAAGAATTAGCAAACGCGAATAGACTGATAACTAGCAAGGAAGTTGAAACACTCACCAAAAACCTCCCCAAAAACCAAAATCCAAGACCATGTGACTTAACTGTTGAGTTCTACAAAACATTTAAAGAAGATTTAATAACTACCCTTCTCAGACTCTTTGAAAAACTTGAGGAGGGTGTGCTTTGTAACTTGTTTTGAGGCCAAAATTGCCCTGGTATCAAAACCTGGCAGGGATAACAGAAGAAAGTTACAGGCCAGTTTCTCTGATGAACATTGATGCAAAAATCCATGACCAAATACTAGCAAAGAATGTGATGATACATTAAAACAATCATCCACCGCGATTAAGAGGGATTCATTTCAGGGATGCAGGGATGAGTCAGCATCCACAAGTCAGTCTGTGTAATGCACAATATTAACACAATCAAAGAAACTGTATCTGTTGAGATCAGTAAAAATGTTTGACAAGATACAAAGTCCATTTATGATTAAAAAACACTCAATAAAATGGGTATCAAAGGAAAGTACCTTTGCCACATATGACAGACCCACAGCTAGCAATATGCTCATTGGTGAAAAACCTGAAAGCTTCCTCTAAGATTAGAAACAAGACAAGAAAGCCTAGCCTCACGCTTATAATTTAATATAGTGCTGGAAGTCCTAGCCATAGCAATTAGGCAAGAAAAAGAAATAAAGGGCATTCATGTTGGAAAGAAAGTAGTAAAACTCACTATTTGGAGTTGATGTGATTTTTATACATAGAAAATCCTAAAGACTCCATTACAACGCTATTAGAAATAAACAGGTAAGAGTGAAGTTGCAGTTGAAGACAAAATTAATACACCAAAATTTGTTGCACTTTTATATGCTAACAATGAACTACCTGAAGTAGAAATGAAGGAAACAGTTCCATTTGCAATCACAATAAAACTTAAAGGTGGTGAGAGACCTGTACAATGAAAACTATAAGACAATTTAGAAAGAAATTAAAGAAGACACAAGAAATGGAATTATATTCCATGTTCATGGATTTGGGGAATTAACATTGTTAAAATGCCCACATTATCTGAAGCAATCTACAGATTCAATTCAGTTGCTATCCAAAACCCACCGACATTTCCTCAAAAAACTGATTTAAAAATTCTCCAATTTATATGGGACCACAGAATAACCTCAATTGCCAAAGCGATTCTGGGAAAAAATGACAAAGGTGGAGGGACCACATTTCTGGTTTCAAACTATTAAAAGGTATAGGAATTAAAACAGTGTGATTATCCCAGCAAAACAGACACCACCACCCCACATAAAGCACCTGTACAAGTTTGGGCAATTAATTTAGGACAAAGGAATCTGGAATATACAGCGGAGAAAGGAAAGTCTCTTCAGTAAATGGTGTTGGACAAACTGGGCCACCATGTGCAGCTAGACCACTGTCTTACACCACACACATAACTTAACTCAAGATGGGGTAGAGACTTGAATGTAAGACCCAATAAAAGGCATAGCAGAGAACATGGGCACTAAGCTTTTGGGCGTTGGTCTCAGAGGTGTTTTTGTGGGTATGACTTTAAAAAAAGGGAAACATCTCTGGCTGGTGTGGCTGAGTGGAATGACTGCCGACCGGCAAATCGAAGGGTGGCTGGTTCGATGCCCAGTCAGGGCACAGGCCTGGGTTACAGGCCAGGTCCCCAGAGAGGTGACCAATCCGTGTCCCTCTGACACATTGATGTTTCTTTCTCCTTACCTTCCCCTTTCTCTAAAAATAAAGTCTTAAAAATTAAAAGCCACTAAAAATATGTGTATCATACAAGCCCCATAGGTCATTTTAAATTTACCTGTAGTTACATTAGAAAAAGAAAAAGAAATGGGTGAAATTAATCATCTATTTCATTTAACCCAATGTAACCAAAAATTCACAATCGAACATGTAACTATTATAAATATATTGACGTGGATGTTTTACATCCTTTGTCTCACACCTGGTTTTTAAAACTTGGTGTGTGTCATACACCCAGCCACGGGCTCCTTGCCACGTGGTGCAGGGGACAGAGCAGAGCTCCGCAGGTTTCACGTGCTGTCTGTGACTGTCCCTGCTGACTCCGCCCAGTGCTGTGCCTTTGAGCAGGTCTGGGTGCATTAGAGAAGCCCACTCAGGCTGCAGCCTGGTGTGCAGGGCACACATCCAAATGGCCTCTGTGCTGTGGACAGCCAGAGGCCAGCGGTGGCGGTGCAAAAGTGGCCACAGTGCAGAAAGGTGATGGCCCTAAGGGGGCAGCCATGGTGTGGAGGGGTATTGAAAGGAAGCAGACAGGGCGTGAGAGGTTTAGGTGTGAGAGGAACGCTCCTGTCCCCAACCAGGCTCCTGCTTCGTGCATCTAGGCCTGGCGCGCTGACCCCTCCTCGGTGTGCCTGGTGCTCTCCTCCCCCGCGACCCTCAAGAGTCGCTGCACCTGTGGGGAATGGCGGCCACTGCCCAGGCCCAGGTCCACCCTCACTCCCGTCCCCATGGCCCCGCAGGAGCTGGACGGCCTCTTGGAAATCAACCGCATGACCCACAAGCTGCTGAGCCGGTACCTGACGCTGGACAGCTTTGACGCCATGTTCCGGGAGGCCAACCACAACGTGTCGGCGCCCTACGGGCGGATCACGCTGCACGTCTTCTGGGAGCTCAACTACGACTTCCTGCCCAACTACTGCTACAACGGCTCCACCAACCGGTGAGCGCGCCGCGGTTCCCGTGCCCGGCCCCAGGGTGTGTGGCAGGGTGGCCTGGAGGCCACCGCCCCGTCCCCTAAGTCGCCGCCCTGCGCTCTGTTTCCCATTGTTTCCCAGTCCAGGCCAGCTCTTGGGGGGTCGTGGTGATGCACGTGGACTGTGGCGGGCAGGGGTCTGGGCACTTTCTGGGCACTTGCTTGGGGCCGGGGTCCTGTGCACAGTGGCCGTGGGGTCTGTGCCCAACCCCGGCTCCATGTCCACCGAGCGTTGGCATGTGGAGGGTGATGGCTTTTCCTGGTTCCTTTCTGGAGTGCCGGGCAGGTGAGGCCCCGTCAGTGCTACCCTCCCACCTACCTGCCAGTTTTCTGCGGCACAGATATGATCGTTATTTGCTGGGGTCCCACCTCCTGCCTTGGCCTCTGCCTGTCTGAGGCAGTTTCCCTGTGCACTGAGCTTGGCTCTGGTCTCTGTGAGCACACACCAGGGGTGTTTGAGTGTGAGAGTGCATGCACATGAGTGCATGGGCTCTCTCACAATCACGTGCACGCACTAATACACGTGAGTTTGTGAGTGTGCATCTGAGTGCGTTTACATGGAAGAGTGAGTGTGCACGTGTGTGTGAGACAGGCTGCAAGTGTGAGAAAACGTGTGGGAATGAGTAAGGGTGTGGGAGAGTAAGTTGACTGAGGGTGAATGTGTAAGTCTGTGTGTGTGAGTATGAGAGAGGCTGAATGTGACAGTGTGAGCGGCTTTCCCTCTGCTCTGCCAGTGGTTCCGAACATTGCGTCACCTCTCGGCTGATACTGAGTGATGAGCACTGGGCCTGGCCAGTGTGGGGGTCTCCACTGCTGCCTCTGCTGCTCGGGTTGGGTGTCTTCGTGGACGGCAGGCCTGCCCCAGTACCTAGAGCTGTTCTGTCAGGACCACAGCCCCATCCCAGGGCCTGGCGGCAGTCCCCGTGCCCCACAGTTGTCATGGGGACACAGCCATGGCTTCCAGATGCTGGAGGTGCCCGCCCATCCCCTTGGTTTGGGGGCCCCTGGCCTGGCTCTAGAGACCACTCTTCTCTGTTTCTCTTCCTTTTAAGGCGTCTGGGTTCCTGAATCAGGTATTTTCCAGGTAGTAATGGAGTCTGAATGAACTGAAAATATATGTTTATTACACGAATAGAGCATTGTAACTTTAGAAAAGCTTGACATTCTATGTGTGTGTGTGTTTATGTATTTATGCATATATATATGTATATATATATGAAAGGAAAAACATATATATATATGAAAGGAAAAACAACTAAATCCCCATTTTCCTTGTGAAAAAAAGTGTCTAGTAGAGTTTTGGCAGGCAGGTGGATGCATGCGGACATTCTCTGTTTCACAGAAGCGTGTGGAAGGAGGCAAAGTTGCACACACATTCTTTTCCTGTGTGGGTTGCTTGCCTGTTCTGCTGAAAACCTGGTCAAGCCCCTGCCGACAGGCATAGGGGTCTCGGTTTTGTATGGTCCATTTGGAACCTTTGAAATGAGTTCGTACGAATTTTCCTTTTATCGTTTTGCCTTGTGTTTGGAACTGGCATCTGCGAAGCTCGCCTGCAACAGAACCTGGTCAGCAGGCTGAGGAAAGGGCTGGGGTCCAACTGGGGCCACGTCGGAAACTGGGATTTTGTGTTTTTTAAGTTTTTAAAAGTTACTTTTTAATTATTTTAATATATTTTTTAAACACTGATTCGTTGTTTGACGTATTGATACACTCGTTGATTGCTTATTGTATGTGCCCTGACTGGGGCTTAAACCTGCAGCCTTGGTGTATCTGGATGATGCTCTAACCAACTGTGCTGCTTAGCCAGGGCCTGATTTTCTTTTCTTTTTTTTTTTTTAAGACTTTATTTATTTATTTCTAGAGAGGAAGGGAAGGAGAGAGGGAGAGAAACATCAATGTATGGTTGCCTCTCATGTGTCCCCTGATGGGAACTGGCCTGTAACCCAGGCATGTGCCCTGACTGGGAATCAAACCGCGATCCTCTGGTTCGCAGGCCTGCGCTCAATACACTGAGCTATGCCAGCCAGGGCTTGATTTTCTATTACTTAAGATAATAGTTTTGATTATCTAGCTTTTCATCATCCTTTATGGCATTTCCCAGAGATCTCTCAAAGGGAATGGCGGACGGAAGCCGTCCACTGAGAGACCCTCGCTCCTTTGAGGACCCCAGGGTCCCTGACGGTGCAGGGGCGGGGCCTCTGCTTTGAGGGAGGACCTCAGATGAAGGTCGAAAGGTCAGGGTCCGAGATGGATGATGCAAGCTCCGCCCTTCTGTTGCACTGCTGTTTCCTGAAAGGTGCACCACGCACCTGAAGGATAGCTGTGCAGTAGAAGGCAGTTAGGGACGCGGGTCCGGGTCTGAGGCCCCGCCCACAGAGGCGGCCTCAGGGGCACCCTCACCCCCACTCACTGAGGATGGAGCACATCCAGCTGTCCAAGGCCACCTGCCACCTGGCCTGCCAGCAGGGGTCTTGTTTTCGAAGACAAAGTTGCCAGATGGGGACGTTGGCATTGGGTTACCAATGCGACCTGGTGAAGACGAAAGTCTCAGGCCAGAGTTGCCTGTGGGGCCCTGAAGGGCATGACTGATGAGCGGTGCCACATGGCAGCCCGGCCTTCTGTTCTCTGAATCTGCACAACACAGTCGAATGTCAGTGACGAGGGAATGGCGCTGGTGCCTTTACCTGTTCCCGTGTATGCCCCTCCCCTCGGCCTGTGAGGCTGTGAACGTTGTGTGCTGCTGTGAGTTCGATCCCCAGTCAGGGCACATGCCTGTGCTGCTGTTAAGTCCCCAGTTGCAACATGCATGAGAGGCAGCAGTCGTTTCAGTTTGCAGGGCGAGCACAGAGCCCCAGGGGGCTGCTGCTCACAAGTGGCCTTTGGCAGCTGCGTACCGTGGAGCACCTGAGGGGTGGCACCTGGACCCTGTTCCACGTGTGTCAGGGGTTGGGGCACAGCTGTGGACACATCTGTGGGCAGGCAGCCCCCTGGGCCCAGGAACCAGGGCATAATTCAGGGGGAGGCGGGGCTGTCATGGGACATGCCCTGGCCAGGGAACATCTGCCTTACTCAGGACCCCCACTTTCCGTAAGTGTTGGGGAAAGCCTAATTTATAACAGGTCGGCAGTGGAATGATTAAAACTATATTATTTGGGAAAGACATTTTAAAATAGCATTTTTTATGTCTAGGTTGTGTATGGAAAGCCGAGAAGACAGAACCAGTGGTTTTGGGGTTTGGGCTTTTTTTTTTTCATTTTTTAAAAAAGATTTTATATATTTTTAGAGAGAGAGAGGAAGGGAAAGAGAAAGAGGGAGAGAAACACCAATGTGTGGTTGCCTCTTGCACACTCTCTACTGGGTAACTGGTATGCAGATCAGGCACATATCCTGACTGGGAATTGAACCCACAACCCTTTTGTTCACAGGCTGGTGCTGAATCTACTGAGCCACACCAGGCAGGGCAAGGTTTTCTTTTTCTTTCCCTTTTTCTTTTTGCATTTTATAAGAGTTTATTAGAGTTTATTTAAGTCAAACTGAGGCCAGACCCAGAAGCAACCTCTCAATGATGCTAGCCAGTTTTATTTTTCTAAAGGAAAGCTGGTTTTGAATAAAACAATTTTAAAGACTTTATTTATTTATTTTTAGAGAAGGGGAAGGGAGGGAGAAAGGGAGAGAAACATTGCGTTAGAGAGTAACATCCATCGGTTGCCTTTCACATGTGCCCCGACCAGGGACCGAACCTGCAACCCAGTCATGTTCCCTGACGGGAAATCAAACACTTGACCTTTCCGGTTACTGGTTGATATCCAATCAATTGTGCCACTGGGGCCAGGGTACCACCCAATGTTTTAAATCCACACCAGAGTGTTTTCTGGGAGGTACCTGGTGCAGTAGAACCTCATTTGCTGTGGGGCATTTCCCCTTATTTTGCTGCGTATTTCTAATTAATGATTTTGACGAGAGACTCTGGCAGGTGGCCTAGGGTCCTCAGTGACCTAAATTAACCCGGTGCAACTCCTCACTGTGACAGCCCTAGAGACATACCAGCGGTTGGGCTCGGATTGAGGCCTCTGGCAAGAAGACCAAGAGGGAGGTGTGTCCTCAGCACCCTGGACCAGGAGGCGAAGGGTATCCTGCAGTCCCACAGTCGGCCATGTTCACTTCCACCCTGGTTAGGGTGGTGGCTGCCACCTTCTCCACTGGCCTGTTACCGTGTCTCTGATTGAAATTTACCAGCAATTTACAGGGAGATCACTTGAAACTCTGTAGGTGAGCTGCTGCTTATTAAAATTTGACTCACTAATTTTAGTACCCAATTCTTACCCAAGTCAGTTATTATCAAGGTGATGGGACAGTGGTGTTTTCAAACCTCCTCAATAAATCTACATTTATTAGTTTATCCTGCAATACATTTTAGCATTTTGAAAAAGTGTTTCTTATCATTAAGGACTCACAGATTCTGAGTCAAGGGAATGATCTATTAATATGATGACTTGATTATTGTGGGTCAAGTCTGGCTCCATTTTGAGTAGCAGGGTCCCTCAGCCTCGTTTTCATGTCTTTTTAGTGTTTTTATTTTTTAATTNTTGAAATTTACCAGCAATTTACAGGGAGATCACTTGAGACTCTGTAGATGAGCTGCTGCTTATTAAAATTTGACTCACTAATTTTAGTGCCCGATTCTTACCCAAGTCAGTTATTATCAAGGTGATGGGACAGTGGTGTTTTCAAACCTCCTCAATAAATCTACATTTATTAGTTTATCCTGCGATACATTTTAGCATTTTGAAAAAGTGTTTCTTATCATTAAGGACTCACAGATTCTGAGTCAAGGGAATGATCTATTAATATGATGACTTGATTATTGTGGGTCAAGTCTGGCTCCATTTTGAGTAGCAGGGTCCCTCAGCCTCGTTTTCATGTCTTTTTAGTGTTTTTATTTTTTAATTTAATTTATTGATTTTTAGCAAGAAAGAGAAATACCAGTTTGTTTTTATACTTATCCATACATTCATTGTGCTGGGGATCGAATCTGCAACTTTGGCTATTGGGACAATGCTCTAACCAACTGAGCTACCCATCCAGAGCCTGGCCCTGTCATTTAAAAAAAAAATCCTCACCTGAAGATATGCTTTATTGATTTTAGAGAGAGAAGAAAAGAGAGAGAGAGAGAGCGACATTGATTGCTTGTGTCTTGTATGGGCTGCAACTGGGGATTGAACCTGCAACCCAGGCATGTGCCCTGGCTGGAGTTCGAACCAGTGACCCTTTACTTTGCAGTCTGGCATTCAGTCCATGCAGCCACACCAGCTAGGGCTCTCCTGGGTTGTTTGTTTGTTTGTTTGTTTCCCAATTTAAATTAAACTATTGGATGACATTGGTTAATAGGATCATATGGGTTTCAAGTGTACATTTCTGCAATACTAGGTCTGTATATTGCACTGCGCGCCTACCACCCAAAGTCAAACCATCTTTCGTCACCATATGGAGGGACCCTTCCGTCCCCTCCACCCCGACCCGACTACTCCCCACCCCTTCCCCCTTCCCTGTGGTAACCACCCCTTGGCGGACTGTGTCCATGAGTTTCAGTTCTGTATCTCACGTATGAGTGAAGTCATACATTTCTTAGCCTTTTCTGACTTGTTTCACTTAGCGTGATATTCTCAGGATCCCCTCCACAGTGTTGCAGATGACAGTGTGTTGTCTTTTCTCGTGGTGGGTAGTGTTCCATTGTATGTAGTGTGGACCACGTCTGCTTCATCCAGGCCTCTAACGAAGGACACTTCGGCTGTCTCCATGTCCTGGCCACCGTGAAAAATGCTGCGATGAGCACAGGGGTTCATGTCTCTTCAAGAAGAACACATTTGCAAGTTTTTTGGTAGATCCCCAGGGGAGGGATTGCCGGGTTGTTTGGTGACTCTGTTCTGTATTTGAGGAACTGCAGACTGTTTTTTGTGGTAACTGCCCCCGTTTACATTCCCACCAGCAGTGACAAGGGTTCGTTTCTCTCCACACCCTCTCCAACCCTTGTTAGAACCAAGATGTGCTGACAGGTGAGAGGCGGCATCTCCCTGTGCCTTTGATTTGCACGTCCCTAACAGCTCCTGAAGTTGAGCATTTTATCATGTACGCGTTGGCCATTTGTACGCCTTCCCGGGAGAGGTGTCTGCTCAGGTCAGACGGTCTCTTCTGGGGACACAGACTCCTAACCTGTATGTGCCTGCAACTGCCTCGCCATAGCTGTCTCTCTATTAGAACCAGGAACTCGCCTTCAGCTCCAGTTCAGCAGCGCTGGCTTCATTCCACTCTTCCTCCTTCCCGTTTCTGTAGCTTCCATTTGCACTGAGAGTCTTGTTTCATTATTAGTGTATTTACTCATTTGCTCAGTTGTAGAAGACGCAAGTTGTTTCGGAATTACTAATCCTTCCCACTATGAAACAAGCCTGCTTGCCCTAGCCAGTGTGGCTCCGTTGGTTGGAGTATCATCCGATATACTAGGTTGTGGGTTCAATCCCCAGTTGGAGCGCATATGAAACAAGCCTGCTAACTCGAATTCAGTATTTTTTCCAATGCTCTTTTGTCTTTAGATTGAGAATATAGAGTCAAAATAGGGTTTTTCAAAGTTATTGGGGATAGTGGTGTCCCAGGGTTAGGGTTTAGTTTTTCGTCTTTAACAAGTGGAAAATGGACAAAGTGAATGAAACCACTGTCTTCGGTCGTTGGCCATCACCTGGGGGGAAGGAAACAGACAGGGAGACGGGGAGCCCTATGGAAGGCACACCCCATGGACAGCTTGGAAGTATTGCTTGGTGCAGGAGCCAAGACTGGAAACTGAGGCAGCTGAGGCAGCTGGAGCCTTCAGGGTGGAGCGTGGAAGGACAAGGAGTTGTGTAGAGAAGCAGCCCTGCGTGCATCCTGGGTCCCTTGTCTTTGCTTGAATATTGAACTGCCCCTGTTGGTGGGACTCCAAGCAGAGGAAGCTTCCTAGCAGGGAGCTGGAAGCTGACCCCCCAGAGTTGAGGGTTCTTTTAGGCTCCGCCCACAAGTTTGCAGAAACCTGGTCAAATACCCAGGCATTCCACGGATTGGCCACAGGGGCCTACCTTGGTACCAGCCCTGGGGTAGCGACTTCTGCCACCCGAACAAATCAGGAAAGGGTACAGCTGACTTGCAAGTAGTTTAAGGACCTGCCCCCCCAAAACTCAGCAGTCTTTAATTTTTTATTATTATTATCTTTATAATCACCCCAGCATATTTGTTCATTGCTTTTAAAGAGAGGGGAAGGGAGGAAGAGAAACATCGATGCAAGAGAGAAGCATCGATTGGTTGCCTCCTGAACATGCCCGGACCTAGGACCATTGGTGCCCACACCAGGGATTGAACCTGCAACCTGGGTATGTGCCCTGACAGGAGATTGAACTCGCAACTCTTCGGTTATGGGACAACACTGCAACCAGCTGAGCCTTACTGGCCAGGGCAAAACTCACCTTTTATGGGAGAACAATAAAATCCTGACACTCAACAATGTACTTATGTTAGAGGCCCTCAGTGCTGCAGGCCGCTGGCCTCCCCTCAACATTCACGTTTGTTTCCTGCACTGGAGGTATTTTGACAGCTGCACCCTTTGTTTATTTATTAAAATGCAGCATGTATGTGCTGTCCTGGCCAGGTGGCTTGGTTGTTTGGAGCATCATCCTGTACACCAAAAGATTGTGGGTTCGATTCCCAGTCAGGGCACATGCTCGGTTTGTAGGCCAGGTCCCCAGTAGGGGGCGCGTGAGAGGCAACTGCACATTGAGGTTTCTCTCCCTCTTTCTCCTTCCCTTCTCTAAAAATAAATAAAATCTTTTAATTTTTTTTATTATTATTTTTAAAAATATTTTATTTATTTAACTTTAGAGGGGAAGGGAAGGAGAGAGGAAAAGAAACATCAATGTATGGTTGCTTCTCGTGCATCCCCTGCTGGGAACTGGCCCCTGCTGGGAACTTGCCTGCAACCCACGCATGTGCCCTGACTGGGAATCAAACTGTGATTGTCTGGTTCGCAGACCCGCACTCAATCCACTGAGCTTCACCAGCCAGGGCCAAATAAAATCTTTTTAAACAATTAAAAGCAATAACTATATCATCAGGTAAAGATTAAACTTTGTTTTTTTCATTTAAAGTATAATATGTGTTAATCAAGTTCTTGGAATTAAATAATTAGCAAGTCACTATTGTGTATTCTTTTTCTTTCTCTTTATTATGCTCCCTTTTTTATATTTTTCTGTATTATGCTCCTTTGCAAAAGTTCTGTGTTTACGACACTTCCAATATGAAAAGGTTGGCTGAGTTTGACATTTCTGCTTTAAAATCCAAGCATTTGATTTTCAGTGGCTCTTCATCCGTTGTCAAACGGCATTCTCTCAGGTAAATGTGTGTGGTGGTTTTTCCCGTTTGCTTCTAACTAGGGACCTGAGTAACTGACAGGCTCTGGCATCTGGCTTCCTGCGCCGTCCCCACCTCCTTGTCCTGTCAGAGGCCCATCAAGGCCAAGTGCTCGGTCACTTCCACTTACAAGGGATTGAATTGGGTTGGAGACCGTCCTGCTGCTGATGGACTGGACCCCCTCCCTGGGTTTGCAGACTGCATTTTGGGGTTCCCCGAACCCGGAGCACAGGGGTTGAAGTTGGAAGGAACTTCCTTCCGGAGCTTAACTCCATTTACCAGACTGCAGAGTGTTTGCATCTCATCTATACTCTGATTGTGCGTTTCCTTGAGTTTTTCTATGTGATGATTATTTCAGTTCACAGGAAGATTTAATTAATGGGTAATGGAGGGGTTCTGAATTGTAAAGAACCATTACATTTTGGGTTTTTTTCCCCCTTTCTTTCTTATTTAGGTTTGTTCGGACAGTGTTACCATTTTCTCAAGAATTTCAGAGAGACAAACAGCCTAATGCACAGCCCCAGTATTTGCATGGATCCAAGGTAGGCTTGTTTGTGTTTCTGTTACCATACCTACGTTCACAATTACGCATATTTCAAAGTTTAGCTTTATTTGGTTTATTTAGTTAGTCACTGTTCTGGCCAAGGGTCGGCGGGACAGGGTAGGGCTGGGCCTGGCTTCCCTCCGGACCCTGAAATGAGGCAGATCGTTTGACAGATTTAGAAGCTAAAATGTGTGGACCCAAGAGAGTGTATGGAGAGAGGTTCCGGGGCACGTCTTTGAGGGAGGGCCAGGGTGGCCTGTCCACCCCAGGTGACACTCGAAGGGAGGAGCGTGCGGACAAGAGTGACGTGCAGAAACCTCAGGGGAGCCAGGAGAGATGGCACAGTGCCGCCGAGAAACCACATGGCGCCGCCGAGAAACCGCATGGCACCGCCGAGAAACCACACAGCACCCCCGAGAAACCACACAGCACCCCCCAAAACCCACACAGCACCCCCCAAAACCCACACAGCACCCCCCAAAAACCACATGGCGCCCCCAAGAAACCAGACGGCGCCCCAGAGAAACCACACAACACCAATGAGAGACCACACGACACTGCCATCTAGTAAGATAAGATGTGAGTCCAGGCCGAGGGCAGCTGGATTATTAAGGGTTGGTGTTGTTATACAGGGTGGTGCGAAAGTAGGTTTGCAGTTGTTTGTATGGGAAACAGTACAATAATGAATAAATAGTAACACAGGAATATCCTCTCACCCTGGCCGCGTGGCTCAGTTGGCCGGAGCATTGTCCTGTGCACCAGAAAAGGGCACATGTGGGAGGCAACTGATTGGTGTTTCTCTCTCCTTCTTCCCTCCCTCCCTCCCTCCCTGTCTAAGAAAAAACATACCTAGGTTGAAACTTAAAAAAAGAAGAAACTCTGTTTTATATACTCACAGCTGGAAACCTACTTCTCCCCTACTCTATATTTAAAGCCCTCATACGAGTTAATAAAAATACAGACATTCAGTGATAAAAAAAAATGCATACAGTGAAGAGCCGTTTCCCTCAAATGTGGTAAAAGATAAAAGCAGCTCTGAAGCCTCAGTACCTCCTGGATAGAGGGGTGCGGCAGCAGCAAGGACAGCTTTGCCCAGTGGATCGGAGCAGGCTGTGGGGAGCGAGACCCCGTGTATGGCGCTGCCGTGGGATCCTGGGGCACCACCCCATGTTTATGATATTTATTTATTTATTTAAAGATTTTATTTATCTTTAGAGGGGAAGGGAAGGAGAGACAGAGAGAAATATCAATGTGTGTTTGCCTCTCATGTGTCCCCTGCTGGGAACTGGCCTGCAACCCAGGCATGTGCCCTGACTGGGAATCGAACCACAGTCCTTTGGTTCACAGGCCCATGCTCAATCCACTGAGCTATGCCAGCCAAAGCGTGTTTATGGTGTGTAAATGCTCTCCCTTGTAAGAGGCAGGACCCTAAGGAAGTAAGTCCCAGAAGCAGCCTCCCTGGCTGTGGGAACACGGGCGTGTCTTGTCCACAGAGTCGTTATGATCAGTTACTTAGATCCAGTGACACGCCAGGGGACCTGTGTTTTTTTTTTTTTTAAGAGGATTTTATTAAAAATCTTTAAGAAGATTTTATTTAGTTATTTTTAGAGAAAGGGGAAGGGAGGGAGATGGAAGGAGACAGAGGGAAACATCAATGTGGGGTGGCCTCTCACGCGCCCCCTACTGGAGACCTGGCCTAAAACAGGAATGTGCCCTGGCCAGGAATTGAACCAGCAGCCCTTTGGTTTGTAGGCCGGCACTCAATCTGCTGAGCCACACCAGCCAGGGCTTATTTTATTTTATTTTTATTTTTATTTTGGCTGTATTTTATTGAGTTAAAGAAAATCAGACTCCAGAAAGACATACCCACAGCAAAGAGCCCAGGGAAGTTAAACAGCGGCTCCCTTGGACAGAAGGCTTCCACTTCTGAGCTCCAGGCGTGGAGTGTCTGCACTGTTGTTGCCGGGTGTTCATTCTCCCTTCGATGTGCGAGTCGCCTGCCAGCTGTGCAAGGAAGGGGACCCGGCCCTCTGCCCACAGCCTCCCGAGGTCTCGCCCTCAGCTCAGGGATCCGAAGCTCGGCCGAGGTTTGGGCAGGATGTCTGCTCAAGGGTGCAGAGGAGGCGGCGTTTGGGGTGAATGGGAAACCAGTGTTGGAAACCAAAGCAGCCTGTTTTCCAGGTGGTGTGGGATTTGAGGCTGAAAGTGACTCCTCTCTGTTTGTCACCCTTGGGGGCCAGTGCGTGTGCTCTGCATGGTGTCTGGGGTGCAGTGTCCCTGTGAGAAGTGTGCTGCTGGGAACACTATGAGGAGACATTGTCATAGAGCCTTGAGTGGCTTTTGGGGGCAGCCTGACTTTGGGAAGATCTGGATGCTGAGAAGGGGCCAGCTCTGCAGAGAGGCCCAGGGGACGAGCCTGGGGGCAGGGGGTGGCAGGCAGGGTGAGGTGTCGAGACCCCTGGGCCAGGGTCGGAGGTCTGCAGGGGTCAGGGAGCGAGCAGAGAATGATGCCCAGTGCAAGGATGTTTCCAGAGTCTGGGCAGGAGATGGTGGCTCAGACCCAAGGACACTGACAGACAGACAGAAGTAGATGATTTCAGGTCTATTTTGGAGGTGACTTGGTTAGGACTTGCTGGTTACCTGGACGTGGAGGGTGAGGGAAAGGGGTGGACAGCAATATTTCTTGTGTTTCTGGCAGTTGGTGAATGCACGGACTGGGTCATGAAGTAACAGGGTAGAAATAGGCTAAAGGGAAGGGGTCCATGTCCCTGAAGCCAGTGTCCCCCACCTGTCCCCAGGGCTGCCTGCCCTGGAGTCACAGACCCAGATGGGGGTGAGCTTGGTATACTTCACCTGCAGTAAGGACATGCTGGTAACAGTAGATTGTGGTAACTCATGTAATCACGTAATGTATGATGGAAAACCAAGAGCGACCATTGAAAGATCTGTATGATGAGATATTCTCAAAAATACTATGGGTAAATCACAGTGGAATCCTAAAATATGGTTAAGTGACTCACAGAAAGACAGGAAGAATGGAAAGAAAGCCTACTTAAGAGCCCAGTTAAATATCAGTCATTAGCCCTGGCTGTTGTGGCTCAGTGGATTGAGTGTGGAAAGGTCGCTGGTTCGATTCCCAGTTAGGGCACATGTATGGTTGCTGGCCAGGTCCCCAGTTGGGGGTGCGTGAGAGGCAACTGGTTGATGCATCTTACACATCAATGTTTTCCTCTTTCTCCCTCCTTCCCACTCTCTCTAAAACTAAATAAATACAATCTTTTTTAGAAGATTTTATTTATCTTTAGAGGGGAAGAGAAGGAGAAAGGGAGAGAAATATCAATGTATGGTTGCCTCTCGTGGGTCCTCTGCTGGGAACTGACCTGCAACCCAGGCATGTGCCCTGACTGGGAATCGAACCATGATCCTTTGGTTCACAGGCCTGCACTCAATCCACTGAGCTATATACGCCAGCCAGATAAATAAATAAAATATTTAAAAAATAAATACCATTATATTATGTGTAAATATATTAAGTATAAATGGTATAAATACAGCTAAAGCACAGAGACTGACATAGAGGATTGAAAAAAATCATGCAGGAAACTCACTTCAAATTAACGATAAGAGGCATTTCGAAAGTAGATGCACACATCAATCAGAAGAAAGCAGGAGTGATTGTATTAATATGAAATAAAGTAGATTGCAGAGCAAAGAATATCAGCAGGAACATTACCTAATTATAAAATTGGTGAAGACACAAAGCAAATGTAGCAATCTAAAATGTTCATGCTTCCTTGGCTGGTATAGCTCAGTGGATTGAGCACAGGCCTGTGAACCAGAGGATTGTGGTTCGATTCCCAGTCAGGGCACGTGCTTGGGTTGTGGGCCAGTTCCCAGCAGGGGACCCACGAGAGGCAACCATACATTGATATTTTTCTCCCTCTCTCCTTCCCTTCCCCTCTAAAGATAAATAAATAAAATCTTTTTTTAAAAAGGCAACGAGTTTAAATAAATAAATATAAATAAAATGTTCATGCACCAAATGATTGAGTTTCAAAACATCAGAAGTGAAAACTAACATAAGTGAAGAAAGAAATGAACAAACTCCATAGTTAAAATTGGGGAACTCAACATTCTTCTCCCTTAGTCATCAGTAGAATAAATAGATAGAAAAAAAAAAGAAAAGAAAAAAAGTAGATAGAAAATCAGCAACAATATAGAAGACCTGAAAACCATCAACCACTGACGTGTCCGGAACCCTCCACCCAGCAGCAGCAGACCACACGTCACTTTTAAGCCTCCATGAGCGTTCCGCAAGATAAACCGTATTCTTGGCCATCAAACAAAGCTCAACAAAATCAGAAGACTAGTAACTACACAGAGAGTGTTCTCTGACCACTAAGTGAACCCAAATTATAAATCCATAACAAAAAAATGACCAGAAAAATCTCCAGACACTTGAAAATGAACAGAAATCTGAATGATCTTGGGGATCACGAGAAAGTCTCCAGGGAGGCCCTGGCTGGCGTAGCTCAGTGGATTGAGCACAGGCCTGCGAACCAGAGGATCGCTGTTCAATTCCCAGTCAGGGCACATGCCTGGGTTGCAGGCCAGTTCCCTGAAGGCCAACTCCCAGCAGGGGACGCATGAAAGGCAACCATACATTGATGTTTCTCTCCCTCTCTCCTTCCCCTCTAAAGATAAATAAATAAATAAAATGTTAAAAAAAAAAAAAAAGAAAGTCTCCAGGGAAAATTTTAAGAAACTGAACTGATGAAGTGCTAATATATCAAAAATCTGTGGGGTGCAGCTAAAGCTGTGCTCAGAGGGCAGTGCATAGCATGGATGCTTACTGCTGTGTTTGCGCCATGTCCTTAAATGACTCAGAGATCCCGTCCTACAGAAAGCCACCCTGACCACCTCTCCCACCTACCTACCCTGTAGGGCTACGTTCTTAGCTCCCTGGCAACCCTGACAAGGAAATCTTGTCATGGGTGTGTCCTCGTGTGTGTCTCCAGCAGCGAAGGCACTAAGATGTATCCATTTCTCATTCCTTCAAGTGGCATCTGTAGAAGGGGTCGTTCAGTAATGGTTGGAAAACCAATTTTATTTTTTCTCTCTTATCGAGATTGGTTTTCATGCCTTCAGCTTGTAAGACAGTGCTAGTAAGGGCAGCCTAACAGATTCTGTGGGCAACACCCCTTTCCCCACCCAAGGGTGCTGTGTGTTGCATGCACCTTGCGTAGGGCCACCTTGTAAACCAGAGAGTCCATCAAGCCTCTGTATGCTCTGTCCCCCAGGCGCTGAACCTGGCCTACTCCAGCATTTATGGCAGCTACCGGAACTTCGTGGGGCCGCCACACTTCCAAGTCATCTGCAGGCTGCTCGGCTACCAGGGCATTGCCGTGGTCATGGAGGAGCTGCTGAAGGTCGTCAAGAGCCTGGTACGTCTCCCGAGGGTGTACTTCCTTTGCTCAGCGAGCAGTTCCGCTCCCAGTTCCAGTGTGGGGAGGGGTGTTCCCTTTTTCTGAGCAGCTCTGGGAGGCTGGCTGGGCCTCCTGGGATTCAGCTCAGTTCTGACACTGTCTCTCCGATGCCATCAGATCCCTCAAGTGTCTGCTGTCCTCCTGGACTCCCTGGATGCCAGCTCTAAGTCAGGGTTGTCCCCTGTTCCCCTGGCTGACTGGCTATAAATCAGAGGCTCCTACAGTCTCCTCCTCAGGTTGGATTAATTTGCTAGAGCAGCTAACAGACTTCAAGAGACTAGTTCCCTCTCTAGATGACCAGTGCATTAAAGGATACTAAAGGCCCTGGCTGGTGTGGCACAGTGGATTGAGCATCAGCTTGTGAACTGAAAGGTTGCTGGTCTGATTCCCGGGCAGGGCACATGCCTGGGTTGCAGGCCAGGTCCTCAGTTGGGGGCAAGTGAGAGGCAACCACACATTGTCTTCTCCCTTCTTTCCCCTCTGTCTACAATTTTTTTTTTTTAAGAGATGCCCATGACGCTGTCTTCCATGAGGAGTTCTGTCCCCGTGCAGTTTGGGGTCCAGCACGGTGGCACAGGTCAGGGTCTTGGCCCCCAGCCGAAAGCTCCCGGCTGCATTGCGTAGTTATGGTTGGTTACATCATTGGCCGCTGGTGACTGGCTCAGCCTCCCCAGAGGTCTAGGGCAGGACTGAGGATTCTAGAACCCTCTGACCTCAATCCTGGCAACCTCAGCACCACCCGGATGCCCTCCAAAGCTGCCTGAGAACATAACAAGCCCCCTTGGAGGCTTTCTTAACTTGGGAAATGGGGGGAGTTTGGGCTCTGTGCCAGAAATGGGATGAGAATCAACCATGGCCCCGGCTGGTGTAGCTCAGTGGATTGAGTGCAGGCCGTGAACCAAAGGGCCACTTGTTCAATTCCCAGTCAGGCCTGGGTTGTGGCCAGGTCCTTAGTGGGGGCCACATGAGAGGCAACCACACATTGATATTTCTCTTCCTCTTTCTCCCTCCCTTCCCCTTTCTACAAATAAATAAATAAATCGTTAAAAAAAAGAATCAAACATAGCCTGAGCTGGTGTGGCTCAGGGGATTGAGCTCCAACTTGTGAACCAAAGGGTCACTGGTTCTATTCCCAGTCAGGCCACATACCTGGTTGTGCACCAGGTCCCCAGTTGGGGGTGTGTGAGAGGAAAAAAATACATCAATAAAATCTTTAGAAAAAAATTTAAAAAATAATCAAAAATATATTTCTTCAGCCAACTTCTTTTTTTCATTTATTGATTTTCGATAGAGAGGGGAAAGGAAAGAGAAACATCGATTTGTTGTTCCACTCATTTATGCATTCATTGGTAGATTCTTGTATGTGTCCTGAACAGGGATCAAACCCACCCACGACCTTGTCGTATCAGGATAACACTCCCACCCACTGAGCTACCCTGCCAGGACTCTTTCTTCTTATAAATCAGTGTCTCACATGGCCTTGAATTCACTAGGGTATCTGAACAATCCCAGGGTATCTGAACTGTTCCGTTCTGCTCTAAATACTTCTGACCATATATAGTTTGATTTCTCCCCCAGCTTTTTTAATTCGAAGAATAGGCCCACGTTAATTCAGGGGAAGAACGTAAGAAAGATATTTGTTGGCTGTCATGGATTTGGTTTACATAATTTACTTCTGTTGTTTATCCGAGAGAGCTATATAAAATCTCAATCTTGAATATTTTTATTATTTTAATCATCTTTCTTTGCCTGAGCCCTTTTTCTTAAAGTTTTTTTGCCAAATATAGATTTTTATGTCTTTCTATAATTCACAAGCTTAGTCTAGAGAAAGCTTGAAGCTGAATTTCTGGCCGTATAATTAAAGTAGCGACCCAGCAGGGAGTCGATGTGATCCGCAATGCAGAAGCTGACAGAATTCCATACAAAGATGACAAAATTTACAACCATATTGGTCAGGACCAAAAATCCATTAGCATGCAAAGGAATTGGGTTATTTGACACAGGCGTGACCCCGTGACTGACCTGGGCCCTGCCAGGACCCTGGCGGGAGCCTCTGCCCTAAACCTGTGGCCCCGTGGAAGGTGACGGGTGCACTAGGTGACCACTGGCTGGTGTTGGAGTGACTCCCCACCCAGCGGAGTCCAGAACCCCCTGTGCCAGGACATCCCTTCAGCAGAGCCCCGCCCCCGCCAACACCTCTGGCCACGCCCCTCTACAGGGGGCGTGTCTCCACATGCACCTAGAGGTGCCGGGGTCGCCCTGCGGGGGTGGGGGGGTGGGGTTTCCTTTCCCAGCCCGGAGGAGTCTCGGTCTTGTTCTGTACCTTTGCGAACAGAGAGACCCCTTTTCACAAAGCCCCCTGGTCGGCCGGTTCCTCCGCGACGGGGGCTCCGGCGGCTGACGCAGCCTGTGTCCCCACAGCTGCAAGGCACGATCCTGCAGTACGTGAAGACGCTGATGGAGGTGATGCCCAAGATCTGCCGCCTTCCCCGGCACGAGTACGGCTCCCCGGGTGAGTGCGGGGGTGGCGGTGGGGGCCTGCGGGAGCCCGGGGCAGGGCAGCGCCACCCCGCACACCACAAAGAGGGAAATTCTGGGCAATGTCCGATCTGAATCCAACCTGCTTTTCCTGGGTCAGGGAGGGGCACAGCCCGCGCTTATAGTCTCCAGGAGAATAAACTGCGTGTGCTGGAGGGGGTGAGAAAGCGAGGTGGGGCAGCATCCGTTAGTCTTGCTGGGTGACAGGGCTCTGAACCCTGAATCCCTCAGGTCCCATACAACACCGGGACCTTAAAGATCAGCGACCAGGGGGCCCCGGCCAGGTGGCTCAGTTAGTGGGAAGGTCTTCCAGTGCACCAGAAGGCTACGGGTTTGATCCCCAGTTAGGGCACATGTGGGAAGCAACCTATCAATGTTTCTCTTTTCGTTCCTATGTCCAAAATTAATAAATGCTCCAGTGAGAACTTAAAAAAAAGGATCTGCAACTAAAGAGGGGCAGCCAGTTTGAGTGCTGGGTCCAGCTGGGGTACCCAGGAGGGACACTGCTCCTCAGATGTCCCCCCTGTCCATAGCCTGTGTACTGGAGGCCCTCGGGCAGGTGTGCCCTGGGAGAGCCCAGTGCTGTGGGTTGACAAACCAATTTGGGGCTGTCATGATCCCAAAGGAAACTTTTCTCAGGGCAAACAAGCCCTCGTCTCTTATCGGATAATACTTTCCTGGAAGTTGGACTTGGGCCCACACTCAGTCACTGATGAGATCTGTTCTGATGGGCACCCAGCTGGGACAGCTGTCGTGGGTGTTGGAGGAGGTGGCAAGGAGACCACACGGCCACTGTGAGGGAAGTGACCCCGGAGGGGCCTCGCTTAGGGTTGCCTAACTTCAGCTCATTGTGGGAAAGGAGCTGAGTCACGTTGGTATACTAAAGCCAGTGCGCATGCCCCGGCTAGATGGGAAACGTGTAAATGTTGAAAATGAAGCATTTAGGCCACATTCAGAGCTGTGGGTGGGGGGCTGTTCATCTCGACTGTCACCCAGCTGTCGTCCTGGTGAGGGCTGTCGTTCTGCTCCCTGGGCACTGCCATTGGGGAAAGTTAAGCCATTGCACGGGTGCTTGTTGGGGGATGACATCGTCAGGGAGGGTGCCCTCCACTGAGAATCTGTTCTCACCTGGGTGATGCTGACAGCTGGGGGCGTGCGAGACTACATTGGGGCGGCAGCCTCGGGCCAGCGGTTCACAGGGTCCTTGCAGAATGGCAGTCAGGCCTGACCTGTTGGGATGAAGAGTTTGAAACCTCTTAAATCTTCACCTTTGCTGTTCTTAGGGGTGTTTGGGCTGTTGCAGGTCTTCTTTGTGATCTTATAAATTCTGGAGTCAGCTTAGGGATTTTCAACAGCGTTGTCAGGATTCGTGGTTAGCTTAAAGAATAGTGACTTTCCAGTTTCCATGTCTTTTGTTTTTTCATGCCTTATTGTAAAGTCCCAGGCCTCCAGGACTGTGGTGCAGACGCAATGTCTTGGCCTAGAGCTCAGTGGAGAAGTGTGCAAGTCTCACCACTGAACCTGTTGCCACCTGCAGGCTCTTTTTTGCCGATGTCCTTTACCAGATTAAGTGCCTTCCTGTCTGTCTGTGAGGGATGCGGAGTTTGACAGAATACCTTTTCTGTCTCTGCGGGAGATGATGGTGTGGTCTTTCTCGTTTATTCTCCTGGTTGCTGCCTCCTCAGAAGATGCAGGTTGTTGATGGAGAAAAAGGCTCTGGAGCTGAGGGCCGGGCCCAGGGGCCGCACAAACTGCCACCGCAGGGAGGGTGTTGGTGTCTGGGGACCTGTGGCCATTTCCATGGCAGGCGTGGTGGCCACCCCTGCCACTTACTCTCTGTCACCACAGGCATCCTGGAGTTCTTCCACCACCAACTGAAGGACATCGTGGAGTACGCGGAGCTGAAGACGGTGTGCTTCCAGAACCTGCGTGAAGTGGGCAACGCCGTCCTGTTCTGCCTGCTCATCGAGCAGAGCCTGGTGAGCGCCAGCCCAGCCTTGCCCCGAGCATGTGGGTCAGCCCTGTGGATAGAAACAGAAGACTCCCCCTTTTTGTAAAGGTTTTTAAAAAAGATTTCATTTATCTTTACAGAGAGGGGAAGTGAGGGAGAAAGAGAAGGAAAGAAACATCCATGTGTGGTTGCCTCTCGTGCGCCTCCTACCAGGGACCTGGCCCGTAACCCAGGCATGTGCCCTGACTGGGAATCGAACCAGCGACTTTTCAGTTCGAAGGCTGGTGCTCAGTGCATTGAGCTACAGCAGTCAGGGCCAGGAGGCCCCTTTTAAGAGTCTTGATCTGTTAGGGCTGTTTAATGGTGGGAAGGGCAGGAAAACGCCATTTCTCTTCATGTAGTTCCTTCAAGAATGTTTTACAATGTGAGCATTGTAAAAAAACATTTCTATTATGTAGTGTTGGCTACAGCCACACTAACATATGTGACATGTGAGGAGGGACCCCCAAAACCTAGAATTATCTTCTGGATGGCAGGCCCCATGTAGTGCAGGCTTCCCCCGCTAGGGGAGGTTTGTAGGAACCCATCTGAGTCAGTGTACCCGCTGGTGTTGTGAGAGGCTGCATTCGGCTTCAGTGAGGTTTTTTTGAAGACTCTTTCAAGGTGTTCCCCCATTTCATGATGGGTGATTCACCAGCGCGCCTGCCCGTCTCCTGTAGTGTCCCGCTGTTGCCTGTGTTGGGGTTCACGGCAGGTGTTTAGGAGTTCCACCAAAACCCCTGTGACATGGCAGGTAAATTTTTTCTACATTACATTATCCTGGAGGATGGATGTTGTGTAGGGTTTTTAGGCCCTTTTAAAGGAGTGTGTGATCCGCCCTGGCCAGTGTGGCTAAGTTGGTTGGAGCATCATCGGCACACACTGAAAGATTGCGGGTTCAGTTCCTGCTCAGGGTGTGTGCAGAGGCAGCCAATGGATGTTTCTCTCTCACATCGATGTTTCTCTCTCTCTTCCCCTTCCTTCCCCACTCTCTAAAATCAATAAACATATCCTTGGGTGAGGATTAAACAAATTCAATTCCTTAGGCATGCTGGTTGCATTCCAAGTCCCCGTGGCTGACAGTAGCCCCGGTGGGCAGACAAAGACCATTTCTGTCACCTGGAGCGTTCTGTGCACCGTCCTGCTTTATTACTACGTAGCACAGCGGGCAGTTCTGGGCGCAGTAAAAAATCCACAGATAACTACAGTGATTCCTCCTCACACAAGGATCCCCATCCATGGCAGTGACCCTGAACTCGGGTCTCATCTGCATATGTCAGTGGACCGTACAGGTCACTCGGGTCTTATGCCAGGGTCAGCAGGGCCTGGCTGCCAGCCCCAGGTGGCTCTGTCCGTCCGTGTTGTGAGGTGACTTCCTGACTTCCTAACGTGGCCTTCTCTTGCTTTGTCCCAGTCTTTAGAAGAAGTGTGTGACCTGCTGCATGCGGCCCCCTTCCAGAACATTCTGCCGAGGGTACACGTGAAAGGTGAGCCTGCTCTCCGTGCTGGGCATGTGTCACCGTGAATAAAGCCAGTTTCATCTGAGTCTGCGCCTGTTCGGCCGTAAGCAGGGGTGATTGGTGTTGTAACAGAGCGAAATAAAAATGGAAAACTGAAACATTCAGGGCTGAAGTGACGGGATGTGTCAGGACGGATGGGTGGGGGGTGCCAGGTAGGAATCCAGGGAGGCCGTGGATAAGAAATACAGAGGATTCACGGTGCGGCTCTTGTCTTTCCCTTATGTTTAGAATTTTCAGTAAATGTCTTTTAGTTTTTTTAATTATACTTATTGAGGTGACCTGTGTTAATGTGGTCATGCAGGTTTCAAGGGTACAGTTCTGTGCTGTGTGATCTGTATATTGCGCCGTCTGCCCCCCCAAAGCCAGCGAGGCTTCAAAAGTGAATATGGGCCAGAAAAATCAGTTCTGTCACTTTGAGTTAAAATACCAGATGAGCCAGTTCTATAAATGAGTTTTCAGAGAGAATCTACAAATAACATGTTACCTTAACCGTCTTTATTTCTTTTTTTAATATAAAACATAACTTTTATTACTGTTTTCCATACCAAAGACAGAATGTAAAATGTTTGTTTCCACCGCAGAGGGAGAGAGACTCGATGCCAAAATGAAAAGGCTGGAATCCAAGTACGCCCCCCTGCACCTTGTCCCTCTGATTGAGAGACTGGGGACCCCTCAGGTAACGCGTGGTGGCCCGAGTCAGGCCACGGGCGGGGCCGCGGCCCAGACGGGGGTGGAGGGGCGTCCGGGAGGCGGGCGGGCACCCTTCAGACCCATGTCTGCAGTAGGGTCTGGACCAGGACCTGGTCAGAGCGTGGCTGGGCCTCCTGAATGAGCTGCCCCGTGGGAAGTGCCCTGGAAGATGGATGTGGTGATGTCACTTTTTTTTTTTTTTTGGCCCATCCCTCCCAAAGGAGACTTTCTTGTTGGTTTTTAAGAACAACCTGTGGGAGGCCCCAGAGGCAGGTGTCAGGGCAGGAAGCTCCTCCGTTCTGAATCTCAGCAGATAGTTCTTTGCTGTGGGGCTTTCCCAAGCACTGCGGGCTTGCCTCTCTGCCCGTCGGATGCCACTAGACCCACCGCCAACTCTGACAACCAGCCCCGCCCATACCCATTGCCAAACGTTCCCTGGAGTCGAAATCACTCCGGTTAAGAACAGCTGGTTTTTTTAGATTGTAAAAACCATTTAGTACAAGAAGGTAATCTTCCCCACTTTAAAAAGAAAACATATGCCTGGAAGCATTGAGGCTGGAAACTGGCCTCAATGGGTTAAACAGTTGCCAAGCTCTTGTCAAGTAATGTCGATCAAGGAAAAGATATTTGGAACTTAAAATTAGGGAAGCCTAATATTAGATTATTCACAGTTTAAATGGGGGTAAAGAAAAAAAACTAACCGAAATAAAGTCAGAGTGATTGTTTACAGTTTATAGCCTCTACGCACATAAAACTACTTCTTAATGTATTTCTCCCTAAATTTTTTTGTGAACTTGACAGTTGTCCTTGACTGTGAGTTACATTTAGGCTTGGAAGACATATAAGGCAATAGCCAATGTATTTATTTTGTTGATGCTTCTGAAAACCCTCCTCTGCGAGCTCAGATCCTTTCCCAGTGAGTCAGAAGCGGATTTGGGGTGTTAGGTTTCAACCCGCAGCCAGGCCATGGTCCTGTGACACACGCTGACCCTTCCTGCAGCAAATCGCCATAGCGAGAGAGGGCGACTTGCTGACCAAGGAGCGCCTCTGCTGCGGCCTGTCCATGTTCGAGGTCATCCTGACGCGGATCCGGACCTTCCTGGACGACCCCATCTGGCGCGGGCCTCTGCCCAGCAACGGCGTCATGCACGTGGACGAGTGCGTCGAGTTCCACCGACTGTGGAGCGCCATGCAGTTCGTGTACTGCATCCCCGTGGGCACCCACGAGTTCACGGTCGAGTAAGTGCGTGCCCAGGGGTCAGGGAAGCGGGCGCTGGCGTAGGGTGAGAACACAAGGCCATGCTTCGTGGAGAATGGCGTGGACGCTCGCCAGGCTGCTTGACAGCTGCTCAGGTGCAGGTTCTCACTAGAACTTACTAGAACTAAAGCTACTTGCTAGAATGTGCAGGTTCTTACTAGGACTTAATAGAATTTACCAGAACTAGAACTAAAGCTACTCACTAGAACGTCCAGGTCCTTACTAGATGTGCAGGACACCACTCCAGGCTCGGCTTCCCAGCGTCACCCCCACAAACAGACCCTTCGATGTGCATTTCTCTAACTGCGTCCACAGCCTCACGGACTCCTTTGTGGAGGGTCTGTGATCTAAACACAGGAAATGGGGGTGCAACAGGAAGCCAAAAGGTGCTCACCACGAATAAGGACACATCCCAGCTGCCCGGTGCTCCCTTGTGGCCCGTTCCTGTATCCCTGATGCTGGGAGGCAGACTGGCGTGGGGACGTCCGCTGAGCGCCCGCTGCGCCCTGGCTTCTCTTCACAGGCAGTGCTTCGGCGACGGGCTGCACTGGGCGGGCTGCATGATCATCGTGCTTCTGGGCCAGCAGCGGCGCTTCGCGGTGCTGGATTTCTGCTACCACCTGCTCAAAGTGCAGAAACACGACGGCAAAGACGAGATTATAAAAAACGTGGTAGGTGGAGGAGCTGTGGCCTCTACGGATGTTTCACAGAAAAGCATGCTTTCTATTATGTGTATTCCGGGTTGGTTCTCGGGGCATTTTTTTTTTTAAAGATTTTATTTATTTTTAGAGAGAGGGTAAGGAGGGAGAGAAAGGAACACTACTGTGTATTCCTCTTGTGTGCCTCCTACTGGGTTTTTAACAGTAAGGTTTTTTAAAGTAATTTTATTGGTTATGTTATTACAGTTCTGATTTTTTTCTCCCCTTTATTCCCCTCTGCCAACAGCATATTCCCTAGTTCATGTCCATGGGTCGTACATATACGTTCTTTTGCTTCTTCATTTCCTGTACTATTCTTAACCTTTCCCTATTTTCTACCTGTTATTTATGCCTCCTGTTCCCTGTACCTTTTCCTCCATTCTCCGCGCCCCCCCCCCCCCACCGGGGATAACCCTCCATGTGATCTCCATTTCTGTGATTCTGTTCCTGTTCTAGTTGTTTGCTTAGGTTTTATTTTTCTTGTAGGTGCAGTTGTTGGTAGTTGTGTTTGTTTTCATTTTACTGTTTGTAGTTTTGATCTTTTTTCTTAGATAAATCCCCTTTAACATTTCATATAATAAGGGCTTGAAAATGATGAACACCTTTAACTTTACCTATGAGGGTTTTTTTTTAAGATTTTTAATTTAGAGAGAGAAGGGAGGGAGAAAGAAAGGGAGAGAGACACCAATGTGTGGTTGCCTCCTGCGCGCTCCCAACCTGGGACTGAACCCTCAACCTAGGCATGTGCCCTGACTGGGGAATCAAACCAATGTCCTTGTGGTTTGCGGGATGATGCCCACAATACACTGAGCCACACCAGTCAGGGTGAGAATAAATGTATGCTTTAAAAGTAAAACAGCTCATTTGATCTGTTGTAGCCTTTGAAGAAGATGGTGGAGAGAATTCGCAAGTTCCAGATTCTGAACGACGAGATAATCGCCATCTTGGACAAGTACCTGAAGTCGGGAGATGGGGAGGGCACGCCCGTGGAGCACGTCCGCTGCTTCCAGCCGCCCATCCACCAGTCCCTGGCCAGCAGCTGAGGACGTGCATGTCACCTGGTTTTGAAGAGTCCCAGTCCTAACCGCACTCAGTAGGGCATGTTTTGCATCAAAAAGTGAGATATTTAGGGACCATTTGTCAGTATCTTTGTACCTGTTCAAGGGGGTGCTTTTCGACCTGAAAGCTTAATTTTATAAAATCAACTTATTTTTCTAGACTAAAATTGTATATGCTTTCGGTAATTAGGAAGTCTGCGACTTTTGGCTGCTGATTGTCGCCATCATTACCCTTACACAAAGTTATTTTCCATTTTCCTATGGAATGTCATAAAGTGCTGCTGTGTTCCTTGGCAAGGATCCCTTGTCCCTTTGTCCCTTAGGCAAGGATCAGTGGTATTTCGAGATTTATGACCGGAAGCAAGAAACTTAATACCAGCAAATTGTAATAAAACCTGTTACTGCTTAGAATTAAAGTTAATGATTATTTAGCTTTTGTTTAGGGATTTTTCTAACAGTCTTTTATGAATTCTCAGTCATTGTTCCCTTCCCTTTTCTGTCAGATGTTTCAGAATATAGTGACCTTGATATTCCTGTTTCTACTAAATCCAGTTGTAACAAAATCTAATTTGTGAGGGACGATTTAAAGCTTACAGAAATAAAACTAATGAAACCTATTTGCGGTCATTTGTTTATGGTGCTCCTGTGTGCCCTGGCTCAGGCAGGTACGGATTGTCTCCCCTTCTCTGCATGTGCAGACTGGGCGCAGGAGGTCTGGGTCTCAGCCCCAGTGGCCCTGGAGAAGCACTGACAGCCAGGAGCGGCATACACACTATTGAAAGTTGTGTGGATCCCTGGCTGGTGTAGCTCAGTGGGTTGACCCTAAGCCTGTGAACCAAAGGGTCAGTGGTTCGATTCCCAGTCAGGGCACATGCCTGGTTTGTAGGCCAGGTCCCTAGTAGGGGGTGCATGAGAGGCAACCACACACTGATGTTTCTCTCCCTCTTCCTCCCTCCCTTCTCCTCTCTAAAAATAAGTAAAATCTTTTAAAGAAGTGTTGTGGATTCTCCCACTGTGCTGGTTGACCTTAGATGAAGGGAAATACAACTATTCTTAACCAAATCACTGATACCTTTTTGTTTTCAAGATTTTATTTATTCATTTTTTAGAGAAAGGGGAAAGGAGGGAGAGAATCCAGTCGTCTTGCTCATGGCCACAACTGGGGACCTGGTCCACAACCCAGGCAAGTACCCTGACTGGGAATTGAACCCGTGACCTTTTGGTTTACAGGCTAGCACTCAATCCACTGAGCCACACCAGCCA
Organism: Sturnira hondurensis; assembly: GCF_014824575.4. Classification (NCBI taxonomy): domain Eukaryota; kingdom Metazoa; phylum Chordata; class Mammalia; order Chiroptera; family Phyllostomidae; genus Sturnira; species Sturnira hondurensis. Next base: position 14,840,175 of record NW_028080496.1, on the reverse strand, counting down.
GGGTAAGCTATTGTTTCTTAACGTGAACTGATAAACCTGGGACCAGCAGTTGAGGTAGTATCTGTTTCATCCCACACTGAGTGTAGAATATGATGAAAATTTATTGTAATGACTAAATTTAAACTATTCATATTACTGAGTTTTATAATAAGAATTATAAGCCACAGGGTGGGGGGTGACAAATGGTAATGGGAAAATACAATGAGAAAACAAAAAAAAACTATAAATGTCCTAAGCACTCATGAAAGATAAGTGCTTTAAGTGTTAAATCATGAAGAATTTATTCTTAAGCTCTGCATTCTTTTTTTTAAGGTTTTTATTTATTTATCTTTAGCGGGGAAGGAAAGAGAGAGGAAGAGAAATACCAATGTATGGTTTCCTCTTGTGCATCCCCTGCTGGGAACTGGCCTACAACCCAGGCATGTGCCGACTGGGAATCGAACTGCGATCCTCTGGTTCGCAGGCCCATGCTCAATCCACTGAGCTATACCAGTCGGGGCTTAAACTAAGAGCGATACTGCTCTTGCTCTATTAGGTACGAAGTTTGGCTGCAGGCAGTCCATCAACCAGCATATGGCTCATCTGTGGCACAGAATCCCACAGGGAGGCGCTCAGGGGAAAAGGTCTAAAAAGGCTCCCCGGAGGGTGTCTAATAAAATTGGGTGGGAACAGGAATTTATTTCATGAAACTCAGAGCCTGTCAGCTCCTCCCTAGTAATGCTCATGGAGGCCTGTGTGGGCGTGAGCCAGGTGCGGGTGGTCACACAGGGAAGCCCAGCTGCCTGACCTGGGGCGGCAGCAGCAGAGGGACACTGCCCGAGAGTTCCCCATGCCCTGAGGGACATTCACTGTCAGCTTTTTTTACAGCGAATCGCTATGATCGCAGGTCTGAAGCTGGATGGAGTTCATTATTCTGTTCTACCTTTTCTGCACAGTTGAAATTTCCCATAAACCTTATTCATTTATATTTCTAAGTGAACTCTTACAATACTTGGAAAGCAACCCTGATTTCACAGACAAGTTCTAAGCATTCAGACTCAAAAAGGGCTTTGTTTCCATGTGTCTCTTTATTTGTAACATAAGCTAAATTTTTAAAATTGCTTTCCTCTCCCAGAGTTGTTAGAAGACCTAAATGACAGTGTAACTCACTATGAAAATACATTCCCAGTACAAGATGTAAAAATGGGAGTTGAGGTTCGGGGCTCGAGGGATGAGTCACTGAAGGTTGAAACCGCCCACCCGCCGCAGGACGCGCTGGTGTGAGGCCACCCGGGAAGGGCATGTGACATGCGCGGCCCAGGCACACGGACAGGCATTCTGTGTGGTGGTTTCCCACCCTTTGTTTTGTCAACCAGTCACCCTACTTAGTCTTTTCTCTCACATGTTAAAATAACTCATCGGATGGGAGCCAGTTTTGTAGGTAAGCTAAATCACAGGATAGAGATAATCTGTTCTTTTATTCAATCAAAAAGTAGGGATACGAATGGAGGCCACAAGTGTACGCTGCAGACTCATCACCACTGAAGAAGCGTTTTTATAGACTTGAAACCGTCATTAGTGCATTCAGGGTTTGGTGAAAAAAAGATTTGAAATACTGCTACAATAACAACGTTAATAAGAATCCGTTGGGGACTGAGGTCATTTTAGTGAGCTACCATCATTTAAATATAAGAAAAGTAATTCCTTGGTCCAAATTAGTGAAACCTTAAAAAAGATTGTCTCTAGAGAACATTATTTGAGAAGAACCCTTTCCCGGACACATCCCGATACTCTGATTCATTTTACAACAATGTGGATCGACTGCCATCTTTCTCAAAAAGCCATCAGGCTCCCGTTTCTCCGGGAGATGTTCTCCCCTGGGTGCTGTTCGATCCCGCAGGTTAAACCCTCCTCGTTGTTGTTCAGAACTTCGTACATAGTTGTGAGGCCACCGTTCGCGGCTTTCTCATCTCTCCGGAGAGACACGGGGAGGCTGGCCAGGCTGAAGCTGACGTCCTTGAAGGCGTGTAGTAGGAAGATGCCCACGATGATGGTGCAGAAACCACTCAGTGTGCCAATGACATCGTCGGCGGGCATGTCCTGCCACTCTTTGAACAGGATGGCCGAACAAGTCAGGACCGACGTGGTGAAGAAGACGTAGTAGATGGGCGTCACGAGGGAGGTGTTGAAGATGTCCAGGGCCCGGTTCAGGTAGTTGATCTGTGTGCTCACGCACACGATGAGGCTGAGCAGCAGGGCCCAGGCCAGCGGGTGCCGCAGCACAGGCCTGCCCGCCACCAGCTCCTTGATGGCGATGCCCAGGCCCTTCACGCAGGACACCGAGAACGCCCCTATCACGGAGCAGATGGTGATATACACCAGGATGTTCGTCTGTCCGTGCCGGGGTCCCACCACGAAGATTAGGATCAAGGACACGATGACCACGAGCGTCGCGAAGACCATAAAACCTGGAGGAGGCGAAGACAGACTCTCGTTAGTCAGATGTGTACGCACTTACAGAAAACCTGGGATCCAAGACAACACTGTCAAGTCGACAGGAAGGAGGAACGGTGCAGCCCTGAAATACGTCAGCTCCATCTGCTGCCCCAGCCACGCACACTCACCAAACTTCAGACACGCCCACTGGAAGAGTAAACTAGGCTTCTATTCACAAATTCACACCACTAACATTTTTCTTAAAAAGATTTTACTTATTTATTTTTAGAGACAGGAAGAGAAACATCAGTGTGTGGTTGCCTCTCATGCACCCCCTACTGGGGACTTGGCCCACAACCCAGGCATGTGCCCTGACTGGGAATCGAACCACGGACCCTTTGGTTTGTAGGCTGGCACTCAGACCACTGAGCCACACCAGCCAGGGCTCAAAACTAACATTTTTATGGAAGCATCTCGGGCATCCTGATAATTACAGCAAAGAAAATGGCATGAGGTTGATGCACAGCCATCTGCTCTGGAAACAGCTCTCCCCTGCCCTCCACGGGAGGGTCCTCTTATGGACAGAGTCCCTGGGAACTTGGCGGGGAGATTCACGGGGTGTCCTTGGGCTCAATGAGGACGGGAATTTCACGTCACATTTGCTCTAAGTGGAGTACATTTTTTACACATTTAGGGACAACCACTGGGGGGGAGAGCAAATCAGTGAGAAAACAGATGGAGATAGCTGCCGATTCCAGCAGAACAGGAGCTGCGGAGCGGCAGCAGCCCGACAGCGCCCCGAGCGCCCCTCAGCCCTGCGGGCAGAGTGCGTGAGCTCTGCACCTTGGGGGGGGAGGGGGCGGCGGCGTAGGCCTTGGCGCTGCATTCCCAGACGAAGAACAGGCATGGCAGCCACTGTTCACGCCTCAAATGCTGCTAATAACACAAGCAGTCACGGGACATCCAGAGGAGCAAACACAAAGCCAAGAACAGGTAACAGGAGGCACTGCTGGGGATCTGAGCAGCCCGACCCCAGAAGGCGGCCAAGGATCGCCAGGAGTGGCACCAACACGTCCTGAAGCAAGCAACGCCTCTGTTCCATGGAGACAGGGCAACCACCAAACAGAGGGCCCTCCGTGGCAGAGAAACAATAAAAACCGCCACCGTCTCCTCAGCAGTCAGAACGGCCAGGAGTCCCACCTGGAGAAACGAGAGCACGGGGGTCAGGGCAACGCCCACCGGACTATTCCCATAAGCAACTGCCCATTCTAGGGCCAGGAGGCCAGTAGGAAGGGCCAGCGGGGCTGGCGGGAGTTCTGTGGGCTAGGTCAGCAAAGGAAGTTGAAGTTAGGAGACATACTGGGCCAGGACCCCAGAAAGGAGGGAATTGAGGGGAAGTCAGTCCACTGCTGCGCGTGGTTCCCTGAAGGCGCTGCGGGCCCAGTGGCTGCGCACATGGAGGCCAGAGGAAGAGGCAGAGCAGCCTGGGAGGAGGCTGCAAAAACTGGCCCCACCACAGTGGAAACAGCACTTCAGGTGGAAGGTGAGCTGTTGTCGGGAGCCTGCAGTCTCCCGCCACAAAGCGGGAGGCGGGGCGACCAGGAGGACGCAGACAACTCCACCTCCATACGTGGGCCACAGAGCCCAGTCTACAGCCTCTGGCAGGGGGGCCGGGGCCAGCGGGGATGTCTTCGTGGTAACCGAGTAAGACCTGGCATTTGACAGCAACAAGCCCGCAAACAGCACTCACCTGAAGAGCAAGTAAGTGGATAAACAGAGAGGGCCCCAGAGTTCCCAGAACCTTCCTGACTGGTTTGGGAGAGCTGAACACCCCAACTTTCACACATCTGACATTCAGGGATGGATTTTGACCCAGAGGCACTGGGCTCCTGGCCCCAGGCAGCACCAAGGCAGAATTTCCAGCTCCTCTGAAGCCATGGCTGGGAGACGCCCTCCCGTGACCTCGCAGCCACTGGAGCCTGCTCCTGGTGACCCTGGGACGTCAGCCGGTGTCTCCGCCTGATGGGGGCACACCAGAGGCCTTCTGTGCAGGGTGTGAGGGCCACCCAGCAAATACAGCATCTGCGCACTGACTCTGGCCTTGAACGGAACAGCGCAGGTTTATTTTGGAAACTGGGCCTCACCCCAGATGGGGACACACAAGGACTGGGCTAGGAGCACTGGGCTTGCACAAAATCCCCGAATTCAGAAAAGAAGTGAATCAGGGATATATCTTTTCACTTTTGAGAAAAATTCCCACTGTGACGACTATACTCCCTTGCTCATTCAAACACAGTAAACTCAGAGCCACGGGGAGACCTCATGCCGAGAAATGGGGACAGGTCAGGGAGCAGGACAGACGTGCCTGCTACGCTGACACTTCGTCCCTGCAGCCTGTGCCCACAGAACTTGGCACGGTACCTAAAACACGACAGGCCCTCGGCTAACGAAAGTTTGCTCTTGAATTAAAAACAGCAGAACCAAACCCCTACCAAGAACACAGCAGGGCAGGCTTGAGCCTCATTCACGCAGAAACTGCACACAGGCTTCACAGGACTAAGGTCCTGCGCGCCAGGCTGCCCAACAAGCACAAGGGGGGCCAGGTGACGTGTGGGAGGCTCCTGGGCGACCCCTGCTCTGGAGCCCTCGGACCTCCCCCGGGGTGCCTCTCCCGGGGTGCCGTCAGGGGGCACGCTATCCCGGACAGAGGCACGGCCACAGGCAGGACGACCAAAAGAGGAAGATGTGGAGGCTCGCGGTTAGGAACTGCACGGCCACCAAAGCCGGGCACCTAAACGTACTTATCACAGGCACATACCGCAGATCTGTAGGACCTGCGGGCGGGACAACAGGGATGACGACACTAAGAGCCAAAACTTCAATCAGCTCTCAGTGCCGAACACCGTAACTGGGCGTTTTCCTCCCACCATCTCTCACACGCAGTCACTCTGTAAAACAGGCGCCTTCCCTCAGGTCCAGATGAAGCACAGGAGACTCACAGAAGATAAATAACTTACTCCAGGCACATGGCCAATGACACAGGCAGAACGCTGGCGGCAGTCGCCTGGCGCCAAGGCCTGTGCTGCTTCGTTTACAAAGCTGCACTGCCCAGTCCCGGGGCCCAGACGCAGAGCATTCTAGTCCTCACAGCTGTCCCGACAAAGGGACGGACGCCTCGGCCACAGGGTGACCTGTCAGGGGTGCTGTCGGAGGGGCTACAGTTTGGGAGGGAGGTAAAGATCTTTTCAACTCTAAGCTCTTATTCCCCCTTTTCCCCTTTTTTAAGAGAGAAAGGGAGAGAGAAGTAGAAACAATGATTTGTTGTTACACTCATTTATAAACTTATTGGTTGATTCATCCAATGAGTATATAAATTATGTCCTTGTATACGTCTTGACTGAGGATCGAACCCACAACCTTGGCATACGGGGACAATGCTGTAACCAACGGAGCTACCCAGCCCGGGCCTAAGGTCTTACTCTTTTCAGAGTCACTTGTGTGTTTTCACTCAGAGAGAAGGATGACAAGGCCAACAGCCGGCGTGTCCTTGCCTGTCAGGCAGGCGCGAAGGGTCAGTAAAGGGTCAGTAACGCACACAGTTTCTGGGTGGAAGCCCAGCCAGCCAGCCAGTCACATGCACAGGAAACGGCTGGCTGGGGTGGGGCTCCGGACAGGTAAATCCTGCTGTGAAAACTGACAGCTGATGGCTATGCCAACTGAGACACCCAAATGTGAGTGGCCTTGATTTTCAAGCCCGACACACCCAACCAGGTTTGGGCAAGTTCACCTGAAGGGTGGAAGTGAAGAGGCCTAGTCCCAGCCCAGCCCTTCTCCAGTTACTTCGGTGACTTGGGACAATTAACCTAAACTCTCTGGTTCTCTCACCTGTCACCTGGAAAACAAAGGTTTCTGCCACCTCTGACATGGGCACGTCCATGAGATGCGCCTATGAGACGCTTAAGGTGTTTGATCAAGACTAGTGAGTCACTCACTGGGAAACAGGGCTGCCAGCGTGAGAAATCAGTTACTCCTTGACTTGACTTTCTGCCCTAACTTCCTTGTTTCAGTCTACAGAGAACTCGGATGTGACCTCGTCTGTGTCCAGAGGCAGCCAGGATCCTATCCCAACGTCCCTTCCCGCCTCCACCCCCAGCACCAGCCTCGTCCAGACCACCAGGCGGCCGGCATCCAGCATGCAAACTTCCCCAGGGCATCCACTCCCGCCAGGGCCCCTGGCCCGAGGCCCCGTCTGGCTCCAGCCGGCACTTCCCTCCCTTCCTCCCCACTCAGGCCTCTCAGGGCTCTCTGACCTCCTGTAGCCCTAGTTCAGTTCCCCGGCTGGGCTCTCCAGGCCCTCAAAATCTTACCCAGTCCTCTCACCAGCCTGACTTCCCACTTCGCTCCAATCGAACCTTCCTCTACCCCACTGCTCGCACACACCTGCCCCCTGGCCTGCTAGCACGCTTCCTGTTCCCCTCTTCCTGCTCTTTTATCGAGGTCTCATTTAAATTGTTACTTTAATACGGAGTTACCTAGTTATGTATTCCTTTTTAGCACCACAGCCCGCTCCCTTTTCCCTCACTCACAAGCCACATTTACCTTTTTGTTGGTATGGTTCTTACAAAGTACTGTTTTGTGTGCTACAAAAAAATGAAAATGAAAAAATTCCATCCAGACCCGGCACATCCTACAAACTGAGCACTCATGGGTTTGATTCCTGGTTGGGCACATGCCTGGGTTGCAGGTTCAGTCTCTGGTGGGGTGCATTCGGAGGCAATCAATCAATGTTTCTCTCCCTTTCTCCCTCCCTTCCTCTCTCTCTCAAAAAATAAATGAAGTTAAAAAACAAACCAAAAGCCAGCATAGTGAATAAAACTGACCCATATCCAGGCAGTGAGTGAGGAATTTTGGACAGTGAGGGCAAAGAGGACATCCTAAAGGTTCCCAAAGTCAAATGACCTCCCACCCCCAACACCCACACACCCACCCACCCAGCCCCCCACCCAGATAAAGAGCCCTGGCTGGTGTGGCTCAGTGGATTTCACACCTGCCTGCGAACCAAAGGGTCACTGGTTCAGTTCCCAGACAGGGCACGTGGGGTTTGGGGACAGGATCCCAGTAGGGGCGCGTGAGAGGCAACCACACAGTGATGTCTCTCTACCTCCCTCTCTCCCTCTCCTCCCCTCTGTCTAAAACTAACTAAATAAATCCTTAAAAAACAGAAAATGAAATCGTTTAGACAAACTAAAACACCCACTAAACGGAAAAGCAGCCCCACAGTGAGCCCACGATAGCCTTTCTTCTCCTCACCCGGGTCCCCGAGCTTGCGTGACATCTCATCGAGCGTTTCGATCTCCTCTTCCTTCGGGGCGTGGATGACCATAACCGTGGATCCCAGAATGCTTAGCAAACACCCGATTTTCCCATGCAGGTTAAGCCTCTCATTGAGAAAGTATGAAGAAAGAATGGCACTAAAACGAAGGGAGAAGGTGGATAACATTAAAATGTTCAGCTACTTTTCTCATTTCTAAATAGCAACACAATTCAGACATTAACTAGTTGAACTCAAACTAAAGCACTGGGGGCTTATAAAGACTCCGGCTTCCGGCCAAGGGACAGAAAATGTCTTTGGTCACAAAGTGAAGGCTTCTGGGCATCACCTGCTTCGTCACACACTAACCCGGTGGTTACCATCCTTCTACTGTGGGAAATCAGTACAAAATTTACAATGGAACTACATACAAACCTGCATATTAATTAAGAATCTATGCAAACCAATGCTTAAAATTTGCTCGACGCTAATTGATTCTCATTTGCTGATGCATCCCTCTTACATGTTCATTTAATTATACATAATTTGCCTATTAATTATCAAGTTTCAATGCTTTATAGCAAGTTTCAATGCTTTAATTTTATCCAAATATTACAAAATACAGTATAAATCTATAAATGTACTAGTATAACATACAGAAAAATAAGGATAAAAGACATATACCATAAGATATCTTTATAGATAATACATACTATCTTGAAAAATGGTGTCATTTATGTGTAATGTTCATATATACGAGGGTGGACCCCCCCAAACAAACCCGGAATTATCTTCTGGAGGGCAGGCTCCTTGCAGTCCAGTCCAGGCTTCCCCCACTAGGTGAGGGTTCTAGGAACCCATCAGTATCAGTGCACCGGCTGGTGTTGTTGTGAGAGGCTGTGTTCGGGTTCAGTGATGGGGTGTTGTTTTTTTTTGAATAGTCTTTCTACGCATTTGCCCATTTCACGATGGGTGATTTATGAGAGCGCCTGCCTACGTGGTGCTGAGTGTGCAGCAGTTTTTGACCAAAAAGAGCCTGATCCTTGGGCTTCATCTTCCCTGAGCGACTTTTTTGGTTTCTCTAGATCAAAAAAGTCTTCAAGAAAAATGTTCTGCGATGTGGAAGAGGAGAAACAAAAAAATGGCAGAAGCATCGGTGAGTTCAAAACCTGTTTTGAGCAGTGGAAAAAAAGTCTCAGTAGGTGTATTCCATCAAGTGGGGAGTACTTTGAAGGTGACTGCAGTTGAAACATGTGAGCATAAACACACAATTTTTATAAATAAATTCCGAGTATCTGGGGGTCACAAACACACAATTTTGAAAAAAAAGATACAAATGCCTATCAATTAACTTTTTGGAAAGAAACCAAAATCCAGCCTTCGGTACAGGCTGGGCATTTGAGCGAATCATTGAAGTAACGGAAATCACAAGTCTTGGATGGCTCCCTGCAAACAAGTACCCAGGGCTGGTCTTTAGAGGCACCTGACCTGCCCCGGCCAGTGATTTTTGGTGGTTGAAATAGGTAGAATAGGTAAAAATCTATCCATCACCAACCACCCCCACACCAGGTACGCGTGTCATGTGATCAATACTATGACAAGTGCACCACTTTGAGTTTTAAACATTGAAATGAAGTAAAACTAGTGGTGGCTCTGAATGCAAACAAGGCAAAGCACAAAAGCCTTTTCTCCCATAAACTGCGGGCTAATCTGGGTGCAGAAGATGAGCTTTAAAGGCAAATTACGACATGGCACTCAAAACATTCTCAAGGCTGTTTAAATGTGACTTATGCCGAGCCTGTGCCATGAGCCGCCCCGACCACTTCCGGTCTGCAATGCTGCCTGCTGTCCTGCGCACAAAGCCCCGAGCCCTTACCTTACGAGGACGCTGAGGGCACCCAGCGGAGTCACCAGGGTGGCAGGCGCAAAGGCATATGCAGCGAAGTTGGCCACCTCACCAGCTCCCACTGGAGGGATGACAAAAGAAAAGTCTCAGACAGGAACATATCCACTCAAAATGGAAATAACACCCTGGCTGCTGTAGCTCAGTGGATGCAGCGTGGCCTGTGAACCGAAGGGTTGCTGGTTCGATTCCCAGTCAGGGCACACGCCTGGGTTGCGGGCCAGGTCTTCAGTAAGGGCCATGTGAGAGGCAACCACACACTGATGTTTCTCTCCCTCTCCCTCTCTTTCGCCTTCCTTTCCCCTCTCTCTAAAAATGAATAAAATCTTCTTAAAAATATTTCATTTATTTATTTTTAGAGAAGGGAAGGGAGGGAGAAAGAAAGGGAGAGAAACATCAATGTGTGGTTGCTTGTCACTCACCCCCTACTGGGGACCTGGCCCACAACCCAGGCATGTGCCCTGGCTGGGAATTGCACTGCTGACCCTCTGGTTTGCAGGCCAGCGCTCAATTCATTGAGCCACACCAGCCAGGGCTGGATAAAATCTTAAAAAAAAAAATAACTAAAATGCTCTTCCCCCAAATATCCATATGGACGGCTCCCTCACTTCCTGTATGAGACCTGCCCTGACCCCATCTCTAAAATGTAAAAGCTATCAATCCTTCACTTTACATTCCTTCCCTCTTTAGTCCTAACCACAGTTAGCAGTTATCCCTAACACACTGTAACTTATTATCCTGTTTATTGTTTGTCTTCACTGTCCCTGGGGAAGGATCTTTCTTTCTTTGACTAGTGCATCTCCAGCACCCAGAACAATACCAGGTGTACAAAAAAGAGTATTTGTTGAATAAATAGTCAAATCAGTCACTGTGTTATTTCAGCTGCCCTCAGGCTTAGAAAGAACATTTACATGATTTAATGCTGAAGACTCGGAAGGTTCAGGGTTTCTGAGCTCTCTGTCCCTTTCTATGGAATGTCCTGTCAATTGTACTGCTTCCCAGCTGGGAAGGGATGGGGGGGGGTTAAAACAGGGTGTTTCCTGTGCCCTTTCCCTTCCAAAAGCACCTTCTCGGAGCAGAGCTGTGAAAACACAGGCACAGTCAGGCGGGTTTTCATCGGACAGGTAAAAAAGACCCCCCCTCAAATTAAGGAAGCTATTAAACGGCTACACGACCTCTACAGGCTTCCATTTTAAATTTTATTTTTTCAGATTTTTTATTTTTAGAGAGAGGGGAAGGGAGGGAGAAGAGAGAGAGAAACATCAATGTGTGTTTTGCCTCTTGCGCGTGCCCTACTGGGGACCTGGCCTGCAACCCAGGCATGTGCCCTGACTGGGGATCGAACCAGCGAGCCTTCAGTTCACATCCCGCGCTCAATCCACTGAGCCACAGTAGCCAGGGCCAATTTTAAATATGTTGAGTTTTATTCAATAGTGAAAGGGCTTATTTAATTTAAACTTTGAAAAAGCTGCTAGTAACATGAAGCTGTAACAGTATCTGTGAATAGTATACAACCGTAACGTTTTCTGAAAATACTCTCTGTACTTACTGGAGAGCAGCCCAGCCCACCACAGCCATTCCTTAAGGTATGCGTGGCCGCCTTGACCTGTGGATGAAAACACAGTTCACTTCTTGGAAAGATCATCAGGCCCCCTACAAAATTATGACGAGTATTAGCAAAGCCAGATTTTAAAAGATCCCATTTGTTGCTCACTGCTACTTTGACTACAGGTTCTGGCCTGTATAAAGGGATTTCTTAGATAATATTTTTATGATCACATAACAAAAAGGGATGTGAGGGTCACAGAATGCTGAAAACGTTTAGGTTTTACCATGATAGAGTGAAGGAATGAAATCAACCCTTATACGTCAGTCTTTTGTGAAGTCAACTTTTGTGATAAGCGGAGCAAAGAAAATAAACCAATCAAAAGCGGTCCACTCTGTGGGTGTGCTCAGAGCAGGGGGCCTGAAAAAATGGCTCCTCAGTTTACAACACACCCAACAGGAACTCAAGGTCACTGTGTGGAGAGCACAGAACTCGTGCCCTTCCTGTGAGCAAACACCCTACGTGTAAAAAAAAAAAAAAGCAGTCCACTCTCAGAGGAATCAGCCTGAGAGCCGACAAGCCTTGCAGGGGTGGGTCAGTCCCTATGAGGCCGTGACTTGGGACAGAGGAGCCCACACTGACCAGGTGTAAACAGACAGAGCCGTGCTCAACGTCTGGAGCTGCACGGAAGCTCCTCCTGCTTTTTCATTCGACCTTGACCCCAGCAAAGTGATCAACTCAAGCAGTCAGTCCTTAACAGCGTCCAAAAGAAAAAGTCGATGCAAGGAGAGCCCCTGAAAAGCATGTCCATCACGGGCAAAATGAGCACCCGCCACAGGACCGGCCAAGGAGGAGGAATGTACTTGTCCAAGGGGCTCTCCTCCATCCACAAAACCCCAACAGAAGCTAAACGTTGCAGTCTGGGTGATGAGGTTCGGCCACAGAGATGGCACAGACAATAGGGAGGTGGCATGTTTTACTATCAAAGCAGGTCTTCCTAGGAGGTGGGAACCAGGTCTAGAACTGACACAGAGGCTGAACTGACAGAACGTGAGCAGGATGCATGCTGGGCCCTGTCGTGAGTGCAGCAGACGAGTGGGGGGGGGCGCATGTCAGGTGTCCCCTGGGGCCCCCAACCTGTGAGTAGTCTCTGGGAAAACAGCCGACACCCCCCTGCAGAAGTTCACTGGACTGAGGACTCTTCATCTTGGGGAAGTCCTCTCTCTCTTTGAGGAAAAATACGCCTAAGGTAAAAAAATCCAACAACTTCCACAGTCCTGAATGAGGTTCTGATCCTCTGCGACCCCAACCTCCTTTCTCAGCAGAATCGTCAGAATGTAAACGGCTGGGCGCTCATTGGCATCGGCCCCAGGTCCCAGAGAATAATAACTACAGGGCCGAGTGGGTAGCTTATTCTGGCATCGTCTCACTTCCCGTTCTTCTCATTACAAAACGGATGTTGCATTCTCTATCCACATTCACAACCCTCACAGTTTGAAGCTCTGAATACACTCACTAGGAACCAAAAAGGGGCTGCGTCTACTGCCAAAGCCCCCAAGGACGTCAGCACGTACAAACTGACGTCACACAGTCGCCGCGGCACCACCTACCTGCTCGCATGGAGCCTTTCCTGGCAAGTCGCAGAAGGCCTTTTTTTTTCAAAATGAAACTCCCTCCAATGAAAACGCTGGAGCTCATAGCCAAGCCCAGACCGATATAGAAGTCATATTTTCCACGCCCCTGGCTCATTTCGTTCGTGACTCAAGAAGTCCCTGTCACTCACATTGATCACGGTGAGACAGGGACGTGTAGGTGCAGGAGCCAAGACGAGGCAGGCTGCAGACCTACATGAGGCAAAACAAAAGGAGATCTTCAAGGAGTGATCAGGACAGCACCCATGAGATCCAAAACTGTGCTTCATTTCTCTCCACATACAGCAACAGTACTTTCCTTGTTACTGCTATGGAAAAGCAATGTATGTAGTGTTTATATTTAACGCTAATCTGATTGCGGCAAAGGATGGCATCTTGACATAAAGCTGTACTGAAAACCCACACTCAAGGATCAGAGGACAAAGCGGTGGTTACCAGTGGTGGGGGCTGGGAGGAGGGGGTCAGAAGGTACAAATTTCCAGTTACAAGATACATCTGTCCTGGGGACGTCGTGTGCAGCATGGTACCATAGTTAACAATACTGTACCGGATATTTGAAAGTAGCTAAGAGGGTAGATCTTCAAAGTTCTCATCAGAAGAAAACATGTACAGCCCTGGCTGGTGTAGCTCAGTGGATTGAGCATGGGCCTGCAAACCAGAGGATTGCAGTTCGATTCCCAGTCAGGGCACATGCCTGGGTTGCAGGCCAGTTCCCAGCAGGGGACGCACAAGAGGCAACCATACATTGATATTTCTCTCCCTTTCTCCTTCCCTTCCCCTCTAAAAATAAATAAATAAAATATTAAAAAGAAAAGAAAACATGTACATTGAAGTGACAGGTGTCAATTACTCTGATAATCATTTCACAATATACGCATACATAATTATTATGCTGTGCACTAAGTAAACAGATATGATATTACAGGTCAAGGCTAACTCAGAACATTGATTTTAGAAACTCTGGTTTCATATTTTAAAAATGTTTCCAGTCCAGTTCCCAGCAGGGGACACACGAGAGGCAACCATACATTGATATTTCTCTCCCTCACTCCTTCCCTTCCCCTCTAAAGATAAATAAATAAAAACTTAAAAATAAACTAAAAATAAAAATGTTTCCAGTCTTCATTGACAGTCCATAGTGACAAAACTTTGCTTATAAGAAAAAATAGCCTTGGTTGGTGTGGCTCAGTGGACTGAGTGCCCAGCCTGCAAACTAAAGGGTCACAGGTTCAATTCCCAGTCAGGGCACATGCCTGGGTTGCGGGCCAGGCCCCCATTAGGGGATGTGCAAGAGGCAACCACACATTGATGTTTTCCCTTTTCCCTCTCTTCCTCTCCTCTCCTTTTTCTAAAAATAAATATTTGTTAAAAAAGAAAAAGGAAAAACAATCCACACAATGAAAATGAGGCATAAATATACATATCTAACTTATAAACACACCTACTAATCTAACAAATGCTTCCTTTGGAATAATCTATATAAAGAAACTCAAAGTTTCTCACCCACACATTCTCTTCTTAGAAAGCTACATGGATATAAGCATATGGTGATTCACTGCTCATTTAGCCCATCTGGGGTTGTGTGGGGAGAAGGTGGATTGCACTAATTTTGTCAGCAGAGTGTGGTGACTCCAGCAGACACATGTGTGCCAGGCTGCAGACGTGCTAATGGTGGCCTTGTCAGAGAGCATGAAGGCCATGGGCACAAGACGGCTCAAGCCACAAGTCCCAACGGCCAACTCATGAACTATTGACAAATTAATGAAAACAAAACATAGAAAGTAGAAGGAAAAAACATTACTCAGCAACAAGGTTTATGATTGGTTATAACTACCACCCAATTTTTCAGTACTTCTTGATTTTTTTAAAAGATTTTATTTGTTCACTTTTAAAGAGAGCGGAAGGGAGGGAGAAAGAGAGAGGGGGAGAAACATCACTGTGTGGTGGCCTCTCACGTGCCCCCTACTGGGGATGCAGCCCACAACCCAGGCACGTGCCCCGACTGGGGATCAAACTGGTGACCCTTTGGTTTGCAGGCTGGTGCTCAATCCATTGCCCACCAGCCAGGGCAGAGTTTTTGTGTCAGTCACAGGCACTATGGATGAGGTTATGTGTCTATATGAAACCCCTCCAGTCCCCCTAATGCACTCCAAAGGCAAGATAACACACTGGGAAAACTCGAGCTGGGAAGTGGACGCTCAGGCCTGCCTCTAGCTGGGGGCATCCCTGTGAATGCGTCATAACCTGAAGACACACGTAAGAAAGAAGCAAAAGCATCTATAAGGTCACTGAGGATTTTAAAGTGAGTAAGCCATTGTCCATTTCACATGCCAATCTATGGGAACACCCAGCCTATGGGAACTCACTTCACCCTGCCTGTGGGATCCCTGTGAACTGGGGAGCCCCGCTGCCTGGGATGGTCAGTTTGCACGGAGACATAAGCATGTGCCACAGGGGCGGGGAGGTGGAGGCCTGGGAAGCAAATGGCCGGGGGGGGGGNAGACATAAGCATGTGCCACAGGGGCGGGGAGGTGGAGGCCTGGGAAGCAAATGGCGGGGGGGGGAGGGGGGGGGGAGAAGCATCACCTCTGTGCACTCTAGTGAATTACCGTCTGTAAGACATGTGCCTACAGCCTTGCCCCGTGCACTGCACGCCCTGTCCAAGCTGACACCCGCTCCCCCTCACTGGCCTACCAGCAGCTTTTCTATTCTGGGCAACCGGGTATTTAGAAGTCTCAAAATACTTCTTAATACATATACTTTGGGGATAAGTACGATGGATGGGATCACTTAGAACTGAGCCTAAAAAATAAAGTCGCCTGTTCTTGAGTGGTCGTTAGCAGACACAAAACCAATGCATCATTTATTTTTTTAAGATTTGATATGATTTTTTAGAGAGAGGCTATGGAGAAAGAGGGAGAGAAACATCAATGTGTGGTTGCCTCTCACACTCCCCCTACTGGGGACCTGACCGGCAACCCAGGCACGTGCCCTGACTGGGAATTGAACTAGTGACTCTTTGATTCAGTGCTCAACCACTGAGCCACACCACTGCAGGGCACCACCGCATCATTTAGATCAGCATCCTAGAACAGCACGGCGGGCAAATGAGCCCTTCCAAAGAGCAAGGGTCGACTAGCTTTGATAAGGGCTTCCTCATCCTTTACAACATAGCCATCCTGAACTATGTTCTTAATCATTGTGCAAGCACTAGTGAGGAAGTGACTCAAGTTCCTGGTTCATAAATCTCTATTTTGAAGGTCTGAACATTCTGGAATCAATGAAATGGCACTTTGTTATCTGTGAGACCATAACCAGAAACAAGCTTATCTACGATCGACAGCTTTATCTACAATTCCAATGCCAAAGGACAGCCTCCCAAATCCAAATTCACACTCTCCACACATAAACCTGACTTTCGAACACCCAGTGGTAAGTTACTAGTACTTACTAACGCTTACTATTCACTGTCACTAAATGCAAGCCCTTACACAGGTGGTGTAAGGTCTGAAACTAAGACCCTGCACTGTGTGCTGCCTTGGTACCTGGTAAAACCACCTGACCACACGCTGCCCTCCCCCCTCTGCTGCCCAAAGCCAATCAACAGCCCTCCTTCTCCTGCCCCCACAGTTCCTGGTTCCTGCTTCTCCGCCACTGGAGGCACAGTTGTTAAAGCAAGCCAGTCACACCCTTCCACCGGAGTTGGTGGGACACACCCTCACTACAAAGCCCGCCTACCAGAGCCCCTGGCTGTTCACACCACAGCCCCACGTGGCCCTGTGCGGTGGCCAGTGTCGCCCAGTGTCAGATGCCACAGAGAGGAAATCCCACACCTACTAAGGAGCTGAGGAAGAGGCCACTAAGACAACATATTGTAACAGAATCGTACTCACTTTATCCTAAGGTCACTGAAAGGTCAGCATTCCTAACTCTGCTAGGTCTACACACGAATTTCCTCCACTTATGTGTATAAAGTTTCAGGAGGCTGTTTCAAATGTCTATCATGGAAAATGCAGAATGCACAGAGGTACAGAGGAGGCGTCTTTGACTGGGTGGGTACTCTTTTTTGTGTGGCTTCGGAGAGTGGCCCCCCTGCTGCCCACTTCCGGCCCCAGCACAGGGTCGTGGCTCCCATGAGGCCCCTGGGTCTGGACACCCGCCCCACCCTGCCAGGACCCACCCTCCTACCATTGCCGGAGGCCTGGTCTCCACACCAGGCTGGGTCACACTTCCAGCTGAGCTACAGACACTTAAATGGCTCCAACCCACAGGCACTGTCCTCTCCTTGGCACTTCTGTCTGTAGTCAGCCGCATAAAATTTAATATTCTGTTAATGTTCCACCTTTGAAGATAAACTCGCTAAGTTCCTTAAAGGCAAAGACTCTGGTTCTTTGTGCTGGTTTCCCGCAAAAGGGACTCACACTGGCAAGTTAGATTCATCAGTCTTTCCAGAATTCAGGTTTTGTTTCTTCACTCCTGGGACTACCTGTGTGTATGAAGGAAGGTGGGGGAGGGGGCGAGACGGCAAGCAACATAAAAATGCCAAGCTGCCAACTTTGATCGTCCTGAGAGGAGTGAGCTGCTTGGCTGTTCATGGACCTGGTAAAGCCCTGCTCCCCTCTCTCTAACTGCAAGTCAGTCACAGCTGGGAGGTCCTGAAACAGGATTTTTTTTTAAGTTTTTTAAAAAAGATTCTATTTACTTATTTAGGAAGAGGATAAGGAAGGCAGAAAGAGAGGGAAACATCAATATGTGGTTGCCTCTCATGCACCCCCTACTAGGGACCTCGCCCACAACCCAGGCCTGTGCCCTGACTGGGACTCAAACCAGCTACCCTTTGGTTCACAGGCCGCTCAAGGCACCAAGCCACACCAGACAAAGGTAGGTGGGGCGTTCTTTTTTTTTTTTTTTATTCTTAAGGATTAGCTCCCAGGCAGGACTGGGGTTCCAGACAGCTAAACAGGAAAACTTGCTCAGTTTAGGAACCTTCGATGAGGTTTATAACTCCAACTCACAGGCACTGGAGTTATAAAAGTGACCAAAAGTCCCCGACATCAAGGATGCCACAGCTGTGAGAACGGAAAATTCTGAAAATAACATATTCAAATTTTAAACACGCTTTCAAAGAACTTCAACTTCCCAGCTTGTTCTTTCTAAATTTTAACACAACTTTCACAACTGTGTTCACTAATATTTACAAATATTTTAATTAACATTTATTGAATGCAAGTGTTGAAAATGAAATAAATACATTTCAAAGAAAATAAAATTGTGAAACTGGTAATTTAATAGGGAAAAATGAACTGACTACCTTTCCAACATCCATGAGGAAAGCCTCATAAATTTGCTTTACAAAATGACCAAGAGTCCTGACTGGGGAGGCTCAGGGGTTGGACATTGCCCTGAAAAGCAAAAGGTCGCTGGTTCGATTCCCAGTCAGTGCACATGCCTGGGTTGTGGGTTGGGTCCCCAGTCCAGGGCGTGTGAATTCCAACTCTCTCACATTGATGTTTCTCTCCCTCTTTCTCCCTCCCTAAAAATAAATAAAATCTTTAAAAAAAAAGAACAGAATAACAGTAGGCAACACCATCACCAAAGTCAGTGAGTTTTAGAAGTAAAAAAAAGAACAGAATAACAGTAGGCAACACCATCACCAAAGTCAGTGAGTTTTAGAAGTGATGGCAGCTTCAGTCCATTTACAGCTTTAAACCAATTGCGACATTTCATTTCCACAAAAGCTAGAGAAGATCCGAGGTCAGGGCCTCTGATGAGAAAACAGGCAAAGATGCTAACTAGGCAGCTTCTTGGGTGCGGGCACAGAGGGCAGCGGAACCAGGCCCGGGCCCAGGGCCCTGGTTTCATTCGGAGACAGATGCCCTTCCCACCCAGTCCGGTTCAGTCAGGGGGGAGGGGAGCACGTGGCATTCCAACCAGCTCCAGTGCAGGTCACCCTCTTGTCCTCATCACCCAAACTGGATACAGGGGCCAGGGTGCCAGACCAGTTTCACCTTCCTAAAACTCGGCCTGGCCCCTGCACGTCTCCCCCCGCCCTAACCCACCTAACCCAGCGTAAACACAGGCCGCCCCCACACTGCCCCAGAGAACATGCCTCTGCTACCTCAGTCTCCCGCTCACAACCTGGAATGGCTTCTCTCTCTGCAGAAGGGAGCACGGATGTTGTAATCCAGTAACTAAGTCACCATTCGGCCCAAACCTGCCTTTTCAAACTGCTTTTCCAACACTGCGGTTCGGATACTCCATGTTCTGCCCGAGGTCGGCACTCGGCTGACAGTCCGACAGGCCCCTTCCCCTGCTCCGCACTTTGGAAACCTTCTCCCTCTCATTCCAGAACCCACTTCGGAAGAAAGCACCTCTGCGAGGAAGCCCTGCTTACATTCGGTTGGCCAGAGCAATCAGCCTTTCCTGAATTCCCTAGCCTTGAACCTAACCTGCCTTTGGACACTTGTGCTAGACTACACTCCAGATACTTACGTAGAAGACTTAGGTGCGCTTCCTGGTGGCTCCCTGCGGACAGACAGCACACTCAGGTCACTTACTCAATCAACAAATGTTTACATGAATACAAATTACCTTCTAGAAACAGGAGTAGGGTGGTAAATAACACAAGCCAAAACCAGGCCCTCATGGAGTTCACTTTGTTAGAGCTAGGGCAAGACGATAAGAATACTTGAGAACGTTATAGGAGCTGTGACTGCTATAGCTCAGTGGATTGAGCACTGGCTTGCAAACCAAAGGGTCACTGGTTCGATTCCCAGTCAAGGCACATGCCTGGGTTATGGGCGAAGCCCTCAGTAGGGCAACCACACATTGTTTCTCTCTCTCTCTTCCTCCCTTCACCATCTCTAAAATTAATTATATCGTAAGGTGGTAAATGCTATGGTGAAAAGTCAAACTTATATCAACAGCATCAGAGGAGTGGGGTTGGTTAGGAGGCCTAGCGGAGAAGGTAACATTGAAAGAAGGCTTGAAAGGGATGGGAAAAGAGCAAAGCAAAGGAAGAAGCAAGTGGAAAGGCACCGAGGGATGAGCAATACCCAGTTTCTCAGAAAAGAAAGGCCACTGAGGATGACATGGGATGTGCAAGGGGAGGTACGGTACCACAACAGGGTACTTTTATACAACACAGCTGGCCTAAAAATGTATGTAATTCTTTTTTATTACTTTGTCTCCCTGACAGAAATAGTTACCACTCAGTGAACACCAGCGGGGGGTACTGGTCCACATGATTGATATAAATTATTTCTAACCCATTCAATAATGAGAAGAAAATACCTTTACCCCCACCTCCCAGAGGTTAAGTCCCATGCAGAGGACCCCAAGGAAAGTGACACAGCCTAAAATGGGACCTCAGGGTCGACGGGACTCGACTCTTGCCCATATGACAGTAAAACTACAGAGTTCTTCGTCTGTACTAGGTCTGCTTGGTTTCCACAAGCTTTAATTTTTTTCCAACCTCTCACTTGGCTAATTATTTTTAAAAGCCGTCCTTGTAAATGCTACATAATCTAACCTGCATCTCCAACCCTAATTTAGCAATATTGTCATAAATTAAAATTTTAACTTACATGTAAGTTTAATGTGTTCTTTTTTTATTTAACTCTTGTTCAAGTACAGTTTTCTTTCTTGTATTCCCAGCCCTGCCCCCCACAGTGCCCCCCACCTTAGTTATTGTCCATGTGTCCTTTATGCTTGTTCATGTGAGTCCTTCCCCTTTTCCCCTGTGATTCTCTCCCCTCTCCCCTCTGGACCCTGTCAGCATGTTCTGTATTTCAGTGTCTTTGGTTACATTTTGCTTGCTTGTTTGTTTTGTTGTTTACATTCCTGTTAAAGGTGATATCATATGGTATTTGTCTTTCACCGCCTGGCTTATTTCGCTCAGCATAATGCTTTCCAGTTCCATCCATGATGTTGCAAAGGGTAGGAGCTCCTTCTTCCTTTCTGCAGCACAGAATTCCATTGTGTAAATGTACCATAGTTTTTTGATCCAGTCATTGACTGATGGGCATTTAGGTTGCTTCCAACTCTTGGCTATTGTAAATTGTGCTGCTATGAACATCGGGGTGCATAGGTTCTTTTGGATTGGTGTTTCAGCGTTCTTAGGATATACTCCTAGCAGTGGAATTGCTGGGTCAAAAGGCACATCCATTTTTAGTTTTCTTAGTAAATTCCATACTGCTTTCCATAGTGGTTGTACCAGTCTGCAATCCCACCAACAGTGAACTAGAGTCCCCTTTTCCCCACAACCTCTCCAACACTTGTTGTTTCTTTGTTCATGGTAGCCATTCTGACTGGTGTTAAGTGGTATCTCATTGTGGTTTTGATTTGCATCTCTCTGATAGCTAGCGATATCGAGCATCTTTTCATGTGTCTCTGGATCCTCTGTATGTCCTCCTTGGCGAAGTGTCTGTTCAAGTCCTTTGCCCATTTTTTAATTGGGTTGCTCGTCTTCTTTGAGTAGAGTCGTGTGAGTTCTTTGTGTATTTTGGAGATTAAACCTTTGTCTGAGGTGTCATTAATGTGTTCTCTCTTATGGGAAAAAATGATTGGAGGAAATGGAGATGATTCATTTCCTCGTAAATACCTGTTATTGCCATTTAAACTTATAAGCCTTGGCAG
Organism: Sturnira hondurensis; assembly: GCF_014824575.4. NCBI lineage: Eukaryota > Metazoa > Chordata > Mammalia > Chiroptera > Phyllostomidae > Sturnira > Sturnira hondurensis. The sequence goes on along the minus strand of NW_028080496.1, from coordinate 14,818,711 downwards.
TACTCTGGCATGAAAAGTAGGAAATACAGAAGTAGACAAGATGACTAAATAACTACTACCTTTTAAAATGTGGTTACTAGCCTCCATGAAATAAAGATCTATATTCTCTCATATATCTAACTAAGCCCATAGTATACAGTGAATTTTTAGAAACAAAATTAAGCCGTCGTCTTGTATCAAGTGAATTGAAAGCTACCTAAGAGATTGAAGAGACACTAAACATACAGAGTTTTGTACAGTTGTTTGGAGAGGGAAAGAGGATTAGGTGACGCAATAAAAGTTGTGAGATTAAAACTCTTGCTCAGGTCTCTGCAGCCTTCTAAGGCTTGTCCAACTGTCAGCATCTCTACAGGACCTAAAACAATCTTCCAAACCTCACCACGACAAAAGGGAACTGTTTTAATGGACTTAATAACACGCGCCCTACAGGGCCAAGACAGGTTGCCCTGGCGGTTCACGGCACCCGATCCACGGCGGGATTCCTCGATGCAGGTTACGAAGAAAACCGCCTCCATCTCAGAACGCGCCTGGCTCAGTGTCCCGGGGGCACTCAGTGAAAGGGGCCCATGAAGCGCCCTCCCCAGCCCCAGAGGAGAAGGCTCGCCCACGGTTAGCGCCTTGGCGCTGTCCGAAAGGGGAATGGAGTGGCTACCTCACCCAGGCGGGCAGGCGACCGAGCGACTTCCCCTCCGTTACCTGGCTCCGCTCACCTCTGCTCACACTTTCCCACAGGCCATATGGGCCGATGTCTCCTGCGATCGCGCGGCCAGTGCCTTCGTCGCCGTCCAGTGGGAGGTGCAAGCATCCGGGGCTGCAACCGCAAGCGCGGTCTCCTCCATGGGGGAGCCCCGAGGGCAACTTGCCCTGAACAACCTCCAGCCCAGGCGGCTACCGGGAGCAGGCACCGCCGCGAGAACGTGGGCGCGGTCGAGTGACGCAAGAGGCGGCGCGCGCAGGCGTCCGCCGGAGCAGCAGAAGCCCGGACTCAAGTTCGCAGTCTAAGCGAGTTCCGGTTTCTTTACCAGGCCCTGGTTAGCCTGGGCACTGTGAACAGCGTCGGAGTCCGAAGGGAGACGTATTGGAGGCCACGTGTTGCAAGGTAGCGTTCGCCTACCAAGTGACAAAGTCAAGTACCGTGTGCCGCTTAAAATGAGAACTCCAACCCGCGATCTGTGTGTGAAGAGCCACTTTAAGCGATGTTCTAGCGACCCCTAGGGTAGCGGTCTCCCAGAGAGCAAGGGGCGTGGCCAGAACGGGCCCGGAAGCCGCGGTGTGTCCGACGAGGCGGGGGCGGGGGCCACGTGCTGGGGGCGGGACGGGAGCGAAACCCGGAAGCTTGGGTGCCTAGGGGAATGCTGAGGGAAGGGGCCAGGTTCTGGGGCCCGGCCCGCCCTTTAATTTTGATCAAATCCCGGAATCGTATTCTATAGGTGTTTGTGGTGTGGGAAAAGCGCCTTTCGAGACCCTTGGAGGGGAGATTAATTTTTCTTGAAGTACATAGGAAACCCACTGTTCAGCTATCCTGCTTTGGCTAGTCCAAATCAGTAATACCTGGGTTACCGGTGCAAAGACCCTTTGGGGTGGTGGTTCTGGTTTTTGACTAGATACAAAAACGCTATTATTCGAAACTTAAATCATTGCATTTTGGGTGGGAATCTTCCTAAAATGAATTATATACGTAACCAAAAAATACCAAATCTAATTTGCTCTTTTCAGACGGTAACTCCACTGGACTGTTTTTATTATAGTCTACACAGCCTAAAATGAAGTCTACAACTTCATTTTAGAACCGGCTCTGAGGACCTGTTTTGCCTACGTCTTTGGTTTCAGGCAAACTCTAGTTGGCCGACATGTCAAATAAGGAATTACAATGAATATTACAATGAAAAGGGTAAGTGGGTCTCATTGACGAAAAGCGGCTCTGATTATCTACTCATCCACACAGTAGGGACAGTGGAGTCAGTCAGGCTCCCTCATCCGGGTGTCCGGGTAAAAATGACTCAGCGGGGTTCATATAATCTCGAGTAAAGGCCCACATGCGCAGAATCCAGCCATGTTCTATAATCGGTGCTGCCCAATGTTGACACCTAGCTGGAGTTCCCGCTGGTGCGTATGTGCGTATCACCCCACCTGGAATAAAGGCAAATAAGACATCCCCACCGCTGTGCACGTTTTCCTCCTGCTGCTGGAATCCCGCATTAACCTGCCCAGCTTCGAGGTTCTACGACACAAATATTTAGTGTGACTTTGAGCTCCACTCCATCCGCCTTAGTCTTGAGACTCCTTGGCCAAGAAAATGTGGTTTCCCACCGAAATCATGATGCCAGGAAGCCTGGACTAGTTTGCTGCAGGAGGAGATCATGTGGAGCAGAGTGACTTGCCAAGCCACCCAGTTGAACCATACTGTGTTCAGAGAAGAGAGATTGATGAGCCCTGAGAATGAGCCAGCTTGGTTGAGGTCCACCAAACTGCACTGTGAACGCACTGACATTTGAGAAAGAATAAATGATTGTTTTTTTAAACCACTCATTTTGACATGGGTTGGCAAGTAAATCAAATCCCATCAGATGCCTCTAGGAGGCAAGATGATTGTAGTGAATGCTGTGCTTGGTTTATCTGAAGAAAAATCTCAGAACTTGCCCTGGCTGGCGTGGCTCAGTGGACTTCGTACTTGTCCCGAGAACCTACAGGGTCACCAGTTCAATTCCCAGTCAGAGCACATGCCTAGGTTTCAGGCCAGGGCCCCAGTAGGGGGCGCATGACCGACAACCACATATTACTGTTTTTTCTCCCTCTCTTACTTCCTCCCTTCTCCTCTCTCTGAAAATAAATAAGTAAAATCTTTTTGGAAAATTTTTAAAAATCACGTGTTAGACATATACCAACCATGTGACCCAGCTGTTCTACCCCTTGGTATTTACCCAAGACGAATGAAAGCGCATATCCTTTAAAATACATATAAGTAAATACTCAACGGCAGCTTTACTTGTAATAGCCAAAAAAGAAAAATGGAAATAACCCAAATGTCCATCAGCAGATGAATGGATAAACCGTGGTATATCAATATAATGGAATACTACTGATCAATAAGAAGAAATGTACCATTCAAACATGCTATATAATATGGCTAAATATCAAAATAATTATGATAGTGAAAAAGGACAAGCCAAAAAAGTAGGACTAAATGGTTACACTTATATAAAATTCTAGGAATAAATAAACAAAATTCCAGGAAGGTAATATACAGGGTCTGGCACAAATAATACCCCTTTTTATTACATGAAATCTTTAATTACAAAATCATAAGCATGTCATTCTGCAACTTAACAATATCACAATGAAGCCCACACTATGACCTTTTTCCTGAAATGTTCAAATTCAAATTGCTGTCCATCCTGCGTGTGACATTCACATAGCCTACCGACCACACAATGGCGTTACCTCTGCAGGACCCATATAAAAACAGAAAGCAGATGCACGGTTGGGAGTAAAGGGGGCAAGGAAGGCAGAGGGATGACAATAGGGTAAAAAAATACTTTGCGGGGGTGGATATGGTCACCATCTCGCTTTACTCATACACCATCATGACATATATCAATACGTAACCTGGCTGGTATAGCTCAGTTGGTTGGACGTCGTGTCATACACCGAAAGGTTTGGGATTTGATTCCTGGTCACAGCATATACCTAGGTAACAGGTTCAATCCCTGTTTGGAGTGTGTACGGAAAGCAACTGGTCAATGTTTCCCTCTTGCATCAATGCTCCTCTCTCCCTTCCCCTCTCTAAAATCAATAAATGTCTATTTCAAATTTAAAAAATGCCACATGGGGTTCAGGGTGTGATTAACATTGCTACAAAGATGCGGGCAATGTCATGCCTAGGTCATCACACAGGGATGTGACTCAGCAATAGAAGACGCAGATCATGGACTCTCTGAAGGGCGGGGAGCAGGCCTGATTTTTATGCTCCTCAAAATGAGCTGCAGCACTTGCAGCTGGAACTAGAAAGCTCTCTGGTAGGAAGCAATCAAGGCAAGTTTTTGTAGAATTTGGTGCTCACCCACTTCCCAACCTCCAAAACCTAAGTGTAGAGGATTATTCATAGAAATATCTGGGCCCTGGCAGATATAGCTCAGTGGACTGAGCACGGGACTGTGAACCAAAGGGTCCTGGTTCGATTCCCGGTTAGGGGACATGCCTGGGTTGCAGGCCCAGTCCCCAGTAGAGGGCATTAAAGAGGCAACCACACATTGGTGTTTCTCTCCCTTTCTCCCTCCCTTCCCTATCCTCTAAAAATAAATAAATAAAATATTTAATAAAAAAAAGAAATATTTGGTGATTTTTAAAAAATGTTTGTTTCTGCCCTGACTGGTATGTCCCAGTGGGTTGGGTGTCGTCCCATGAAGTGAAAGCTCATGGGTTCAATTCCTGACCAGAGCACATGCCTGGGTTGTGTCCCAGTCTCCAGTTGGGAGCAAGTAAGAAGCACCTGGTTGACGTTTCTCTCTCTTTCTTCCCCTCTCTCTAAAAAGAAATAAAATCTTTAAATAAAATCTAATGAAAATGTTTGTTCCTGATTTCATAATAAGAATACTTTGATCAAAGTATAATTAAATCTTTTTGAATAGAGCCTATGAAAACCTATCTTTGCTCAAATAAAAAATTTTTTTTGGTCCTGGCTGGTGTGGCTCAGTGGATTGAGCACGGGCCTGAGAACCAAAGGATCGCCGTTTGATTCCCAGTCAGGGCACATGCCTGGGTTGTAGGCCAGTTCCCAGCAGGGACACACGAGAGGCAGCCATACATTGAAATACATTGATATTTCTCTCCCTCTCTCCTTCCTTTCCCCTCTAAAGATAAATTTAAAAACCTGTTAGGAGGGTCAGGGACACAGAGGGCTGGTCTCACACCCCTAAATGGCAGATATAAAAGATGGAATAGCTCATGAGGGGTCCTAGCCCCGCACCAGGTCCCCAGCCCAGGGTTCCAGTGCCAGGAAGAGAAGTCCCCATGACTTCTGGCTATAAAAACAAGTGAGAATGTTGGGTGAGTGAGATGGAGGCGCTTCTAGAGTCCCAGGCAGTCCCTCTTAAAGGGTCAGCACACAGATGTACTCATACTTCCTCTAAGCTGCAGCCCTGGGGCAGCAGTTGAAAGGTACCGGGGAAGGTCCTGGCCGGGTAGTTCAGTTTCTTAAAGCATCATTCTGATGCATCATTCCAATACACCAAAGCTGGTTTGATCCCAAGTTAGGGCACATACACTCAACCAATGAGTGCATAAATAAGTGGAGCAACTAATCAATGTTCCTCTCTAAAATAAAAAATTTTTTAAAAGGCACCAGGGACATGTGGGGGTTCTAAAGTGTCTGGCATCAGGGCGAGAGCTACAGAGCCAGAGTTCTTCCAGACAGAAGTTCTAGGAGAGGCCATTATTCCTTTTCTGAGCCCTCTGGCCACGAAGCTAGCAGGCAGGCACCATATCTGAGTCTCCATCAACCTGGCTATTACTGTTCACCCCACTCTGGTGAGTCCCTGAGTAGCGCCCCCCCCCGCCCCCCGCCCAACTTTCAGGCCCACGAAAGCCATTTCCAGTGGGTTTTCCATATGAACAGCCCGTCAGCTCACACTTCAGATTTTCCTCAATTCTCTCAAACAAGCAGCATCTGGCCTCAGTTTGCCCTGTGCCTCTGGCTAAGTGGCCCCAGGTGCAGCACGAGCAGCAGCCATCTTGGTTCCCAGATTGGCTTCTGAGCACCTTCAAGCCCAGCACAAGTAGCAGCCATCTGCAGGTCACTTTGCAGTTCATGCTGGGTGGCCTCTGACAGAACACAGGCAGTGCTGACCTTGGCCTGAAACGTTCCCAGAACCAGGGCACATGGTGGACAGCTTCAGACCACGTCAAAGCACCACCCAAGCTTCTCCACAAGGGACATGCTCAAGCGGTTTACCGGGCAGTCGCCAGAGCCCTGCTGAACTAAGTTCCGCCTTGTGGGGCGGCCTCTGCACAGCTGATCCTCCCCAGCAGTTGTGGCCAGCCTTTGCCTACAATAGCCTGGAGGTAAACCTCTGCCACTGATGTGCCAATAGTAATCAAGGCTCAACTACAACAGGAGGCTGCACACAGCCCCACATGAATGGGTGCGCCTGGAGGGCCCAGCCTGGATAATCAGGGAGGCTGTGCGCCCGGACCCCACAGGACACTTACTACACTAGGCCACTCTCCCGAGACAGGGAGTCATAGCAGCTCTACCTAATTCATAGAAACAAACACACAGAGGCTGCCAACATGAGGAGACAAAGACACACAAACCAAATGAAAGAACAGAACAAAATTCCAGAAAAAGAACTAAACGAAATGGAGACAAGTGATCCATTAGATGCAGACTTCAAACACTGGTTATCAGGATGCTCAAGGAAGTTGGGGAAGGACAGATAAACTTGGTGAGAACTTCAACAATATAGGAAAGGACATGGAGAGCATAGAAAAAGCAGTCAGAAATGACGGATTCACTAACAGAAATGAAGCATAATTGAAAGGGAATCAACAGTGGAGTAGATGAAGCCAAGAATCAGGTCAGAGATTTGGAATATAAGGAAGCAAAAGACACAATCAGAACAGCAAAAAGAAAAAAGAATAAAAAAAATGAGGGTAGTGTAAGGAGCCTCTGGGACAACTTTAAGTGTATCAACATTCACATCGTGAGGGTGCCAAAAGAACAAAGGGAGCAAGAATTTTAAAACCTATCTTAGAAAAGAATGACAAAAGTCTGGCTGCTATAGCTCAGTGGATTGTGTGTGGGCCGTGAACCACAGGATCGCTGGTTTAGTTCCCAGTCAGGGCACATGCAGGGGTTGCAGGCCAGGTTCCCAATAAGGGACTTGTGAGAGGCAACCACACATTGATGTTTCTCTCCCTCTTTTTCTCCTTCCCTTCTCCTCTAAATAAATAAATAAAATCTTTTTTTTTAAAAGTCTTCATTTGCTTATTTAAAAAAAAAAAGAATGACAAAAAACTTCCCTAACCTGGTGAAAGTGCAGAGTCCCAAACAAGATGAACCCAAAGAGGCCCACACCAAGACACATCATAATTAAAATGCCAAAGGTTAAAGATAAAGAGAGAATCTCAAAAGCAGCAAGAAAAAAAGCAGTTAGTTACCTACAGGGGAGCTCCCACAAGACTGTCAGCTAATTTCTCAACAGAACTTTGCAGGCAAGTTGGGACTGGCCAGAAATATTCAAAGTGACGAAAAGCAGGGACCTATAGCCAAGATTGCTCTACCCAGCAAAGCTAGCATTCCGAATCAAAGGGCAGATACAGCATTTCCCAGAAAAGAAAAAGCTAAAAGAGTTCATCACCACCACCAAGCCCATATTACATGAAATGCTAAAGGATCTTTTTTAAGGACAGGGCAAAAAATACAAGCAATAAAATGACAACAAATACATATCTATCAATAATTGAATCTAAAAAAACAATATAAATGAACAAACAGAACAGAAACAGACTCATAGATACAGAGAACATTTTGACAGTTGCCAGATAGGAGGGGGTTTGAGGCTGGATGAAAAAGGTGAAGGGATTAAGAAGTACAAATTAATAGTAACAGAATAGACATGGGGATGTAAAGTAGAGCATAGAGAATATAGTTAATAATATTCTAATAAGTATGTATGGTGTTGGATGGAAACACGATTTATTGGGATGATCACTTAGTTATATAATGTCTAATAACTGGGGTTTACACCTGACACTAATATGGTATTTTATGTCAACTATAATGAAATGATTTAAAATAAAAAAGATTAATCACAATATTTCTGATGACAGACTATTCAATGTGTTCTAATTCTCTACTTTTCTATGTGCTTAAAAGATAATAAAATGTTGCTATACATTTCAAAAATATGTCAAAGGTATTAAGATTAAAATACAGGTGTTCTTTAATACCATCATTTGGTTGTATCAGAAGGTAATCACTATATGGTAAATGCCTTTAAAAAAAAAGGAAGGCACAGTTTTTTATCCTCACTGGATATGCTTATTGATTTTAGAGAGAGAGAAAGAGAGAGAGAGAAACATCAATGTGAGAGAGGAGATATTGATCAGTTTCCTCTGCCCCAGGCCCTAACTGGGGATCGAACCTGCAACCTTTTGGTTTGTGGGACAACGCTCCAGCCAATTGAGCCACCAGGGCAGGACTGGTGAATTCTCTTACCCATCGTGGGTTTCCTCCCTAAGATGAGCACAAGTGGACATTTTCTACATGGGGATGGAGCCCAGGGCTACTCACTGCTACAAAGCAAATGGGAAACACGTGATTGAGAAAATACCGCGAGATGAAACCGGAGACGCCACAAACATTTCAGACAAAGGGTAAAACGAACGAGCATTCAGCTAGAAATGTAATTTTATTTTTAAAACACATCCAGATTAATAAATATTGGAAAACTTAACAAATAGCCTTTTTATTTACATAAGGCAATTACATGCTATGCCTAGTTCTATACAGCAGGATGTAAGCAAGTCAGCCACTGACAAATGTATGAGCGTGGTAATTGGAAGCTCCCAGCACATTCACGTGAAAAACCTTTGATGCAACTCGTCCACATTTTACATTTTTTTAATCTCGTCTTCTTCCTCTCTTTCATGATTATGTTCCCTTTTACAAGAAAGTAACAGTTAATTTAAAAGACTCAGGAATGGTTCTTAAAAATAGCAACCTTAAATTTTTCTGAAGCACAAAAACAACGTGAAGGTGGGGGGCAAAGTATTCTAGCCTGATAAGTAAAAGAAATGCCAAACTTTGCAATGCCAGACCCTTTGGCACTAGCGGTCCAGGAGCGCTGGACCTTCACCTGGTGTCAGGTAGTTTGCTCTCGGCGGGGGCGGGGGGGGGGGAGGGGGGAGGGGGGAGGGGAGCGGCTGGAAAGCAGGAAGCTCAGCATCATTCATGACACACTGAACGCAACAGTCAATCTGGTTTGCAAGCCATTGAATCTCCTGCAGAACACACCTACGCAGGATGCCAAAGAAGCCTACCACTCCGTCCGAGTGTGACCATTCAGCGCTGCTTTCCAAGTCCCTGTTTAATCTCCGTTTTACAGCAGAGCCCATATTAAAATAAACAAAGAAGAAAACTTAAGCTTCATGGAATGACGCAAACTTCATTAAGCCAGCGCATCCCTTGCTTATTATTCAGTGCTCGAAGCTGCAGGTCCACAGCCTCGTCCTGAGCAGATGGGAGGCCCAGAGGAGCCAAGTGTCCCCAGGTCGCTCCCGAGCCATCCTGCACATGACACTATCACCCGAGGCTGCTGGCACCGGCTCAAGTACAAGCACCCTCGGACAGTCAATTTGGAGAATCAACCCAACCCTTTAGAGGTAGAGAAACTGAGGCACAGAAAGGTAAAGTGACTCACCTAGAGTTGCACAACTCAAGAAAAAATAGAGAAAAGAACAAATAAATCCTTCTCCCTGGTCATGCTCTGGGCCTATGATCTTATCCCAATGGCTTCATTACAAATAGATGTTATTTACATGATCCTTGTTCTATGGTGTATCAACTTTTTACTAGATGATTATTTTTTTGATGTATCAAGGTTACATATTCTTAAAATAGAATTCTTTTGTTGTATTTGTCAGCATGTGAGAAACTTGTATGAAAATAAATGAGTCATCGTATTGGGCCAAATCCTTTTTCCAATCACTATTATTCTTAATCTTCTCAGGTATACAATGGAGGTGTAAGAATCTGGCCAGATGTAAAAAATTACCAAAAACCCCTGGCTGGCATGGCTCAGTGGACTGAGGGCTGGTCTGCGAACCGAAGGGTCACTGGTTTGATGCCCAGTCAGGGCACATGCCTGGGTTGTGGGCCAGGTCCCCAGCAGGGGCATGCGAGAGGCAACCACACAATGATGTTTCTCTCCCTCTCTTTCTGCCTCCCTTCCCTCTCTGAAAATAAATAAATAAAATCTTTTAAAAAATTAAATCACTGAAAGCTAAAGGGCTGACCGTTAAAAATGATCAGCAGTACCAATGTGAGGTGGAAGTGAGAAAATCGAGGTATTTGATATGACAAACCGTTTTAGGGGTGACTGGTGTGTGCGAATGACCCTTCCCCTTTGCACTTGTGTTCACAGACCTCTAGCTATGAATGCAACACACGTGAAGAACTCACAGACACATCCTTGGAAGCAAGGCCCACGCTAAAGAGTGAATGTTGCATGTTTGGTCCCTGAGAAAGCAGAACACCGAGACTCCATCCAATCCTGCTCCTTGGGTGACCTGCGTCCTGCACAGTGAGGACAACTCCTGCAGACCACTGGGGCCTGGCAGACTGTCAGGAACGACGCTAAACAGAGCACGCTCCCCCGTTGCCTACTCAGTCCACGGCCACCCAAGCCAACATCAAGGTCGCATTAGCAAAGAGCCACGGGTGTGGATCAGCCGCTGATCTGAGCAGCGTTTACTCAGGTCTTGGAGATAAGTCGAGCAGCTTGGAAAAGAGGGATCTCTCCCAACATCAGGGGCCTGTGTTTGTCAATACCTCTGGCCCCGGGCCGGAAGTGGTGGTCCACACCTGGGAGACAATGCCCCTCTAGCACTTCATACCCATCTAGGAACTGTCCTCCAGAAGTGACCCCAGTAGCTACCAAGAGCTGACCTGTCAATAAGGACAATGAGAGGTGACCACATCCTGCAATGGCACTCTTTTCTAGCAGATGTGAAACCCAGAGAAGAACGAAGACCGACCTGCTAACTGCCAGAATGGACGTGTGCAAATAAAACCGAGGGCGACAAACTGGCTTGAAAGGTGGGAGCTGGAGTATTTCTTATTGCTGAACCGGGAGCAGTGGAAAGACCACGTGGGTGATGCTCCTCCCTGAAGTGCCCACTGTGGGCAGATCTTGCCCCACACGTGGCTGGGAGCTGACCGCCCCTGCCCCCAGGACCTTCTCCGCAGAGGGGTAGCCGCCCTGAGGAACAACTCAACCCCGGGGGCATCTTGGGGATGGGTTTGGGTGGACCCTTAATACAGTCTACACTTGATCAATGAGCAACCTTTTTAAATGCCCAGATTCTGATGAGAAAATAAGGGGTCATCCAAATTAGCAGAGAAATGTCTGTTTAAGTATCTATCCATAGCAAGTCTGCACATTGTGATCACAAACATTTCCGAGGCAGCTTGAAAACAAGCACACAGTAGGTATTTTTCTTAGTTTTATCAGAGAGAAAACCCAAAGGACAGGCTGACGATGAAAATGTTTTTTGTGTTTACTTCTGCAGACACCAGTTACCACTCCAGGCCTTCGCTGAAACTCTTGCTTCCAAACTTTTTTTCTTTGCAATTCCAAATGAATTATGAACTTGTAAGAGAAATACAGTAAAGTCAGAAGTCAAGGTTGACAATTAGGCTGTCAGAACTCTGGTCATGTCCACTGCTCTGAGGGTGGAGTGCCATGCATGAAATACCATGGGCATGTGACCTTGGTCCCACTGGAAGGAAAGCTGCATCTCCGACCAAGATAAAATGCTGACGGGACGTGAACTTGGGAAACCCACCTGGCCCGGGATCAGCAGCCCTCAAAGGAAGGTATGTTATTAATACTTTGAGGTTTTTGTTTTACTCTAAAAAAATCACAAGGATGATGATCCTGAAATGTCTTCTCTGAGTATCTGTGGTATAATTGCCAATGAAAATACGATAAGGAACACCAACTGAAGCATTTCAGCGAAGCTTCCTCGGCAAGTTGTAACAAAAACCACAACCAGTAACTTCCATAGGACTTGTACCTTTCTCAGGATAAGCGTATTGCCACGTGTATTCTTTCAGTTTCTCAAAGAGGAACCCTTACCTGGGGAACTATTTTTATGCCTAAAGGTAAACTAACATGGCTACATTATATTTTCAGACAGTTCAGTTCTGTAAATTAAGGCCTGCATTCCTTAAAATACTGAGATTAAAAAACAAACCTCTGCGAGCTGATCAAAAGAGTGAGGAACTTTTTGAGCATTTATTAACTATCAGTAAATATATATATTTTAAATGTTTAAATAATTTTGTTGCTGCTCTTAGTTCACGAATCACTGACAACCCATGACCGTCCCACGGACTTTTAATTCATAAACATGTTCTTTGCGCTGTGAGAGCATCACATTCTGCTTAGCCTCTTTGGTCAACACCCGAGGAAACGATTCCTTGGGTCTTTAGAAATGTTCTTTTCGGCTGGCAAAGCGTACTTTTTCTTTAGTGAATACCTTTCGTTGGGTATTGTCAGATTCCATGTTCTGCTTCAGCGAATCTCCATCGCCCCACCCGCCTTTCGCGCTGGTACAGCTCACTGTTTAGGCAAAACTCGGCACGAGAACCACGCAATACCTGGATGAAATAGCACTTCACTCTGCGCTTTGTTCCCTTTACTGCGCAGGGAAGGTTACTCCAAACAGACTAATGGTCTCTTTGAGCCACGTATCAGCATCATTAATGAATGGCTCTTCGGCATTTCAGAAGTTTTACAAGAGTCGGGCAAGTAGCTGTAGGGGACTCCGCCATCTCAAACAACAGGGGGCTGGCTAAGGGAATGGTCCTCATTTCTGCGGGAGGTTCCTTTGCATCTCCCTCTGTGTGCTGCCGTTTGGCCTCAGCCTGCCCGTGTCCCTTGGCTTGTTCCTGTTCCACAGGGAACTTCATATGTGCACGGCTGGGCAGTGACGCTCTGCTCTCACAGCCTGGAGATCAAGTTAAATAATTCATTTCTCCTGCATGGCCGCAGTGGTCGCTGAAAGAGAACGTGGGTATGCTTGATACTGGATCCCAGTTACGCAGACTGAATGCAAATAAAATACCTCATGCTACTAAGTCAACCGTCTTTAGTTGGACAAGAACTGCATGCTCATGGGGTCGATCTCTCTAATGTGTCTTCGGTCTTGACTCTTTTCCAGCAGACAAATATCCTGTCACTTATAACCGCTTGACACCTTTACGTGTTAAATAGTAAAACAGTAAAGTCATATACTCAAAGAGGTGGCGTGACTCTAAGCTAAGAGAACATACACACAATCAGAGTCAAATTAAGTGAGCAGCTCAAGTAGTAAAGGCACTGAAATTGACCGAGGCTGCAGAGTCCTCCCGGAGCACAGTGGCAGGACACTCCTCTCTGCAACCGCAGTCAGTGAGTGGGGGGTGGGGGAGGGGCAGTCAGCTCCTCAGGGGATGGGAAACAATGAAATGCATATGCCTCTTCAGTGGGCGAGGGTATGTAGGCTTAATGCAAAATAACACAACTACAGATGCATTTACTGTACAGAGTCAGGTTCCACACACTCCCTCCCATGTCCAACGTCATTGTCCCAGGAGGGACATCTGGCCTGTCAGGACTAACCACATAGAGCCCACCTCTGTTTTCTACTTAAGGAATGGTACAATGTTTGACAGGAAAGGGTATTCATGAAACCTTCCAGGTTCATGGCGATGCATGTGAGATTTCCGCTTAGAGAGATGACGCCCAGGGACCACGCAGCAACTTCTGGCCCGCAGAGGACCAGGCCCCCACCCTGTCCCCCAGACTCCACCCCGGCAGACGAGCAACTCTAGTCCCAGCGATTTGGGGTCTTATGTCCCTCCCGCCCAGTTAGGACCAGAAACCACATCCACTTCCCCGTTCCTCCCGTCAGCCAAGACCCCGCCGCCCCCTAGTCCGTTTTCACATTGGACTTGTTCATCTCGCCCAGGTTGAAGTTGAACTCCTTGAACACCTGGATGAGGACGATCCCCACGGAGACAGTAGTGAAGCCGCAGGCCATGCCCAGGAAGTCCACCAGGCCCACGTTGCTCCATTCCCGGAAGAGGATGGCGGAGGCTAGCAGGACCAGCGTGGTGAAGACCACGTAGTAGATGGCCCCGAACACGGACGAGTCGAAGCACTCCAGTGCCTTGTTGATGTATCTGAACTGGACGATGATGCTGCAGCCGAGCACGGCCAGGAGCACCAGGCACAGGCAGAGGGCCCGCTGGCTGGACGGGTTGTTGTGGAAGATGTCTTGGGCCGCCAGCCCGATGCCCTTGGTGGAAGGCACGGTGAAGCTCCCCAGCAGGGAGCAGATGCTGATGTAGACCATGATGTTGGTGGGCCCGTGCGCAGGCGCGATCCAGAAGATGAGCAGCAGCAGCATGAGGAGCACGATGCACAGGTAGCCCACGAACACTGGAAAACACAGGTCGTCCGGCGTTAGAGGCAGCTGGGCAAACTAGGCAGCTGGGTGCCCCTGTGTGTGCATCTGGGGGGGACACTGGGAAAGCAGGACGGAGACTGGGAACAGAGAGATGGACTGCACCCCACGGGCAGAAGCTAGGGGCCCCGGCATGTGCAGAGGGTTCCACCAGATCAAAATGCATCCCAGCCCTGGCTGGTGTGGCCCAGTGGACTGAGTGCCAGCCTGTGACCCAAAGGGTCACAGGTTTGAATCCCAGTCAGAGCACATGCCTGGGCTGCAGGTCAGGTCCCCAGCAGAGGCGCGGGAGAGGCAACCACACAGTGATGTTTCTCTCCCTCTCTCCCTCTCTCTCTAAAGATAAAGAAATAAAATCTTTAAAAAGTTTTCATGTTAGAGAAAAATATTCTGGCTGCCATTATGTCTTTATACCAAACTATTCAAACTAGACAAAATGTTTTTTTGTACAAGTCAGGACCTGCCTATAGTGGCAACACCCACATTCACCAAAAAGCAAAAGCCTTCACATGCACCGCTCTGACTGGTAGATAAAGGGCACCCAAGACTGGGTGCGCATTATACATGGGATTATTATACCCATGTATAAGGAGCATCCCTATTTTCCTTCAAAAAAGTTTTGGGGAAAGGGGAGCATTACACACGGCGAAATACCCTAAGTCCCTTGGGATGATCAGCTCTAGCTTTCTGACCTGTCATGTCTCTGTAGCGTAAGTATTTTGTCTATTACAGGAGGAAATAGATACCACAATGCTAAGTCTTCAGGCATGAACAGTTACAGTCTGGATAGCTTCACCGTGAATTCCCTTTTCACATCTTACAGACATCTCGTGGCCGTGTCCCTGCTGCTGCAAAGAGCCACGGGGGAGCCGGAGACACTCCATGGCCGGGACACACCTGTGTTGGTCAGGAACGCAGATGGTCTCCTGGAGGTAATGTCAAAGATTCTCTCCTTTTAGACCGGTATAATGATCCTAATGGTTGGTTTTGTACTGCACTTTTCAGAAAACTAAGTTATCGTGCATCAAAAATACATAGGAAAAAGGGAGACCTCTGTGGGGAGTGTTAAGATAAACCAAACTGGGTTACGGCTCTCAGACAGTGGCATACCAGGGGGAGGCGGGCCTGGGACGCAGGCGGTCCCCAACGTGCGGGCTCCGAGCTAACCCAGCAGGACGGCGCAGGTGCAAGAGGCAGGGGCACTCTGCACAGGACAGCAGAGGGTCTGGGGACACAGCACAGTGCCCTCCGGAGGCTCACATGGGACCCCTGCAGGCTATAAAGGGTCACCTGGATTGGTCAGCTTCTCCTCCAGCTCGGCCTGCGTGGTCACACTCTCGGATTTCGGGGAGTGGATGATCAGCACGACAGAGCCTGCACAGCTGAGCAGACACCCCAACTTGCCCAGGATGTTGAGCTTCTCCTTCAGAAGGTAAGAGGCTAAAATGGACCTTGGATTAAAAGAAGAGAAATCAAGAGTTGAAATCATACCATCAGACCTGTGACTACCCAATACAGTTACCTTAGAAAAGCCACATTCTTCAAAAAAGATTTTATTTATTTATTTTTAGAGAGGGGAAGGGAGGGAGAGAGAGAGGGAGAGAAACATCCATGTGTGGCTGCCTCTCCCATGCTCTCTACTGGGGACCTGGCCCACAACCCAGGCATGTGCCCTGACCGGGAATTGAACCAGCGACCTGTCAGTTTGCAGGCTGGCACTCAATGCACTGAGACAAACCAGCCAGGATAGAAAAGCCACGTTTTCTTTCAAAACAATTTTTTTTTTATTTTAAAGATTTTTATTTATTTATTTTTTTGGAAGGGGAAGGGAGGGAGAAAGAGAGAGAGGGAAACATCAGTGTATGGTTGCCTCTCGTGTGTCCCCCACTGGGAACTGGCCCACAACCCAGGCATGTGCCCTGACTGGGAATCGAACCTGCAACTGTTTGGTTTGCAGCCCATGCTTAATCCACTGAGCTACGCCAGCCAGGGATCAAAATTTTTTTTTATTGCCGACAGTATGAGGCTACATATTTTTCTTTTCTATTTTTTTTTTTTTTGGTGATAAAGAAAAGGAGTCTTTATTCAAATGCTTCACAATTTTGGAATAACAATTTTCCACAAGAATTAGTCACTCAGGCCTATCAGTTAAGGCTCAACTCTAACACCGGGGTTCTCCTAGCGTTCCCGGTTAGTTTTTAATTATCTTATTTCTATAGGGTTAGTTTACAAACTAAAACAACATAAGATACAAAAGCTATGCAATTTTGGAAGAACGACAGGGTTCTGCCTCAGAGCCTGTTCCCTCTACAACGGCCAAAGAAGAATAATCCTGCCACCCTCTGCCGGGCCGGCCTGGTCCAGGCTGTGCCCGGAGTTCCCTTCCATGCAAAATACAGTCTGTTGAGAAATGCAGGCAGCTATGGCACGGTCTCCCAGGCATCCCTGAGGAAGAAGAGAGCCTGAGAGGGGGCCACACTTTCTATATAGCTGTACTTCACTTTTGAGTTTGTAAGAGTGGAAAGATCAGAAATTTGTTGAACTCTATTCAACACAAACAGGGTTTCTGTATGAACTCTATGCATAGCCAGTGTACAGTGAATGTATACGCAGCTCGCTGTGGTGTTGCTCCGTGGGTATGAAATATACCAGAGTAGAAAAGTAAGCTTTTTTTTTTTTACAGAAAAGCCCACTCTGGCCTTGGTCCTTTTTAAAAGATTTTATTTATTTATTTTTAGAGAGAGGGGAATGGAGAGAGAAAGAGAGGAACATCAATGTATGGCTGCCTCTTGTGCGCCCCCTAGTGGAGACCTGGCCTGTAGCCCAAGTATGTGCCCTGAGCAGGAATCGAACTGGCAACTTTTCATCTTGCAGGATGACACCCAACCCACTGAGCCCCATGGGCCAGGGCAGACAACCTGGGCCTTTAGGATATCCTGAGACTGGCCACTGCCACATTCCTAGTGTAACACTGAAGGCAATCAGGGACCAGGAACATCTGCAAGGAGGCCGCCAGGCCAGATCAAACAGGATTGTTTCCTTTTTAATTCTCATTTTACAGATAAAGAAACTAAGCCTCAGGAAGGATTACTTTGAACCCAAGGCCACCAAGCTAACACGAGGTGACATTATGGTGGCAACACTCCTATGGTGCCCAGGCTGTCATCTTCTCCCTTATACCCTTTGTGTCTGTCCCTCAAGAGAGCCCAGCGGTGGTGCAGGGCATCAGCAAAGAGTCACTGAAAGAGCCAATGAGTGACATCAGAACACACAGCTGTGCATTAGTCCAGGGGCTCTCAGTAACTCTGCACAGGGGGGAACCAGAGGGCAGGGAGAGGGGGAGAGGGGGAGAGGGGAGAGGGGGGACTCTCAGGAGTAGAAGGAGGTGGGCCTGGAACCAGCCTGGGAGGTGGGCTCTGCCATGGTGGGGAGGAGCTGGTGTGCATGAAAACATAGGCAGAAACAAGCCTGGCCCATGAGGCTGTTAACTTAAATAAAAAGGCCTTTCAAAGGGAGTGGCAACACGCATGTACTGAGATCAGTAAGAACAGGTATTTGGGAAACAATGACTTAGGCAGAAGCCCAAATAGCGACCCTATCAGGGGACAAAGGTGACGCATATTTGTGTTACAGCCCTAAGGTTCCTGTACCCTAAGCTTCAAGAGAAAGGCCAGTATTCAGTAGGTCGGAGGTTTGCAGTAGGGAAAGGCTAGTTGGCAGAGAAGGCCTACTCTGAGAAGAGGGGAGAACTGGATCTGGCTGCTGTGGCTCAACGGACTGAATGCCAGCCTGTGAACCAGAGAGTCGTGAGTTCGACTCCCAGTCACAGCACATCCCTGGGTTCCTGGCCAGGTCCCCAGTAGGGGGCGCATGAGAGGCAACCACACAATGATGTTTCTCACCCTCTCTTTCTCCCTCTCTTCCCCTCCGCTTAAAAGTAAATGAATAAAATATTTAAAAAATAACTTTTATTGGGATCCTCAGTTAAAGGCAATGTTTTTATCCATAATAACGCCTCACTTTTTTTCTTTTTTTTTGACTGAGTGATGTCTTCTGAAGACTTGGAGCAGTGAACATTTCCGGTGAGGTGACTTAATTATCAAAGTCCATCAGAACAGTTCTTTGGAAATTAACCAGGCAAGGCATTTCCACACCTGCACTTAAATGTGCAATGTGCAAAGATCGCAGGGTTGGGTTGTTCGTTTGCCTGATTAATTTTCAGGAGAACGAATCAGACACTGAGGCTAAGGTCTGGGAAGCTGGAGTAATGATTCCCCAACGTGAGAACCACTCAGGCAACGCGAGATTTTGGGGGCCGACCAACATGCAAAATGATGTCAAGCCATGCATGATCTTAGCCTTATGTTTGGGTAAGGGCAGCATGCTATTGTAGAGACACATTTTCAAAGGTTCGCCCACGCAAAATATATTCATGCTTTTTAGACCAGAGACACTTAAAGCTTAAAAACACAAAATTAGATCCCTCATCATAGTCCTGGCAGGTTGGAGCATCATCCCATGAACTGAAAGGTCGTGGCTTCTCTCCGACATTGATATTTCTCTCCTTCCCTGCCCCCGCCCACCTCTAAAAATCAATAAGCAGCTCTGACTGGTGTAGCACAGTGGATTGAGTGCAGGTCTGTGAAACAAAGGGTCGCCAGTTCGATTCCCAGTCAGGGAACATGCCTGGGTTGCAGGCCAGGTCCCCAGTAGGGGGCGCGTGAGAGACAATCACACATTGCTGTTTCTCTCCCTCTTTCTCCCTCCCTTCCCCTCTCTCTAAAAGTAAATAAGTAAAATATATTAAAAAAATTTAAATAAAAATCGTAAGCATGCCCTTGGGTGAGGGTGGATAAATAAATTAATTAGTTAATTAATTAATTACTATATCCACCACAGATACACGTCTGCGCAAGGATTCGGGGTCTGTCTGGAACATGGCAGAAGATCAATGTTTAAATGAATGAGAACCTTGGGTTTTCTTTCTCTTCTATCACATCTTCATGATTTCTTCAAAAGCAAAACAGAATATGAGTAAGTTCACAGGAAGAGATGTGTTATTTAGTCCTTTCTGTGTAATAACATATAATAAAAAGATTCCATCTGTGACGTCAGGTGGTGACTGGGAGCCTTCAAGTCCCCTCTCCTCCTTTTTCCCATTTGCCCCACATGTGGGCAACCTGGTAAGAAGGCCTGAGCATGTGCACGGGTCCTGCTGTCCTCAGTCCCTTGGCAAGCCCCAGCCTGAGGGTGGGCACCCCTACCCAGCTCACCTCCTAACTCCAGTAAAAACCCAAAGCCCTGCTTCCTTCTGGGTTCACTCCAGACCAGGGGTGTCCAAGCTGCAGCCCCCCAGCCACATGAGGCCCAGGATGATAATGAATGCAGCCCAACTCAAAATCAGAAATTTACTTAAAACCTGCCTTTTGCTCATCAGTTTTCACTAGTGTTTGTGTATTGAATGTGTGGCTCGAGACAAGTCTTCTTTCCCCAGCGAGGCCCCCAGATGCCAAAACGCCAGACAGCCCTGCTCCAGACCACACCAGAGC
Source organism: Sturnira hondurensis (assembly GCF_014824575.4). NCBI lineage: Eukaryota > Metazoa > Chordata > Mammalia > Chiroptera > Phyllostomidae > Sturnira > Sturnira hondurensis. The sequence goes on along the minus strand of NW_028080496.1, from coordinate 14,798,927 downwards.
CCTCTCTAGGGGTGTCCAGTTGCTGTTGACGCTGGTGAGATGTGAATTCTGTCGCACACCCAGTGGCGCCCAGGTGTGACTTGTCCCAACCTCCACGGTTTCCCAGGTTTGGGGGGCCACTCAGTGTCCAGCAGGAAGGGGTGGTAGGCACCCAAATAAAATACCAACTGACTAGTGTTGCTTAAGGGTTTCTCTGAAGCACTTCCCAAGGCACTGGGAAAACTCTAGTCTCTTGGATGTACGCTGGGGTAAAGTCAGAGAGTGACAGCATACCACTCGTGGATCCCCCGGAGTAACAGGACTCGAAATATACTAAAGCACATTTCTAAGACAAGGGTTAACAATTCACACAACTAAGTTTTAAGGAATAGCCCTGGATGGTGTGGCTCAGTGGACGGAGTGCCCGCCTGCAAACTAAAGGGTTTTTGGTTGGATTCCCAGTCAGGGCACATGTCCAGGTAGCTGCACAAGTCCTCAAGAGGGGGCGCGTGAGAGTCAACCGCATATTGATATTTCTCTCCCTCACTCTAAAAATAAATACGTAAAATTAAAAAAATAAATTTCTGAGGAATGAAACTAAATCACATAGAGAGCACTGAAGACCTGTCTTCCGTTACGATTTTCCTCTTAACTATTTGAACAGAAACATTGAAAATGAAAAGTTTCCATTTTATATATATGGCACATTAAAAACCAAAACACAGAACACCAGCGCTCACCCAAACGGCACTCCAAGGGCACCCAGGGGCGTCACCAGGACCGTGGGGACTGCTGTGTAAGCCAGGAAGTTTCCAATCTGGCCAACAGCCACTGTGAAGAGAATCACAGGATGTCATTTGAAATGACAGCGCTCTCTCCTATCAAGGGTTCAGAGTTGCATTTCGGGAGACTGGGCCTTGAACCAGCCACTTCATTTGAAGCCCTTTCCAGGGCTTGTGAGAAACCACTTGTTGCAGAAGACGCATCATTTGCATGTTTAAGGGCCCTGACTGCACTGGAGAGCAGCGCCCGCCCCCCTCTCCCCGCCTCATTGTCCTGATTGGTTGGGGAGCAGCCCTCGAGTCACTGTTCTGATTGGTTGGGGAGCAGTACCTGCCCCGCCCCCCCCCCCCCCCAGTTACGATGCCGATAGGTTGGGGAGTGGCTTCATCAGTCTCTGGAAATTCCCCGGCTAAACGCAGTGACTGACAGTGGGTGCAACACTGCATATTTCCACTCTCTCCCTGAAACCCCTGTTTTAAGACGGATCATGCCGGGCTCCCCATGTCCCTGAAATAGCCTGGGGCCTGCTCCAGTGTCGGCCGCTGGGCCGCACTGACACGGGACCGCAGGAGTGGCAGGGAGCGAGAGCTTAAATAACAGCTCCTCCGTGAAAGCCATCAAGTCTGCTAGGTCATTTCTCAACAAAAAGGCAACGTGAGACAAATGAACCTCGTGTTATTTCTAAAATTTCGCATGTCATTTTTATATTTAAAAGTTCTAAGTATATAAAGTGTGTTTTCGGTCATAGCACATGCTCTGGTCTTCAAGGCCGAGGGAAGAAAGCCGCCTTTGTAAAACCAATTGTGTTCAGCAAACACATGTAATTTCACCAAAGGCCAACAGCCGGACTGCGCGTGCGTAAGCAGGAGCTTTTTTTTAGTTTCCCTGGGCCCAGGAGAGTGCGGCCTGGGCTAAATTCAGGGCTAACTGTAGTCCCACCTCCACCAACGACCCCCTCACCGCCCCCCATCTCATCCTCCCCTGTCCCCCAGTCCTGCCAGGGGAATGACTGATCTTAAAGAAAGAAAACAAGCTCTTCACCACACAGGGTACTTACTTGCAATGGTGCCTGCCCACCACACGATGTCCGTTAAATAAGAGGTACCTATGAGAGAGCGACACAGAAATGTCAGGAAGGCAAGAAGCAAGAGGGTTACAAGCTGCATAGTGAAAAGAAGAACTACATGAAAACTAAAACTGAAAAGAACAGAATGCCCTGGCGGGATAGCTCAGCTGGTTAGAGTGTCGCCTGTATGCACCAGAGTTGTGGGTTCGATACCTGGTCCAGGCACACAGAAGAATCAACCAGTGAATGTATAAATAAGTGGAACAACAAATCCATCTCTCTTTCTCTCTCTAACATTGAATATATATTAAAATTTTTTTAAAGAATAATGAATGTCATACTGTAAACTCAGGAATCTTTTAAGTTAGTCTACAAATAGCAGCATCACAAGCCATTAAAGGGGGCAGATGCTTTTTGCAACCAAGTCAAGCTGACCCAAACAACAAACTGAACCTTTATGATTTGGGGTGCAGGGGTGCAACACCCCCCAGAGACACATATATTCATTGGAATAAAGTATTTTTAAATATAATCCTCACCTCAGGACATGCTTATAGATTTTAAAGGGAGGGGAAGGGATGGAGGGGGAGAGAGAGAGAGAGAGAGCCATCAATCAGTTGCCTCTCACATATGCTCTGACTGGGGATCAAACCCATGACATACGGTTTAAGGGAAGATGCTCCCACCAACTGACAGCCACCCATCCAGGGCTGGAGTAAAGTTTTATGTTCCTTTCAAATGAGATTTGTTCTTCAAAGTCCAATTTTCTCATGCATTTACTATAACCAATTCATACAAAATTATTTTATAGGTTACTCGGCATAATTCAGAACCTTTCTGGGGTGGCTCTTTGCCAACTATCGGTGCAGCACGCCTGCGCCCTCCCTAGGTGATGGGACATTTGCCGAGTCCCCTGCACTCCCTTCAGTCCACGATAGCTGTCCCACTTCCTGCTGGGTGACAGTGCCTTCAGCAAGAGAGTCTCCCTGCCTCTAAGACACACCTTTGTCCTTCAGGTATGTCAAAATGCTTCTTGTCATGGAGGTTTCTTTCCATTCAGGGTAAAGTACCTACTTCTGATTGAACGTTTTAATTCTCGGTAATTTGAAGTGATTACCGAAGGAAGCCAGCCTGCCACACTGAGGAGCAGAGCTATAGCCCTGATGGTAAGTACTTAAAAAACAAAGTGACCAAGTGGGAGGAACGGCTGTGTCACAATGTCACTGTTTGGTGACCTCACATGAACAAGCGACTTAAGGCAGGAAGCATCAATGAGCAGTGACAGGAGTGGGTGAACGGCGGTGGAGGAGCAGCACTGTCACGTGGTCTCCCTGAGTCAGCTCCACTGGTTTGTCAGTAATCATAAAAAGAAAAAGTCATCCTTTTTTTGAAGATTTTATTTATTTGTTTTTAGAAAGAGGGGAAGGAAGGGAGAGAGACGTCAGTGCATGGTTGTCTTTCTCACGCCCACAATGGGGGACCCAGCCCACAACCCAAGCATGTGCCCTGATTGGGAACCGAACCAGCGACCTTTCAGCTTGCAGGCCAGCACTCAACCCACTCTGGCATACCAGCAGGGGCAGAAAAAGTTATTTCTATCGTACTTGCAAACTCTGACAGACACCACCTTAACCCAATGGCCAAAGCTAACAGCATCAGCAAAAGCACAAACAAGCGTCCTGTGCCTCAGAGGTCACTGGGGAGGGCACAGTGTCACCTTGGCGGTGTCTGTGCCAAAGTGCATCACTTGTATCTAATCAGGAGGAAGCTGAGACTGTCTAGGAATTAGCTGGCCTGTACCCTTCTGAAACAGTGAGGTCATGAAAGACACAGGAAGGCTAAAACTTGTGGCCGAGGGCAGAGGACTAAGGACTCTGGTGATTAAACACGATGCACGATGCCCAGTGGGAGACAGGCCAGTATTGGCAATGGGCCTAGTTTGAGCCGGCGGACACGTGGCCAGGGGACAGCACTCGGCCAACAGCACCCTCTGCTGGGCAGCGGCACCCGACCTGGAGGAGAACCACTCGCGGGCACCCTCACCACTCGCGGGCGCCCTCACCCGGAGCGGTGGCCCTGGGGCTACAGGTACCTCTGCCACGGCCTGGAGCTCTGCCTCCGCTGACAGCCTCCAGCAGGAGGGGGCGTGGCCCCGGCAGCCGCTCCCGTCCTCCTCAGTGTGTCTGCCACAAATGTGATCCACACCGCCCGGTGAGGGACAGCCTACAGCTGAGTCTAAAATGCGCCCAGTTCGCCCTGTGGAACGGAGCACAGAGTTCACATGAATCCCTGGGTGTGCTAACCGCACCGTGTCTGTTGAAGAGGGTGTCCTGCGCCCGTGCACGCTGGGCCTTTAAGAATGAAAGACCATAAGCCCTGGCTGGTGTAGCTCAGTGGATTGAGCACGGGCCTGCGAACCAGAGAATCGCGGTTCGATTCCCAGTCAGAGCACATGCCTGGGTTGCAGGCTGGTTCCCTGCAGGCCAACTCCCAGCAGGGGATGCGCGAAAGGCAACCATAAATTGATGTTTCTCTCCTTCCCCTCTAAAGTTTTTTAAAAAAAAAAAGAATGAAAGACCATGAGTCCAAAAAAAAAAAAAGAATGAAAGACCATGAGTCCACGTCCAGAACACGGGACGTCCAGAACACGGGTGTGAGGAAGTTCGTGGGCCAGGTCTTTAGCAAAACAGCCCTAACCAGTAAATCAAGTAGTAAATCAAGTATTAAAACACATTTGCTAAGTCTCTAGAATTTGTCTGAAGAGTATACAGTCCACCAAGACACATTTATTCAAGAAAACCTACTAAATATCAGTACGAACAGTGAGTTGAGTCTCTAGCACAGAAGCTTAGAGGGGCTCATCTCCCACGGGCAGAGAGAGGCCTCCTCACTAAACAATAGCCCTGGCTGGTGTGGCTCAGTAGATTGAGCACTGGCCTGGGAACCAAAGGGTCGCTGGTTCAATTCCGTCAGGGCATGTCCCTGGGTTGTGGGCCAGGTCTCCAGTAGGGGGCGCATGAGAGGCAATCAGCCACACATTGATGTTTCTCTCCCTCGGTTCCTCCCACCCTTCCCCTCTTTAAATAAAAACAAGCAAACACCAGAAATGGGGAGAGGAATCAGTGTCCACAGACGTTACCGTGTACTACCCGTGTACAAAGTGAGCAACAGAAAACCACGAGCCAAAAAAAGAAAAGAAACAATTAAAAAATTAGCGCAAGACTTGAACAGACCTTTCTCCAAAGAAGATATTTAAAACAATGGCCCTGGGGGGGCGGGGGCGGGGCAGGGAATATAAAACAGAAAACTGTACTTGAATAAGAATTAAATTAAAAAATAATAATATTAAAAAAAAACAATGGCCAAAAGCACATGAAGAGATGCTCAACTTCACTGATCATTAGGGAAATGCAACTCAAGGCTATGAGGAGAGATGAGGAGAGAGCAGGTGACATTCATTAGGACGACCACTCGCAAACAGAAAACAGGCGTGGTAACCATAGACATGAAGATAGACATGACATGAAGATAGACATGAAGATCACTTGGCGGGTCAGCAACAGGGGAATGGGAGGAGGAGAAGGGGGGAGAAGGTGCAGAGAATAGGTAGCATAGAGGGTAGGTAGAAAATAGAGGGGTGGGCAAGAATAGTAGGGGGAATACAGAATCTAAAGAACTTGCAACACGTGAACATAAACTAAAGGGGGGAATGGTGGGGGAGGGGGTGTGCAGGGTGGAGGGGAATGAAGGGGGGGAAATGAGACAACTGTAATGGCATAATCAATAAAATATATTAGAAAGAAAACAGGCATGGGGGACGCCGTGGAGCCACTGAACCCTCTGCAGGCATCAGTGAGAATGGAAAACTGCATGGTAGTTATGCAGTTATAGAATCGCCATATAACTCAGCAACTCCACTTCTGGAACTAAAAGTATTGACCCGAACATCTACATTCGCACTCCCATGCTCACGGCAGCATTATTCACAAAAGGCAAAAGGGGCAAACTATCCAAGTGTCCATGAATGAATGGACAAACAACTGGACAAAATACAATGGACTTGCTCTTTTTTAGTTTAGGCAAAATAGTAGTAGTAAATGGTGTAAGATGGGCTATTCATCAGCCTTGAAAAAGAATGAAATTCTGACACATGTGACAACATAGGTGAACCTTAGAGGCAAAATGCTAAGTGACATAAGCCAGTAAAAAGGGACAACTCTTCCCTGAGTGCCCTTTTATGAGGTCCCTGCAGGAGTTGCACTCAGGGGGACAGACTGTAGCACTGTGGTCACTGGGGGCGAGGGATGGGAGTGGGGAGTTACTGTTCAATGGGTTGTAATTCAAAACGGAATTATAAAAAGTTCTGAAAATGAATACTGATCACGTTTACACAACAACATGAACGTGCTTAACACTTATTGAACAGTACAATCAACTAGAAATGGTTAAAGTGGTAAGTTTTAGGTCATGTATATTTTACCACATACACACAAAAAATAGCTTAAGACATAGAGGCCTGCCCTGGCTGGTGTAGCTCAGTAGATTGCATGCTGGCCTGTGAACCAAAGGGTTGTGGGTTCGATTCCCAGTCAGGGCATATGCCTGGGTTTGTGGGCCAGGCCCCCAGGAGGAGGCGTGCAAGAGGCAACCACACATTGATGTTTCTCTCTCTCTGTTTCCCTCCATATTCTCTCTAAAAATAAATAAAATCTTTAAAAAAAGAAAAGAAACAGAGGCCTAATAATGTTAAGTTCTACAGCTCTCTGTCATTGTGAGGTACGGGCTGCTGAGCCTGCTGCACCTGAATCACAAACCAAAGGCACATGGCCAGGGAGCTTCAGTGTCTGCAGCTCGCCCTGCACTGATGCTGTTGCCTTGAAAGCGGACCTCTGGTCTTTCCTGCAACCTGGGTGCTATTCAACTTCAGGAGCAGCAGGTGCTGGCTGAGGCCCCGGTTTCGGATCAGGCCACCCTCACACAGTGCTTTCGATGTGAAAGCCTTGTCTTTCAAAATGGCATCTTTTTGCTGTTCAAGAAGATGGGCCTCAGGACCATTCTGCAGAGATTTCTGTATCTTCACGTTCCCGACGGTTTGTCTTCACCTTTTGTCCTCCTAGGTCTCCAAGGAGTTAAGGGGGACCAGGAAGAAGCAGGGCAAGTTCTTCTGCTCATTCTGCACATTTGGAATGAGAAACATTTTATGTTCATCAATAAGCTATTACTATTGTTTACTGATGTTACGATTACAGATACAATTTTCTTGTTCTTTTCTGATGTGCATGAAAGAGAAGCAAACAATGCAAGATGGACTATAAGTAGGTGCTTGAGCCAGGTGTAAAAGTCCACGGAAAAGGAGTGCTGAGGGATGGTACGGTCGGGTAACAATAAAAACCAGAGCTGAAAATGGATTACAAGACACACAAAGACACAGAAAGAAGTAACATATATTACATGTACAAAACAAAGAGAACACATGCAGACAGCAAACTGTCTGAGAGAGGGCCTGGATGTCAGATTAACAAAATTGCAAACCAGTAATTCAAAATGTGTTCAGCCCTGGCTGGTGTGACTCAATGGATTGAGTACCGGCCTCCAAACCGAAAGGTTGCTGGTTTGATTCCCACTCAGGGCACGTTCCTGGGGTTGTGGGTCACGTCCCCAGTAGGGGGCGTGCAAGAGGCAACCACACACTGATGTTTCTCCCTTTCTATCTCCCTTTCCATTTCTCAATAAATAAATAAATAAATAAATAAATAAAATCTTTAAAATGAGTGGTAGGCTGGGCTACAAAGAACTCAGGGATGGGCAAAGGGCAAGTTTTTGGTCTCCCTTTTGTTCAAGGGTCCAGGTCAGTTCAAAATGTCTCAGGTTTCAGGAAATGTATTCGCACTGCCCAGGAGCTTCCGAAATCCAGCAAAAGGTCACCCTCCTCTTTGAAGCCAGGATTAGGCAAAATTTTCCTCCTCCTGTGGACATGAAGTCCGTCAGATTTTCTGTCTGGATGTCTGATGCACACCCCTGGCTGTAGATCAAAGCGAAGCTCCTCCAGGTGGCCCCAAAAGGCCTCGGTCCAGGAGCGCCCCCGCGCTCTGCCCTAAAGGCAGTCCATGGCTTGGCTTGCCCACCCACCCGTGCCCAGCCCCTCCCTGAGCTGGCTGCCCCAGGCCCCTTCAGACACTCCCAGCTGTCTCTGCATTTCATATTGGCCCTCGGCCCATCATCGATAGATATTTTTCTCTTATGCCCTAAAACCACTTGGTTTAGTTACAGTGGCACCTTCAATATCACTGACCTAACACCCCCAGGAGACATCTGTTCAAGCCTACGCCTCTGTGTCCACTCTTCCCAGAGGACACCTGGGACTCAAGCCCTCTGGCCTCAGGAAGAGTAGAGAGCCGCAGAATCATGGGGCATGGAGGGGTTTTCTCCTGTGTGTCTACTCTCCGGCCACCCCGCCTCCACTCCTGGGGGTGGGCTGCGGAGCGAGCGAGAGTGAAATTCTGGCTAAATCCTCCTGCTGGAAACCTTGGGGGTCAGCTGAGAGCTGTTTATGACAGCTGAACTATAAGACAAAGAAGCGCTGTGCAAACACAAGAGGGACTTGTCGGGCTGGGGGTGTCAGCTGGCAGGGAAGCCCTCCATCCACGGTGCAGTGAACCTCCAGCTTCGTGGAAAATGGGCATCAGAAATGTCCTTAGAATATGACTTTCTAGCACAAAAATACAGACTATCACCTAGTTTATTTGCCTTCTGATTACAGAGAAAGTGTCCGCATGCCCGTGTGCTCCCGATAACAGAAGTCACTTTGAACTGCAAAGCAAGAATGGGTCACTAGGTCCTTTCCTAATCCAGGAGTGCCGTGATTTTCCTTTAAAACATGTGTAAAAAGATGCTATATAATTTGTCCAAAGTTCTTACAAAATGACTACAAATCAAGGAATTTTCCTTTCTGATACCACCACAAGTGACGTGAGGGTATGAATTCAAATCAACGCGAGCACTGGTACTCAGGAACCTGGGAATGGATTTAGTACTTGAAGTCCTTTTGTGTAATTAGATATGGAGAAGTTATTTTCCTAAAGAAATACATACTTTGGGGAGATCCCTTTTAGTTGCTAGGTTGAGATGCTACTGGATTTATGTGCTGTTCAATAAAGCCAATTAGATCTTAGAGGGGAAAAAAGACATGGTTTTGCAATCCTGAAAAAGATGAACAAAGTTGTAGGAGTTACACTGGCTGATTTTAAGGTTTACTATAAAACTACACAACTCTGGCTGATGTGGCTCAATGGATTGAGCTCCAGACAGCAGATCAAACGGTTGCAGGTTTGATTCCCAGTCAGGGCACATACCTGGGTTGCAGGCCAGTTTCCAGCAGGGGAAGCACAAGAGGCAACCATACATTGATATTTCTCTCCCTCTCTCCTTCCCTTCCCCTCTAAAGATAAATAAATAAAATCTTTGGAAAAAATAACTACATAATCAAGACAGTATGATATGGGCAGGGGAAAGACAGACACAATAACACAGAGAAGAGTTCAGAAACAGATGGACATATCACAGAGTACAGAGAGAAGCATCAGTCCCTTCAAATGTGCTGAACCAGGTGGGTATCAGCAGGGCAGACACCAAACCTTGATTCACACTCAGGCATACACAACGATTAGCTCAAGACAGCTGACGGACGTGAAGGTTAAAGCTTAAGCCATCAATCTCCTTGAGGATAACACAGCAGGCCATTTGACCTAAGGAGACAAAGATTTCTTCAGCAGAAATCAAAAAGGAACACCCACAGAGAAAAAAAAAGTTAGACTTCATCGATACAATTTCCGCTCTTCCAAAGGCACCACGAGGAAAATAAAAAGACATGCCACAAAGAAAACAGTTGCAATCACCATAACTGACAAAGGACTTGTATCAGGAAACAGACACACACAGAGCCAATCAGTAATAAACAGACACAACCCAATAAAGTGTAGGTAAAAGTCTTCAAAATACACCTCACAAAAAAGCATACAAATGGCTGATAAACTCATTAAAAGATGCTCAATACAATTAGGTATCAGGGAAATGCACAATGAAATCACAGGGAGACAGACACCTCTGTACCGCCAGAGAGGCTAAAATTAAAGGGATGACAACAGCAGATGTGGACAGTGGTGTGAAGCGCTGAAACTCTCCGCATTGCTAATGAGTGTCAAGTGGTGAGATTACAGTGGGAAATGTTGAGAAGCTTCTTAAAACTTAATTATACACCTGCTCATGATCCAGCACTGTTACTCTAACGCATTTACCCAGAAGAAATAACATTAAGCCTTAAAAAGAATTATATCAGAATTGTCAAAGAGCCCTGGCTGGTGTGGCCCACGGACTGCCTTCAGGGCAGAGCGTGGGGCGCTCCTGGACCGTGGCCTTTTGGGGCCACCTGGAGGAGCTTCACTTTGATCTACAGCCAGGGGTGTGCATGAGGCATCCAGACAGAAAATCCGACGGACTTCATGTCCACAGAAGGAGGAAAATTTTGCCTCATGATGGCTTCAAAGAGGAGGGGGACCTTTTGCTGGATTTCAGCAGCTCCTGGGCTGCTGAAGGAGCAGCTTCACGGGCCTGTGAAGCAACGGGTCACGAGTTCGAATCCCAGTCAGGGCACATGCCTGGGTTGTGGGCCAGGTCCCCACTAGGGGGCACACAAGAGGCAATGACACACTGATGTTTCTCTCCTTTTCTTTCTCCCTCCCTTCCTCTCTCTCTAAAAATAAACAAAATCTTTAAAACTGCTCAAAGAAAAGACTAAAAAAAACCAAATGCCCTGTCTGAGGAATTCAAAGCATCATCCCCATGTGCTAAGACTGTGGGTTTGATTTTTGATCAGGGCACATACAAGAATCAACCAATGAATGCATCAATAAGTGGAACAACAAATCAATATTTCTCTCTCTAAAATAAATAAATTAAAAATGAGGCCCTAGCTGGTGTAGCACAGTGGACTGAGTGTGGGCTTGCAAACCAGAGGATCGCAGTTCAATTCCCAGTCAGGGCACATGCCTGGGTTGCAGGCTAGTTCCCAGCAGGGGACACAAGAGAGGCAACCATACATTGATGTTTCTCTCCCTCTCTCCTTCCCTACACCTCTAAAGATAAATAAAATCTTTAAAAAAAAAGAAACTACACTTTTATTTAAAAAAAAAGTGAAAGAATTGTCACTGTACCTTTATTCAAACAGCAAAATTTGGAAACAACCAAATATGGCTATTACTAGGAGAATAAATACGCAAATTGTGGGTGATTTGGACAACGGAACACTACTCAGCAATATAAGGAACATACTACTGATAATTAATGATGATGAGTCTTCAAAGTATGCTCAGTCAAAAAAAAGTAGACACGAGAAAATACATACTGTAATATTCCATTTGTATGGAGTTCAAGAGCAGGCAAAAATGATTCACTCTGCAGATGAGCAAAGGGGAGCGGGAGCTCTGGTGGGGGCTCTGTTTAGGTGCTGGCAGGAGTCAATTTCCCTACTGGGGTGTTGGTTACAGAAGTATACAAGGCCTGACTGCAAAAAGTGCAGCTCTCATCGTTCATACAGTGAGAACAGTTTGCCTGACATGGATGCAACCTGGAAGCCAAGGAGAGTGGACTGGAATGCGCATGCGTGAACAATGAGCCTTCACTATACTCCTCAGTGGGGGTGGCGGACATGGTTGAGTGAGCATGTGTACTGTGTGGCCATCGCATTCAAAATGACTGAGTGAGTAGAGCAATGAATTTGCATTAAATTCTGTGTTAAGCTTGAACATTCCTCAGAGGAAACTATTTGGGTGATTCAGAAGGCCGCAGAGATGGGCAACTGGTGATTGGCAGCTTTATCACGCCAACATGCCTGTTCACACATCACATCTCATGCAGAGTTTTTTTGTGAAACGTCAAAGCATCCAGGCAACTCAGGCCCCTAGATCCCAGATTCGGCACCCTGTGAGTTCTGGGTTCTCCCGAAATTACAGTCACCTTTGATGAGAAGAGAAGAGATTTCAGAGCATCAATGAGACTCAGAAAAATACAAATAGGCAGCTGACGGCGACTGGGAGAACCGTGTGTGTGAGGTCCCAAGGCGCCTACACTGAAGGGGACTGAGGTGTCATTGTCTTATGTACAATGTTTCTTCTGATATCTTGTATCTTCTTTAATAAATGTCTCTCTTTTTCATATTACATGGCTGGATACCTTCTGGACAGACTGCATCCTATTTCTCAAAACTCATTAAACTATATCTTTAAGATCTGTGCAGCTTACTCTATGTAATTCTACTCCAATATATATATTTTTAAGAAATAGTTTCTAAACAGTAGCTAAACTGCTAGCAGGCCACACAATGCTGAGCATAATGCAATGACGGGTGTGATCGAATTTCTCCCAGTTGCTACGGGAAATTCCATTCTTTGTTCCAAAGGGTAAGTAAGAATCCAACACAGGTGGACACATTCTCTCTCCCTACCCTGTAATAATGTGCCCTCAGCCATGACTGCAAGAAAGAAACTGAGGCCCTGGCTGGTGTGGCTCAGTGGATTGAGGGCCAGCCTGCACACCAAAGGGTCACTGGTTCAATTCCCAGTCAGGGCACATGCCTGGGTTGCGGGCCAGGTCCCCAGTAGGGTTTCAAGAGGCAGCCAGCCACACTTTCATGTTTCTCTCCCTTTCTTTCTCCCTCCCTTCCCCTCTCTAAAAATAAATAAATAAAATCTTTAAAAAAGAAAAAGAAAGGAACTGAGGCAGAGGAAAAATATCTGGAATTCATGTTTGTATTTTCACTACACTTAAATATGAGCATAATTCTTTCTTTTTAAAAATTACTTTTTAAATCCTCACCTGAGGATATGTTTTTATTGATTTTTTTAGGGAGAGAAAGGGAGGAAGGGAAGGAGGGAGAAGGAGGAGGGGAAGACAGAGAAACATTGATTGTTGTCTCCCGTATGCGCCCCTAGTGAGGATCGAACCACAACCCAGGCATGTGCTCTGACCAGGAAATCGAAGCCGCAACCTTTCAGTGTATGAGGTGATGCTCCAACCAACTGAGCCACCTGGCCAGGGCTGAGCATGCCTCTTTCAACCATTGCTGGTGGGAATGCAAATAGTGTGATGTTCCTGGAAATCAACTTAACTATATACATATTTAATGAAAACATCCAGGGTGGGGCAAAAGTAGGTTTGCAGTTGTGAGGGAGTGACATGCAGAGTTTATAATTATTATTTATTAATTACTGTGTTATTTTCCAAATGAACTGTAGACCTACTTTTGCCATCCCCCCATGTATGTAGTTCATACATAGTTTCCATAAGCACCCTCACCTTGAAACTACTTTGAGGAAGCGATCCAAAGGAATACTTGATACTCAATGATTTACATGCAAGGAGAGCCACCACAGCGCACTGTATGAAACATGGGGATGGGCTCAGGGCAGATCGAGAATCCCTGCAAGGCACACGCAGACACACACAGTGCTGACTCCAGGAGCTACTGTGTTTTTAACATGCCAACGAGGACGCGGCCACCTCACGGCAATGTATGCATCAGAGCTGGATAGTGATTCTCAAAGAAAATGGGGGCAAACTCAGTAGATAGTCACAGAAATCTGAACACAGACCAGACATGTTAGAATATTAAAGAATTATTACAATAGTTTTTTAAAAAATTTTTATTTATTTATTTTTAGATAGAAGGGAAGGAGAGAGGGAAACAACGTGTGGTTGCCTCTTGTGTGCCCCCTACTGGGGACCTGGGCCACAACCCAGGCATGTGCCCTGACTGGGAACTGAACCAGCGACCCTTTGGTTAGCAGGCCGGCGCTCAATCCACAGAGCCACACCAGACAAATGAGCTTTATTTGACATTTTCCAAACTACAAAGGTTTTAAAAATATTTTAAGGATATACATATTTTTGGAATGTCTGATGTGTGGTGTTTGTTTCATCATTCTCTCTAACCTACATGTGTTATTAGTTTAATCCATAAAATTTTTTCATTTCAATTCAATTGGGAAATATAAGTATTGAATGTGACTAGAAATAAAAACATCCTAACTGTAACAGTAGTTATAAAGGTCAGGACATAAATACTTTGCATTTTCCTGTTCATAGTATTAGGTACTGCTCAGACTTTTTTAAAAAATTATTTATTTATTTATTTTCAAAGAGAGAGGAAGGGAGGGAGAAAGAGAGGGAAACATCCACGTGTGGCTGCCTCTCTCACACCCCCTACTGGGGACCTAGCCCACAAACCAGGCATGTGCCCTGGCCAGGGATTCAAACTGACAACCTTCCAGTTCACAGGCTGGCACTCAGTCCACTGAACCACACCAGCCAGGGCACTTCTCAGATGACCAGATACTCTATAAGCAGGAAGATGCTTTAAAAAAAAAAATACTTTATTTATTTATTTTCAGAGAGAGGAGATGGGAAGGAGAAAGAGTAGGAGAGAAACATCAATGTGTGGCTGCCCCCCATGTGTCCCCTACTGGGGACCTGGCCTGCAACCCAGGCATGCGCCCCAACTGGGAATCGGACCGTGATCCTTTGCTTCACAGGCCCACACTCAATCCACTGAGCTACACCAGCCAGGGCAGGAAGATGCTTTTTAAACATATAACTATGTCAGGTTCTGTCTATTGAATACATGCATAATACCAATGGGCTCTGCCTGGGCATGAACACACAAGGCAACTGCTCCAACTGCCCTCCCTGGGCAGAGGGCACTGCCTCCCGTATCCCCCACACTGAGGACCCCAATGTCTAAAAGGTGTTAGCTTGCAGTTACAGGCTCCTGGCACAGAAGGATCAGGGAGATACTTAGGGAGGCTTAGGGAGAGTGGAATTGAGCATATTGTATCAATGGATTGGGTGCAAAGTTCGTTTACTTTTTTCCATAAAATAAAAGATGCATTTTTCATTTTAATCAATAACTTTACTGATTTGGGTATTTTGAGTATGTCAGCTATCTCCTGGGTGGCATAACACTGATTGTTCTCAACTGATGTCTTGATTTGATCGCTATCAACTTCAACTGGTCTACTGGTTATGGAGTATCGCCCAGAGAGAAATCTCCAGACAAAACTCACCAACAACTTCTGACACATTCGATCAATCATGGCACCTTCTCCATACACTGCACAAGTCTTTTTTTGCATTTCAGTTGCATTTTTACCCTTCTTGAAATAATAGAGCAGCATATGCTGAAAGTGTTGCATATTTTCTTCCATTTTCAATATTAAAATGGCTACATAAAATTCATCAATTTTGATAAGTTTTTTTAAAAAATGCATGCTGATATGACAGCTTTCACAATACAATCTTAAAAACACTAAGCCCAGGCTGGTGTGACTCAGTGGATTGAGCACACCAAAGGGTTGCCTGCTGGATTCCTGGTGAGGCCACACGCCTGGGTTTTGGGCCAGGTCCCCAGTAGGGAGCACTCAAGAGGCAACCACCCACTGATGCTTCTCTCCCTTTCTTTCTCCCTCCCTTCCCCTCTGCCCCAAAATATATACATGAAATCTTAAAAAGAAAAAAAAAACCTAAGCAGAATCAATGTACAGATAAAAACTAACAAATTTCTTGGCCAACTCAATATTTGAAAAGTAGTCTTTTCTAGTCCTTCATGGTTAAAAATTTTGGCCAATTAAAAAATGTATTGAGTTGAGAGAGAAAGGGAGAGAGAAACACTGATTTGTTGTTCCACTTATTGATGCATTCATTGGTTGATTCTTGTATGTGCCCCTACCACGGATTGAACCCACGACCTTGATGTGTTGGAATGCCTCTAACCCACTGAGCTACCTGACCAGGGCAAAATATTTTTTTTTAAAAAGACTGCTTAGGGACTTCCGCCAAGATGGAGGCATAGGTGGAAACACTGTGCCTTCTCCCACAGCCAAGTTTGAATAGAACAAAGGTTTGGAGAACAAAGACACAGCCAAAGAATAGAAAATGAATTATACGGAAGTCCAACAACAACTAACTGTTCAACCGGGAGGGTAAGAGGGGCGGAGCGAGCAGCGGAGCAGGGTCGGGCAGGAAAGATCCCCTGACCTGGGCGCGCAAGTAGCCCAGACCCAGCCAGGGTATGGGGCAGACTGACCACGGTCGCACATTCACGCACAGTGAGACGGACCACGCAGGCCCCAGAGGGCGAACCCAGTGGTGGAGGGCTGACGGCGGTGGCACACTCGCGTGCAGTGGAACGAAACGCGTGGGCCTGGTGACGGTGGCAGCTGCTGCACCTGTGGGGGCCGCAGCGGGAGGGGGCAGACAGGACGCCACTGCTCCTCGTTGATCGCGCCCCCACATACAGCGTCACAACCCAGTGACTTAGTTGCCCTGTTCTAGTGAACACTTTAGGGCTCTGAACCTGCTATGGAACAGGCACGAACAGCCCAAAAGATGATGCAAGAAGAACTCAAAGTCCCAGAGCCAGCCAATAACTCTAAGCGACCGAGAAATTGCCAGCCTCTCAGAAGCACAATTCAAGACACTATTTATCAGGGTGCTCACAGAACTGGTAGAGTACAGTCACAAATCAGAAGAACATATGAAGGCTAAACTAATTGAAATGAAGGGAGCTGTCCAGGAAACAAATAGTGATGGAAAGGAAACTGGGACTCAAATCAATGGAATGGACCAGAAGGAAGAACAAAACATCCAATCAGAAAGGAATGAAGAAGTGAGAATTCAAAAAAATGAGGAGAGGCGTAGGAACCTCCAGGACATCTTTAAACGTTCCAACATCTGAATTATAGGGGTACCAGAAGTGGGAAAGAAACAGCCACAAGTGGAACACTTATTTGAACAAATAATAAAGGAGAACTTCCCCAGTCTGGCAAAGGAAATAGACTTCCAGGAAATCCAGGAAGCTCAGAGAGTCCCAAAGAAGTTGGACCCAAGAAGGAACACACCAAGGCACATCATAATTACATTAGCCAAGATTAAAATGAAGGAGAGAATCCTAGAAGCAGCAAGGGATAAGGGGACAGTCACCTACAAAGGAGTACCCATCAGACTGTCGGCTGATTTCACAAAAGAGACCTTACAGGCAAGAAGGGGCTGGAAAGAAGTATTCCAAGTCATGAAATCCAAAGACCTACAGCCAAGATTGCTTTATCCAGCAAAGCTTTCATTTAGAATGGGTGGACAGATAAAGTGTTTCTCAGATAAGGTCCAGTTCAAGGAGTTCATCATCACCAAGCCCTTATTATATGAAATTGTTAAAGGGACTTATCTAAGAAAAAGAAGATAAAAAATATGAACAGTGAAAGAACAGCAAACTCACAGTTATTAACAACCACACCTAAAACAAAAGCAAACCAAGAGGACAGCTAGATCAGGAGTGGAACCACAGAAATGAGGAACACATGGAGGGTTAGCAACAGGGGGGTGGGAGGAGGAGAAGGGGGGAGAAGGCACAGAAAATAGCATAGACAGTAGGTAGAAAATAGATAGGGGGGGGCAAGAATAGTGGGGGAAATATAGAATCTAAAGAACTTGAGACACGTGGTTATAAACTAAGGGGAGAGAATGGTGGGGGAGGGAGTGTGCGGGTGGAGGGGAATGAAGGTGGGGAATAGAACAACTGTAATGGTATAATCATTAAAATATATTTTTAAAAAATAAAAAAAATAAAAAGACTGCTTAGGCAGTTACTGGGTAGCTAAATTGGTAGAGCATTATCTCACTATGCCAAGGTTGTGGGTTTGATTCCCAGTCAGGGTACATATAAGAATCAATCAATAAGTGCATAAAGTGGAAAAACAAATTGATCTCTGTCTCAACATTAATTTTTAAAAATATTTTAAAAATTATTTACTCATTAAGGTCTTAATTAAGGAACCAAAAGTACAAATTACATTATATTTTATACTCTGGAAATAGTTTTGAGGTAAACATATAGTCTGTCTAGCTGCAGTTCAGTAAGACCAAGGCGTATTTATTTCAGACAGGAGTTTAATTAAACTAGTGACCTGTCCCTCCCCACATGGAAATAAGAATTCTTATTTGCATTAATAAGCATTTGGGTATTACTTATATTTACAATAACCCAGTATAAGAGTACCAGCATTTCCAAATAAAAGCTTTCCCCTCATCAGAAAAGCCTCATTTACAGGTGAATTTGTCTATCTTCCTCCTCCTCTTCCCTATGGGCAGCAGGATGATGTGGATCCTCTTCAAACCCAGCAGCAGATGAGTTCAAATCCCAGCCCTGCCATTCCTGTATCAGGGCATACCTCAACTTCCTCTTCTGGATCAGCCTCCTGGGATCCGTGAACAGTTCGCTCCCGCACTGAATGTGGCGGAAGTGGTACTGCAAGACTTCCCAGGCCAGGTCCCAAGGATCCACATGGCTTCCACTGTGGTGCGTGGAAGGTTTGGTCTAGGGGAAGTTCCCATGTGAGGGGTCGGACTTCTCGGAGACCACCACAGTGGGAGAAGGCCCAGGTGTAAAGAGACTAAGCAGAGAGATGGAGGGAGGGGGAGAAAGAAAGAGGGGGCTCAGCAAGCCCCTGGCTGTGCCAGCTGCCCCAGGCCAGTGAGTGAACAAGTCACCCTGGATAGCCATTCCAGTCAAACACGCAGGTGACTCCAGCCAGCCCGAGGCGCAACGTGACCCCAGGAAGAGTTACCCATCGGAGTCCAGTCAACCCACAGAATGGTGACAGATAAATGAGTCGGGGACACCATGGGCCTTCTGTAAGCAGGGCCCCCTTTATCTTCTCTTCTTATGGAAACACTACCAGGTAAACCAGGTCTGGGCTTCCCTTGCTCACCATTCTCACCTCTTCCCTTACTGAAAATCTCCCCTCAGGCTGATAGAGATCAGATAGTTTCAGCCACAGGGAGGACTCTGGATTCTGTTACGTAGTAGAGGCCACAGGTAGGTTACTCGGCTCAGAGTAACTTGAAGGGAGCTCGGAAATCTTTTCATAAAATTTAAGATCCAGCCCTGGCTGGTGTGGCTCAGTGGATTGATCGCTGGCCTGTGAACCCAAGGGACGCATGTTCCGTTCCCAGTGAGGGCACAGTGAGGCCTGGGTTGTGGGCCAGGTCCCCAGTAGGGGGCATGTGAGCGGTAACCACACATTGATGTTTCTCTCCCTCTCTCTAAAAAAAATTAATAAAACCTTTAAAACATTTTTTAAAAAATCTAAAATCGGGTTTTACCCTTTTCACTCCATGGTTACTTATAGCCAGTTGGGCAGCATTACCCGGTGCCTACCACAGGCCTCCCAGTGGACCAGACATGTGTCCTGCAAGAACTGAGATCTAGGGGGAGTGTAGACAATGGACAGGCCAGCATCCCATAGGTGTCAGAGGCAAGAAGAGGCTGAGGACAGGTGCTAAGAAAACCCCCGGGGGGAAGGCCATTGATGTCAAATAACATGTGTGGAAAGTTCACAGAAGCAGCGGAATTACCGTCTTTTTGCCGTGTATAATGGGCACTTTTTTGACCAAATTTCTGAGGGAAAAATAAGGATGTGCATTATACATGGGTATAATAATCCTGCATATTATGTGTGTAAAAACATGGGTGCATGTTATACACAGGAGTGCATAATACATGGCAAAAATACGTATAATCACAGACCTAAAGGCTGCAGGAGTGAGGACAACGTGTGTCCATCTAGGCTGTGGGTATGGGGTCACAGGCTCCTGGATGCATGCCGGGAGATGGCCAGAGAGGCCAGGAGGAAGCACTGGGAAGCTCCCAGTCCTGCGGTCTGGGAGCGAGCACATGCCCTTCAGAAAGCTTCCCTGTGGAAGGGTGTGCAACTGGTGACGGACACCTGGATCAGTTTCCATTCTTGCGGGACAACTCCCTCACCTTCCTAGTATTTCAGTGTGACTTCATCTCTGGGCTGTGCTCCCCTTGGGGAGGAGATGACAAAATCCAAAACAGCATAAAAAAATGTAGTAAAATATACATAGTATAAAATGTACAGTCCAAACTGAAATTCTGTCCCCATTACACACAAACTCCCCATTTCCCTTCCCCTGGACCCTGGCAAGCACCATCCCACGCTCCGTCCCCGTGACTTTGCCCATTCTATATATCTCATATGAGTGGAATTCTAACAGAATGTGTCCTTTTGTGACTGGCAGGTTGTAGCAGGTGGCAGAATTCCCTTCCTTTTAGGAAGGAAATATTAGCTACATAATATTTCATTGAATGTATATAACACAGATTGATCTTCCATTCATCTGTTGATGGCTATTTGGTTGTTTCCACCTTTTTTTTTTTAAATCCTCACCCAAGGGTATGTCTACTGACTTTAGAGAAACATTGATCAGTTGCCTCTGGAACACACCACGACTGGCGATTGAACCTGCAACCTAAGCGTGCGCCCTGACCAGGGATCAAACCCGCAACCTTTCAAGCCCTGGCTGGTGTAGCTCAGTGGATTGAGTGTGGACCTTCGAACCAGACTATCGCGGTTCGATTCTCAGTCAGGGCACATGCCTGGGTTGCAGGCCAGTTCCCAGTAGGGGACTCATGAGAAGCAACCATACACTGATATTTCTCTTCTTCTCTCCTTCCTTTCCCCTCTAGAGATAAATAAATAAAAATCTAAAAAAAAAAACCCCCACAACCTTTTGGTGTACAGGCCAACACTCCAACCAACTGAGCCAACCAGCCAAAGCTGATTGTTTCCACCTTTTGTCTATTGCAAATAATGCTGCTATAAAGACACGGGTACCAACATCTGTTCAAGTCCCTGCCTTCTTTTGAGTATATATACAGAAGTGGCAGTGCTGGACCACGTGGTAATTTTATGTTTACATTTTTGAGGAATCGCCACAGTCTTTTTCATAGCAGCTGCACCCATTTTACATATTCACCAACAGTGCACAAGAGTGCCAGTTTTACCACAATAGCATCCTAATGGCTATGAGTTGCTATCTTTTTTTAATATTTTACTTATTTTTATTTATTTATTTATTATTTTAGAGAGAGGAGAAGGGAAGGAGAAAGAGAGGGAGAGAAACATAAATGTGTGGTTGCTTCTCACATGGCCCCCACTGTGGGCACATGGCCCGCAACACAGGCATGTGCCCTGACTGGGAATTGAACTGCAAGCCTTTGGTTCACAGCCCACACTCAATCTACTGAGCTACATCAGCCAGGGCACCTTCTCTTAGTTTTGATGGAAGGGGTTTTTTAAAGATCCTCGGGTTTATCCTGGTCTAGGCAACAACACAGAGTTACTTGTCTATTCAATTCTCCACAGCCTCCTGCAAATTCAAAGACCTGGCTTTCTTGAGACTCCCCTCAAAGCCTGTCCCGGGGGGCAGGACACCGTTCCACACAGATGGACTCCCTGGCCCTCCTCACCCACACTCCATGCACAGAAATCCTAACACAGTGCTGGCTTTCCGTAGATGCCTTCTGGCCCTACAGTTACCTTGCTTCCCTCATCGAAGCTCTGCCTCAACTGGGCTCTCATACTAGACATACTGTAAATGACCTGTTGCCCCAAGTGCCACCTGCTGCCTTCTCCCCATCGGCTGGGGTTTTCAAAGGCTCCCCAGCAGCCAGGCAGTCCATCCGAGCCTATGCTGTGGCCAGACCTCCTGGTCCACTCTATTCATTGGGAAGGTCCTTTCAAGAGTCAGTGAGCCTTGACTGGCGTGGCTCAGTGGGTTGGGCGCCATTCTGCAATGCAAAAGGCCACCAGTTTGAAACCTGGTAAGGGCACAAGCCTGGGCTGTGAGTTCCATCCCAGTCTGGGAGCATACGAGAGGCAAGAGATCAACATTTCTTTCTCTCATTGATGTTTCTCTCCCTCTCTTTCTCTCTGCCTTCCCCTCTCTCTATAAATAAATAAATAAGGTCTTTTAAAAAAAGTGAAAATCCCTACCAGAAAAAGCCATGCCCTTGGATCTCCTGAAGCTAAAACTCCAAAGAAATACTACCATGTGACAGTTCATCTAAAGTTGAAATTGCCAGAGAGACAGGGGGTTTTACCATGTGAGAAACCGCCAGCCCTCCCCAGTTCCTAGCTACCTCCTCATTCCTCTTATCTCCTAGGCTGCAGGTGGTTCACAATGGTCGGCTCTGCTGCTCGTTAACAGAGGTGATGACAGGTCCTAGAAGGAGCAGATTCTAAAATTGGGTAACCTCACTGTCCACATCAGCCCCTGGCAACAATAAGAGCTTTGCAAAGGTTCGCTGAACAAATCAACACTAAGTCATCAAAACAAGGCTCTCTGTCTGTCTTCCCCTACCACAACCAGCCCAGCTAGCATGCGCTGAAGTGGCGTGTGTGGCAACCGGGGAAATATAAAATGAAGGAATGTCACATTTTCACTTTTTTAAGTTTAAAGGGATAGCAGGCAGGTACAAATAACAGCATCAGTCATGGGTTTCCTTCTTACTTTTTTTCACGTTGATTTTTAAAAACTTTATTTTTTTATTTGTTTATTTTTAGAGAGAGGGGAAGGGAGGGATAGGGAAAGAAACATCAGTGTGTGGTTGCCTATCCCAAGCGCCCTACTGGGGACCTGGCCCACAACCCAGGCACGTGCCCTGACTGGGAATCGAACCGGTGACCCTTTGGTTCACAGGCCAGCACTCAATCCACTGAGCCACACCAGCGAGGGCTCAAGTTGATTTTTTTTCCCTCAGATTCACTAACTCCTGTGAATACATAAGCTAAGCTGAAGTAACACATTTATTTTGACCCCATGATTGTTGGTTTGCATTAGCTGACATCTATGTTCAGGTTTCTGTAGAGATCTGTACAATGTTAACAGGCTGTCCCTCAGTTTATTGGGTTGGCCAAAAAGTTTGTTTAGTTTTTTCTCTATGATGGCTCTAGTAGCACTTAGTGGTAGCTCTAGTAGCCTTTGACTTCATCTGAAACAACTGTGTTAGACTGCATTGTGACAGCTGTCCTATCAGCATGCATTAAAAAAAACTCATAAAACTGGTCAATTTCTGTGCTGCCATTTTAACATTGAAAATGGAAGACAATACCCAACATTTTCTGCATATTATGCTTTATGATTTCAAGAAAGGTAAAAATGCAACTGAAGTGCAAGAAACAATTTGTGCAGCGTATGGAGAAGGTGCTTTTGATCCAACGTATCAAAAGTGGTTTGCAAAGTTTCTTGGTCCTAATGACATTTTGGCCAAATAATTCTTTGCTGTGAGCCTGTCTGATACATTGGGAGATGTTTAGCAGCGCCTCTGGCCTCTACCCACTAGAAGTCAATAGCGGAAGAGAGCAACATACTCAAAATATCCAAATCAATAAAGTTATTGGGGGAAAATGAAAAATGTGTCTTATATTTTATGAAAAAAAAATACACGGACTTTCTGGGCAATCCAATAGTTTGTGAGATGTTTTTCTTGTGGTTAAGCTGGGGCGGTGGGCTTGGGGGAGGACACCCGCGGAGGTGAGGTGTCCGACTCACCTACCCTTCGCGGGGCACGTGAGTTCTTTATTTCTGAGTCACAGCAAACACTTCGGCCACCTTTGACGCCTGGCAGACTGCCAGGCACTTCAAGAAGGAGCCCCCCCCCCGCCGCCCCCACCATCTGTTTGTCACCTGAGAGACATATCACATCTGCACGCTGAGGAAATGCTACTTGGTTTTAGTTAGATTCTATGTACGGTCAGCCATGTTATCACTTCAGTGCTGAATTCTTTAAACAAATACCCATGACTTTTCATTCCCTATCCTGGGTCCCTTTATCGCTTTCCTGAAAGCATTCCGGAACCCGAGACGGCCCAGGGAACGGGTCACCAGCTCTCTGGAATGTGAACTATGAAAGGACTTGGTTCTCCAACTCCGGACTCCGGGCCAACACCCACTTTCTCAGTCCTTCCGGCTAAAACGTCTACCTTCACTTGCAAAGCGCGTCGCGCCTGGTCCAGCGCCCCGGCCTCTGAGCACCGAGGGGCGCGGGCGGAGCAGGACCGTGACGCCGTCACTTTCCTCCGCGCCGAGGGCCGGGCTCGCTGCTGCGGCCGCGGAGCAAGGCTCCGCCGGCCCTTTGGGGGTTTTAGGACGGTGCCTCGCGTTTCCGTCACTGGACAGCTCTTGCAGTCCGACGGTTCACGTCTAAACCCGAGAAGGCTCCAGCCCGGACCCACGCGCGGCAGCCCGGGAGGGCACAGCCCCCTCGCCCGGCGGCCAGCGCGCAGTTTTCACGTGGGCGCCCGCAGGCAGCGCGAAAGCAGGCCGGGCCGCGGACTGCGCCCACTTCGCGGACACTGTGCGCGGGAGGATTCCCCGGCGTCGGGTGAGGGGACGTGGACGGTCCGGGCAGAAGCGGGCTGGAGAAACGCTATGATCCAAAGAACCAGGCCCCTCCGGCCACAGGGAAGGGAGAGAAGCGGTGGCGGGGACCCAACTACCATCGCTCGGGGCGCCGGGCGATTCCGGGCGGCCTAGGGAGCGGCCCCGGTGGAGACGCAGGCGGTGCGCAGGGCCGCGGCCCCGTCCCGGTCCCCGGCTACGGCGGGACCCCAAGCAGTGCGCCGGCGGCCGCCCTCCACCCCCGCCGACCCCAGCGCAGCCCGCGGCCCGTCCTACCTCGCCGCTTGGCGCGCACGATGCCCTTTTTCTGCAGCACGAAAGTGGACCCGTTCACCAGGCTCGACACCACGGCCACGCCCAGGCCGAGCGACACGGCGGCGGGGCTCGGGCTGCGCGCCCCCTCCCCGGCCGCCGCCGCTGCCGCCGCTGCAGTCCCCATTCCGCCCGCGCCCGCGCCCGCGCCCGCCCTCCGCGCCTGCGCACGCGCGCCGCCGGCCTGGGGGCGGGGCCGGGAGCCGCGGGGCGGGGTGGGGGGCGGGGTGGGAAGGGCTCTGGGGAGCCGCAGGGGCGGGGCGGTCTCATGAATCTGCGGGCCGGGTACCCGGAGCGAGAGTGGAGAGGAGGGCGTCGTTGTGGGTGGTGAGAGTGGTGAGGAAGTGGGTAAGGCTGTAGGTGGGTGTATGGGCAGACGGGATTCCCAGACTTGGCAAACCAAAATATGCAGGGCGCGCAGTTCAGTTTCCACATCAGGTAAGTAATTGCCAGTGTGGCCCTGGCTGGGCAGCTCAGTTGGCTAGAATGTGGTCCCTAAACACCAAGGTTGGGGGTTTGATCCCGGGTGAGGGCAGACGGAAGAATCAACCAGTGGGTGCACCAATAAGTAGAACAACAAACGGTGTTTCTGTTTGTCTCTCTCTAATAATCAATCAATAAAGACAAAATTCCTATTTTATTGTTCAGTTACAGTTGTCCCTGTTCCCGCATTGCTCTCTCCTGCCTCGCCCTCCTCAGTCAATCCCCACCCTGTTATCCATTACCATGAGTCCTTTATATATGATCCTTAACTAGACCTTTCCCCTTCTTTCTCCTCTTGTCTCCCTCCTTCCTTCTGGTCACTGTCAGTTTGTTCTTTATTTCCGTGTCTTTGGTTCTAGATCGCTCATTTGTTTGTTTTGTTGATTAGGTTCCACTTATAGGTGAGATCATACGGTATTTGTCTTTTGCCGCCTGGCTTATTTCACTTAGCATAATAATCTCCAGTTCCACCCGTGCTGTTGGAAAAGGAAGGAGTTCATTCTTTCTTTCTGCTTCGTAGTATTGCATTGGGTAAATGTGCCACATTTTTTCAATCCATTCATTTACTGGTGGGCAATTAGGCTGTTTGCAGCACTTGGCTACTGTAAATAATGCTGCTGTGAACATTGGGGTGCATAGGTTCTTTTGAATTGGTGGTTCAGGGTTCTTAGGGTATAATTCCAGCAATGGGGTCACTGAATCAAAAGGCAGTTCCATCTTTAGTTTTTTGAGGAAATCCCATTTTTCACAGTGGCTACACCAGTCTGCATTCCCACCAACAGTGCACGAGGGTTCCCTTTTCTCCACAACTTCTCCGAGGCTTGTTGTTTGTTGATTTGTTAATGATGGCCATTCTGACCAGTATGAAGTGGTATCTCATTGTAGTTTTAATGTGCATCTTTCTCAGGGCTAGTGATGTTGAACAGCCTTTCACATATTTATGGGCCATCTGTATGTCCTCCTTGGAGAAGTGTCTCTTCAGGTCTGTTCGGGTCCTTTGCCCATTTTTTAATTATATTTTTTGCCTTCCTGATATTTAGTCATATGAATCCTTCATATATTTTGGAGATCAAACCCTTGTCCAAGGTATCATTGGCACAAATGTTTTCCCATACGGTTGGTTCCCTTTTCATTTTGCTGTTTTCTTTAGCCATACAGAAGCTTTTGAATTTGATGTAGTCCCATTTGTTTATTCTTTCCTTTATATCCCTTGCCCTAGGCGATATTATTTGGTGGGATATCTGACATTTTACTGCTTATGTTTTTCAGAAAAAGAAATAAAAGACATCCAAATTGGAAAGAAGAAAGCAAAACTGTCATTGTTTACAGATGACATGATAGTGTACTAGAAAACCGCATAAGCTCCACCAAAAAACTACTAGACTGAATAGATGAACTTGGCAAAACAGTGGGATACAAAGTCAATATTCAGAAATCGAAGCCATTTTTGTACACCAACAGTGAAATAGCAGAAGTAGAAAAAAATCTCATTTGCCATAGAAACAAGAAAAATAAAGTACCTAGGAATAAACTTAACGAAGAAGCTGAAAGACCTGTACTCAGAAAACCACAGATCACTAAAGAAAGAAATTAAGGAGGACAAATAAATGGAAGAATATACTATGTTCACGAATAGGGAGAATTAACATCATTAAAATGCCCATACTACCCAAAGCAATCTATAGATTTAACATAATCTTTATCAAAATACCAATGATGTATTTCATAGATATATAATAAATATTTCAAAAAATGTACATGGAACCATAAATGATACCAAATGGCATCAACAATTTTGAGAAAAAAGAACAATGTAGGAGGGATCACAATACCTGATATCAAATTATATTACAAGGCCACTGTAATCAAAGTCTGGTACCAGCATAAGAACAGACACATGGATCAATGGAAAAGAATAGAAAACCCACAAGTAAACCCATGTCTCTAGTCAATTAATATTTAAGAAAGGGGGCAGGAGTAAATAAATGGAGTAAAAATAGCCTCTTCAGTAAATGATGTTGGGAGATCTGGACAGGTACACGCAAAAAAAATGAAACTGGACCACTAACTTACACCATACACCAAAATAAACTCACGATGAATTAAATATAAGTTGTGACACCATAAAAATAAATTTCTTATTTTCTATTTAAGATTTTATTTATTTGTTTTTAGAGAGGGGGGGAGGGAGGAAGAGAGGGGGAGAAAAATAGACTGGTTGTCTCTTGTGTGCCCCCTACTGGAGACCTAGCGGGCAACCCAGGCACACAGTCTGATGGAGAATTGAACCAATGACCCTTCAGTTTGCAGGCCAGCACTCAATCCACTGAGCCACACTAGCCAGAGCTAGAGTTCTTTAAAAAACGATAATTGCCTGTGTCCCACACACTCTTTGGGGCTGAAGAGCTGGAACAGGACACAGCCGTTCCAGTACCACTGTCCCTAAGCAATCTCCACTCAGAGGCCAACTGGGAGCCAGCCTCCCCTGGTGCCAGAAACCAGAGCTGTCTGCTGTAGTAGCTCAGATGGCACCACCGAGTGGGGTGTGGAGTCAGCTGCATTGGAGCTTCGGATCATAATATCTAATCTCCTAATTTATCCTTTTATTTTTACTTTTTATTCTTCAGTAGTTGACGTTATATTAGTTTTTGATGTACAGCATAGTGATCAGACATTTATATAACAAAGTGTTCACCCAGATAAGTCTAGTACTCACCTAATCCCATACATAGTTACTATTACATTTTTAATAGTATGATCCCCTTTATTAATAATTATATGCACCCTGGCTGGTGTGGCTCAGCGGATTGAGAGTTGGCCTGTGAACCAAAAGGTCCCCCATTCAATTCCCAGTCAGGGCACGTGCCTGGGTTGCAGGCCAGGTCCCCAGTGGGGGGCGCACAAGAGGCAACCACACGTTGATGTTTCTGTCTCTTTCTCCTTCCCTTCCTCTCTCTCTAAAAAGTAAATGAATAAAACCTTTAAAAAATAATTATATGCATCTACGTAAACAGATTTCTTGTGGTATTAGCATTAAAATGAATAATTTGGATAATAAAATTTGGATACTATTTACTTTATTCTTTTTTATCATAAGCATGTATTATTTTTCCTTCACTAACCTTTATTCATAACAATAATTGAATTCCTTTATAATTGATAAAAAGAAAGCAAAATGTCCTCTGAACAATCAACTTTTGAAAAAATCAATTGGCAATTTTGGTATTTTTATTATATCCAAAATTATTATTTTTTAATAAAGAGAGAATCTTATTTTCTTTTAAAAATTTTATTTATTTATCTTCAGAGGGGAAGGGAAGGAGAGAGGGAGAGTAATATCAATAGGTTGCCTCTTGTGCTTCCCCTGCTGGGAACCGGCCTGAAACCCAGGCATGTGACCTGACTGGGAATTGAACTGGTGACCCTTTGGTTTGCAGGCCGGCTCTCAATCCATTAAGCTACACCAGCCAGGGCTATTGAACTTTTTTTAGATTGCACATATAAGTGAAACTGTATGGTATTTGCACATATAAGTGAAACTGTATGGTATTTGTCTTTCTCTGCCTGACTTATTTCACTTACCATAATACCCTCTAGGTCCATCCTTGTTGTCAAAAATGGCAAAATTTCATTCTTCTTAGTGGCCAAGTATCTATTGTATATATGTACTGCCTCTTCTTTGTCTAACCATCTATTGATGTACACTTGGGTTTCTAAGTGTACATCTTGGCTAATTACCTAATTCATTTTTATTGAATTCCTTTTCAAATTACAAAAAGCATGAAAACCAAGAAATATTAACTTAAAAATTACTAAATACCACAACCCTAGCCTATTATTTTAGATGTTTTTTCATTTAAAATAAACTTAATTGTTTTTGTTTTTAATAAGAATATATAAAATATATTTTATTTAATATATCATAATCAGTTTACATGTTGTTACAGAATTGTGATCATTTTAGTGACAATATAACTTCCCATAAAGTTAATTACCATAATTTGTCCAAACATTTAACTGCTGTTGGTTGTTAGGTTGCTACCTATCTTTTCTGTTATAAATGATGCCATAAAGAACATGTTCATCCCCTGGCTGGTGCAGCTCAGTAGACTAAGCACAGGCCTGTGAACCAAAGGGTCGCCGGTTCGATTCCCAGTCAGGGCACATGCCTGGGTTGCAGGCCAGTTCCCTGCAGGGGATGCACAAGAGGCAACCATACACTGATATTTCTCTCCCTCTCTCCTTCCCTTCCCCTCTAAAGATAAATAAATAAAATCTTAAAAGAAAAGGACATGTTCATAAATTTAAAATAGCAAACTTACTCTCTACTAAAATATAGGTTAAAGAATATAAACCTATAACTATTTGCAGCATTATTAGTTTGTGGAACAATATAATATATTAGTATTATTTCTGTATGAAAACTTTTATGCTGAATAAATCTAGACCATTGCTTATTCTCTTTTCTTGTGGTAACATACATGTATTTAGCATAAAGCTTGCTCTTTTAGCTCTGGCTGGTGTGGCTCAGTAGAATGAAGGCCAGCCTGTGAATCAAAAGGTCACTGGTTCGATTCCCAGTCAGGGCACATGCCTGGGTTGTGGGCCAGGTCCCCAGTAGAGGGCATGCGAGGAGCAGCCACACACTGATGTTTCTCTCCCTTTCTTTCTTCTTCCCTTCCCCTCTCTCTAAAAATAAATAAGTAAAATCTTTAAAAACATTGTTTTAAGTTTCCCACTCCTTAAACCCTCCTAGCAATTCTGCAGATATAACTACCTAAGTAACAAGAAAAACAAATTCTTTGTGGGGAGTAAAACTTAAATGGCTTTGTCTGTGCATAGCTATTGTTTCTTTCTTGTTGTTTTTATACTTTGTTTACTGTGAAGTATAGAAAAATATTACATCAACCAAATGCACAATGGAATGATAGATGGACATGGGAATGGAGGCCAGCTAGGTGGAGGGGGGCAAAGGGGAAAAATTGGGACAACTGTGATAGCATAAAAAACAAAATATTTAAATTGAAAACAAAACAAAACAAATGCACAATGGAACAAAGTAGCATTATAAAGTTAAGTCCTAGGTGACCACCTCCCAGGCCAAGACCTAGGTTGTTGGCAGCCGCCCCAAGCACCTGCCTGCTCTTTCTGCGGCCCATCTACCTCCTCCCACACTGGAGGAAATGACTCACCCATTTCTCTTGGTTTCATATCCTAACATAATTTGGACCAAATTTGACCTCAGACTGTTTATTATTTGAAAGATTTTATTTATTTATTTTTAGAGTGGAAGGAAGGGAGAAAGAGAGGGTGAGAGACATCAATGTGTGGCTGCCTCTCGCACTCCCCCCTCCGGAATTGGCCCACAACCCAGGCATGTACCCTGACCAGGAATCGAACCAGCGACCCTTTGATTGGCAGGCCTGAGCTCAATCTATTGAGCCACACCAGCCAGGGCCAGACTCTTTTTTTTTAAAGATTTTATTTATTTATTTACCTTTAGAGGGGAAGGAGAGAGGGAGAGAAACATCAATGTATGGTTGCTTTTTGTGCATCCCCTGCTGGGAGTTGGCCTGCAGGGAACTGGCCTGCAACCCAGGCATGTGCCCTGATCAGGAATTGAACCTCGATCCTCTGGTTCACAGGCCTGTGCTCAATCCACTGAACTACACCAGCCAGGGCCAGACTCTTTTTTAAAATAAACTTTTTATTAGATATAAGGTCACCGATTCCTTTATGACTATTTTCATGCTTTGAGAGCAGAGTTGAATAGTTGCTGCAGACACCAGATGGCCGGCGAAGCCTAAAATATTTCCTATCTGTCTCTTGCCAGAAAAAACTTGCTGTCCCCCCTGGTTTAGTGTATGATCTACCAAGCTGGCAGTTTGCTGTCTTCTGCTGCATGTTCTACCAAGCTCCCCAGGCTGCTGGCAGGATTCCCCGCTGTGGACTCGCACCGCCCACCTCTCTGGCATTCTCCTTCAGCTGTAAGGGAGGAAGCTAGCCAAAGAGTCCCATGGTGCAACGCTCAGTCCATTGAAGCTATTATAAACCGAAATGTCTTTTAATTTTACCTCTGAATTATTGATAGCTAGTGTATAGAAATACATTTTATTTTACTTTTTGTTTTTCAATGCTTTTGAGACAGGAAGGGGGAGAAATGAAATATATATGTGAGAAAGTAACATCAATCAGTTGCTTCCTGGATACACCCCAATCATGGGCTAAACCTGAAACCCAGGTATGTGTCCTTACCGGGAATCGAACCTACAAACCTTTGGTTACAGGATGACACTCTAACCAACTAAGCTACACTGGCCAGAGAGAAATACCATTTATTTAAAAGTATTGATCTTGTACCCTCTAGCCTTGGTGATCTCATTAATTTGCTCTAATAATTTTAATTTTATATTTTATGCTCACCTGAGGACATTTTTTAAAATTGCTTTTAAGAGAAGAAGGGAGAGAGCCCTGGCTGGTGTAGCTCAGTGGATTGAGCGCGGGCCTGTGAACCAGACAATTGAGGTTCGATTCCCCGTCAGGGCACATGCCTGGGTTGCAGGCCAGTTCCCAGCAGGGGCCAGTTCCCAGCAGGGGATGCACAAGAAGCAACCATACATTGATGTTTCTCTTCCTCTCTCCTTCCCTTCCCCTCTAAAGATAAATAAATAAGGAGAAGAAGGGAGAGAGGGAAACATCCATGCTTGAGAGAAGCATTGATTTGTTGTCTATTATATACACCTGGAGCAGGGATCAAACTCACAACCTAGAGGCATGTGCCCCAACCAGAAATCAAAACTGCAACCTTTTGGTTACATGGACATTCCAACCAATGGAGTAAACACTTAATAAATTTTTAATAGATTCTTAAGATTGTCCATATAAAGCTCATGTCATCTGCAAGCACAGAGTTTTACTTCTTTTCTGCTCAGGTTCCTTTTCATGCCTAATTGGTCTTGCGAGAACTTCATGTTGAATTCATTGAATAGGGAGAGCAAGAGCAGCAATCCTTTTCTTTTTTTTTTTTTTAGTTTATCTTTTTTTATTTTTAAACAGAAGGGATGAGAGGGAGAAAGAGAGGAAGAGAAATATCAATGTGTGGTTGCTTCTCGTGTACCCTGTAATGGGGACCTGGCCCACAACCCAGGCATGTGCCCTTGACTGGGAATCGAACTGGTGACTCTTTGGTTCATAGGCCCATGCTTAGTCCACTGAGCCCCACCACGCAGTGCAGAAACCCTTTTCTCATTCTTGATCTCAGAGGGAATGTTGTCAGTTTTTCAATATGAAGGATGGTGTTGGTTTTGAGTTTTTTTTTGTAAATGCTTTTTTACAAAAAAAGCATTTTTTTGGTAAAATGCTTCTACAAAAAGCATTTTTTGTAAAGTTGATGAAGTTGATTCATCAACTTCATTTGTCCAGTTGATGAAGTTCCCTTCTACTTCTAGTTTGTTGAGAGATTAAAAAAAAATTGCTCACCGAGGATATGCTTGTTACAGAGGGAGAGAGAGAGAGAGAGAGAGAGAGACAGAAAGAGATGTGAGAAAGAAATATTAATCAGTTGCCGCCCATTTGCGCCCTGATTGGGGATTGAACCTGCAGCATAGGTATTGCCTGCAACATTTTGCTGTATGGGACAACCCTTCAACCAACTACACCACACTGGCCAGGGCAATTTTGCTACCTTTTGATATGTCTTATGTCCTTCGTTATTCTTATAAGAGTGGGAAAAAGTACATTTACAGTTGTGAGTATGCAAAGCAGTTTATTTACTCTTGTGTTATTATTTATTTACTAATTATTATATTATTTGTCTTCTTTTTATTGTTATTATTTTGTATCCTTTCTTATGATTTCTCTTTTAGGTAATGATGACTGATACCCACACCTGTAGTCCATTTATTTTCTTAGTGCAGACCTTGGGGATCACAGTTAACATCCTAATTTATAACAATCTAGTATGCAATCATGCCAACATAATTTCAAGAGTACACAAACTACTTTGTTTTTACTTAGCTCCATTTCTCCCCACTCTTGTGCACTATTGTTGTCATTTAATTAGGTCCTTGTTTGTTAGGTGCTCATCAACATAGATGGATGAGTTCTGCTTTATGCAAACATGTTTTAAATCAGGTGAGTTGAAGTTACAAACAAAAATACATTTATATGTTCTTTTATATCTACTTATGTACTTACCTTTATAAGTGCTCTTTATTTCTTCATGTTGATTCCACTCACTGTCTCATGTGTTTGTACCCATGGGTATTTCTTTTCTTTTTCAAAGATTTTATTTATTTGTTTTTAGACAGAAAGGAAGGGAAGGAGAAAGAGAGGGAGAGAAACATCAATGTGTGGTTGACTCTTGCACCCCTCCCCCAGGGACCCAGGCACAGGCACTGAGTGGGAATCAAACCAGCGACCCTTTGGTTTGCAGACCAGCATTCAATCCACTGAACCACAACAGCCAAGGCTAAAATATCTTTCTTTAATTCTATGTCTAAATAACTCCAATGTCTGGGCTGGAGCTATTTCTATTGAGTAAGAAATTTCTATTGAGTAAAAAATCATTTTTTACTCAATTTCTATTGAGTAAAAAATCATTTCTATTGAGTAAGACCTCATTTCCTATGCCTGTTAAATTCAAAGGAGGATAACTACTTTTAGGATAACATTGACCTTTAACAAATAGCCAGGGACGTCTCCAGCAAAATTGCAATTCTGGACATTGCAGTTGAATGACAAACCTTGCATTAGTTCAGATAATAAAGAAGAAGAAGTTTCTTTTATAGAGGAAAGGGTAAGTTCAGAGGTGCTGTTGTAAACAAAGAGTTCATTGGAGGAAACTAAGCGTTCAGAGTGTACTGGCTTTTCATTGGCTGAGTGGTTGCCCAGCAAGGAGAAGTTCCACCTTCTTCCTGCTGGAGTGATACAATAGAAAAACATCTTTCTTTGGAATGTGGAAGGTACTTCTCTTTCTGTTTCGAGTGGTAGGGGATGAGAGCTCCTCCTGTAGACCTCTCCCAAGTCCAATTTTTTATTTTATTTTATTTAAAAATATTTAATTTATTTATCTTTAGAGGGGAAGGGAAGAGGGAGAGAAACATCAGTGTATGGCTGCCTCTCATGTGTCCCCTGCCGGGAACTGGCCTGCAACCCAGGCATGTGCCCTGACCGGGAATCGAACCTCGATCCTTTGGTTCACGGCTGGCACTCAATCCACTGAGCCACACCAGCCAGGGCCCAACTCCAATTTTTTAAAAGGTTTTATTTATTTTACTTTTTAGAGAGAAGGGAAGGAAGGAGAAAGAGGGAGAGAAACATCAATGTTCAAGAGATAAAGTGATTGGTTGACTCTCACGCACCCCGTACTGGGACCCTGGCCCACAACCAATGCATATGTCCTGACTAGGAATTGAATCAGCAATTTTTTGGTTTGCAGGCTGGCACTCAATCCACTGAGCCACACCAGCCAGGGTGCAGCTCTAATTTAAACAAGGCTTCTGCTTATTAATCTTCACATCACCAAGTGTCCTGTACTTGTTGAATTACACTTCTTTCTGTTCCAAGTGTGACCAACTTCTCTTTCTCCCCTCTGCTTATTGGATCCCAGGTCTTTGTCCTGAGTATAGGAAAGCACTTCCAGGTCATCAAGGCCACTGCTTGTTGCAAGTAACACCTCTAGGTTCCCAGTAAGTACATCTACTTCCAGAGCTTTCCAGCTGTTTCCACTGCTCATTAGGTCCCAGAAGTGTAGTGTAAGTGCTGGACATTTAGGATTTTGATTTTCATATTAGTGCCTGATGTTAAGCTTTTGATTGTGCAGGCATTGATTTCAGTTGCTGAGACATTAATTTTTTTATTAAAAATTTTAAAAAACATTCTTATTGTTGTTCAAGTACAGTTTTCTGCCTTTCCCCCCCAACCCCTCTCCACTATCCCAGCCCTCCCCACTTCCCTCCCCTGTTTCCACCCCCCCTTGTTATTGTCCATATGTCCTTTATACTTGTTCCTGTAAACCCTTCACCCTTTTCCTCCATTTTCCCCTCCCCCTCCCCCTCTGGTCGCTGTCAGCCTATCCTCAGTTTCAATGTCTTTGGCTATAGTTTTCTTGCTTGTTCATTTTGTTGATTAGGTTCCTGTTAACAGTGAGATCATATGGTATTTGACTATCACCGCCTGGCTTATTTCACTTAGCATAATGCTCTCAGTTCCATCCATGCTGTCGCAAAGGGTATGAGCTCCTTCTTTCTTTCTGCTGCAATGGAGAATTCCATTGTGTAAATGTACCATAGTTTTTTGATCCATTCATTTACTGATGGGCACTTAGATTGTTTCCAGCATGTGGCTATTGTAAACTGTGCTGCTATGAACATTTGGGTGCATAGGTTCTTTTGGATTGGTTTTCAGGGTTCTTAGGCTATAATCCTAGCTGTGGAATTGCTGGGTCACAGGGAAGTTTCATTTTTAGTTTTCTGAGGAAATTCCATGCTGTTTTCCACAGCAGCTGCACCAGTCTGCATTTCCACCACCAGTGCACAGGGTTCCCTTTTCTCCACATCCTCTCCAACACTTGTTATTTGTTGATTTGTTTATGATGGCCATTCTGACTGATGTGAAGTGGTGTCTCATTGTGGATTTCATTTTCATCTCTCTGATGGCTAGTGATACTGAGCAACTTTTCATATGTCACTGAGACATTAATTTGAAAGGCATTGTTTTCAATAAACATATTGACATATTGACAATGACACAGTTGGTTAAAGGGCCAGGCTGTACCAACCATGAAGTCCTCCTGGTACGAAGCACTTCTTAGAGAGAGGGGAAGGGAGAGAGAGAGAGAGACGAAGAGAAACAGCAATGTTTCTCAATGAAACATCGAAACATCCATGTCTCAATCCACTAAGCCGCACCAGCCAGGGCTGGATCTTGGTTTCCAATTATGGGAATGTATCTTGGCACTGAGGAGTAGGCTTCTCTGCCTTTTGGATTCCTAGCATAAATTCTGGGTGTTGACCTTTACTCTTAGGGCACCAAGTCTTGTCTTGGCTGTGCTTGTTTAAACTCGTGAGCCAAGGTTCCAAGTAGGGGAATCTAATTTAAGGACATCAAGACCTGTCTCCTCTGTTTGTTGGATCCACAGTCTTTATGCTCTGGGCTCTAAGGCCACATCTCCTCTGTTTGTTGGATGACAAGTCTTGACCTGAGACTTGTTACCACCCAACGTGGTTTGCTCCCCCCAGGCACAGAGTTCATGTCTTCTCTATTGGTCAGATCTCAGGTCCCTGTTCTGTTGCTTGTCTGAATCCAATTTTCTGGATTTGGATTATCAGGGTCCCACATGCCTAGGTTCCAAGTAGGATCAAGGCTCTGCCTCCCCTGATTGTTGTATCCCAGGTCTCTAGGTTCTGGGAATGAGGCTCCACTCCCTGGGCAAAGAGGCCACATTGCATGTCCTTGATAGATCCCAGGCACCTAGGTTCTGAGTGTAGGCAACTAATTCTGTGTCTCAGAAGCTCCCTGACTTGGCCCTAGCTAGGTTAGCTCAGTTGGTTAGAGCATCATCAAAAAACACCAGGGTTGTGAGTTTGATCCCCAGTCAGGACACGTACAAGAATCAACCAATGAATGCCTTAATAAGTGGAACAATGAATTGATGTTTTTCTTTCTCTCCCTTCTACTCTCAAATTTTTTTGAAAGAAGAAAAGCTTTCTGACTCTACCTTCACTTGAACTCTCAGTTTCTACTTACCTTTAAACCCAGAGATATTTTAGAAGTTTTAAAATTTGGCTATATTTAGACTGAAACACCATTTCCAATATGGCTAGGTGTTTTTAAGTGGAAGGATTTTTTCTCAGACAACTTATTCCGTCATATTTCCAGAAATGAAACTTTACTAGTTAACTAAGATAAATATTACACTCCTTTTTTTGTTCTGAAGTCTTATTTGTATCTGAGAACAAAATTTAATCTTTATGTGTTTAGAAAACTAGAAAATACAGAGAAGCATATCTAAGAAAATAATAGCATCATTTCCTACTGACATCATTAGAATATACATTTCCCGATCTTTTTCTATGCTCATACACATATGCACACTAGACTTTGGTAAAGAAATTAGAACACCTGGCTGGTGTGGTTCAGTGGCTTGAGCGTAGGCCAGTGAACCAAAGGGTCATTGGTTCGATTCCCAGTCAGGGCACATGCCTGGGCTGTAGGCCAGGTTCCCAGTAGGGGGTGTGTGAGAGGTAACCACACACTGATGTTCCTCTCCTTTCTCCCTCTCTTCCCCTCTTTCTCAAAATAAATAAGTAAATAAAATCTTTAAAAAAGAAAGAAGAATGAACAGGCATGTTACAAACACCTACCCAACTCATGCATTGTATTTGGAAATACATTGAACATGCATTGAACTGACAGTTTGCTGTTAAGGACTGGGTCAAAGTACGTGTTTTGAACCACATGATTCTCCTTCTGACCCTCGTGATTGACCCAAGGGTGGCTCCATGCCTCTAGAAAGAGGAACACTCCATGGCGTGGGAGTGGCCAAAGAGATTTATTCTCTTGGGAATTTGGAGTTGTGGTGTGAAGTCACACAGATGATGGTGGGTTTTTGAGTCATTTACAAAGAGATGAAAGCGAGACAAATTTCTGAGGAAAGATCATTCCAAGTAGAGACTATAGCAAATGCAAAGGCCCTGAGACAGAAACAGGTTTGCCTTGTGGGAAAAGTACCAAGAAGATGTGTGATTGGAGGAAAGTGAGTGAAGAGGAAAGTGTAAGGAAGTGAGGATAGAGAAGCCAGGAATAGATTAGGTAGGGCCTGCAGGCACGGTGATGACCTTGTATTTTGTTTTTAAAGATTCCATTTATTGATTTATAGAGAGAGGGGGAGGGAGGGAGAAAGGGAGAGAAACATCCAAATGTGAGAGATACATCTATCAGTTGCTTCTTTCAGGCCCCCAACCAGGGACCTGGTCTGCAACCAGGCATGTACCCTGACTGGGAGTCGAGTCAGAAAGCTTTTGGTATGCAGGGTGGTGCTCAATCCACTGAGCCCACCACCCAGGGCTGACCTTGTATTTCATTCAAAGTATGATGAGAAGCTATGAGAAGATTTTGTTCAGGGAGAGAGCTAATGTGAAGCATATTTGAAAAGCATCATATTGGTTGCTAGGGACACAAAAGTGGAAACAGGGAGAGCAGTTAGGAAACTCTTGCATAGGTTCAGCTCAGAGGTGAAGGTGTTTTACATCACGTGATTGGACCTAAAGTGATGAAAAAGGGAAGTGAGAATGTAAGTCAAGACTGCTGAAGGGGTTGGAGATTGTCAGCATAGTTACTCCAGGAAGTGAACTAGAAAAATAGAATGCGACAATCAATGAGTCAGAGGCTCCCAATTGTAACCTCCAAGGTGATTTGGTGAACAGAACTGATTGCGGTGGTAAGCGGCTCAGTGTAGCGGGAAGCAGGATGGTTAAAAACAAGACTGTGAGGAACTGAGAGGTAAGGCACCAAGCAAGTGACTCCCATGCTAGGAAGGCCCTGAGAATGGGGCCTGTGGTAGCAGCGGGGTTGGGAGTAGGGAGGTTCTAGCCAAGATCTTCAATATTCAGTGAACTTGGGAAGTAATGGGAAGGATTGAGGATTATTGCCATCAGGAGAAGAGGGTGGTATAATCTGATTGCAAATGTTACAAAGAGGTTGTTCTTTTAAAGTAAGGCAGGAGGACTTCGGCCAAGATGGAGGCATAGGTGGAAACACTGCCTCCTCTCACAACCAAGTTTAAAGTCAACAAAGTGTCAGTAACAAAAACAGAGCCAAAACACGGAAAATTGAACTATTCGGAAGTCCGAAAACAACTAACCATTCAGCCAGACTGGTAAGAGGGGCGGAGCCAGCATCAGAGTGGGGTTGAGCAGGAAAGATCTCCCAACTCAGGCGTGCAGGCAGCCCTGGGTAGATCCAAAGTGCGAGGTAGCAATAGGTGGACCCAGTGAGGGCGCAAGGTGGCGGACTGACTGCGGTCACACATTCGCGCACAGATAAACCAGTGAAGGAGCAAGCAGTGAGACAGACCACACAGGCCCCAGGGGTGGGAAGCAGCAGAGGGGACCACCACTGCCCCTCTTGGACCCCGCCCCCACATACAGTGTCACAACCCAGCAACTCAGTTGCCCTGCCCTGGTGAACACATTAGGGTCCTCTCCTCATATGTAACAGATGCGAATAGACCAAAGCATGGCTCAAGAAGAACTCAAAGCCCCAGAGCCAATAACTCTAAGCCACCAAGAAATAGCCAACCTATCAGATGCACAGTTCAAAATACTGGTGATCAGGATGCTCACAGAATTGGTTGATTTTAGTCACAAATTAGAGGAACAAATGAAAGCTAAACTAATTGAAATGAAGGAAAATGCACAGGAAACCAATAGTGATGGGAAGGAAACTTGGACTCAAATCAAGGGAGTGGACCAGAAGGAAGAAGAAAATGACCAAACAGAAAAGAATAAAGAAACAAGAATTCATAAAAATAAGGAGAGGCTTAGGAACCTCCAGGACATCTTTAAATGCTCCAACATCTGAATTATAGGGGTACCAGAAGGGGAAGAGGAACAGCCACGACTGGAAAACTTATTTGAACATATAATAAAGGAGAACTTCCCCAGTCTGGCAAAGGAAATAGACTTCTAGGAAATCCAGGAAGCTCAGAGAGTCCCAAAGAAGTTGGACCCAAGAAGGAACACACCAAGGCACATCATAATTACATTAGCCAAGATGAAAATGAAGGAAAGAATCCTAGAAGCAGCAAGAGATAAGGGGACAGTCACTTACAAAGGAATTCCCATAAGACTGTCAGCTGATTTCTCAAGAGACCTTACAGGCAAGAAGGGCCTGGAAAGAAGTATTCCAAGTCATGAAAGGCAAAGACCTACATCC
Source organism: Sturnira hondurensis (assembly GCF_014824575.4). Taxonomy (NCBI): domain Eukaryota; kingdom Metazoa; phylum Chordata; class Mammalia; order Chiroptera; family Phyllostomidae; genus Sturnira; species Sturnira hondurensis. Next base: position 14,759,056 of record NW_028080496.1, on the reverse strand, counting down.
AAGATTGCTCTATCCAGCAAAGCTTTCATTTAAAATGGAAGGGCAGATAAAGTGTTTCTCAGATAAGATCAAATTCAAGGAGTTCATCATCACCAAGCCCTTATTATATGAAATGTTAAAGGGACTTATCTAAGAAAAAGAAGATAAAAAATATGAACAGCGAAAGGACAGCAAACTCACAGTTATTAACATCCACACCTAAAACAAAGCAAACTAAGAGGACAGCTAGATCGGGAGTGGAACCATAGAAATGAAGATCACATGGAGGATCAGCAACAGGGGAGTGGGAGGAGGAGAAGGGGGGAGAAGGTACAGAGAATAAGTAGCATAGACAGTAGGTAGAAAATAGATAGGGGGGAGGGCAAGAATAGTATGGGAAATATAGAATCTAAAGAATTTGAGACATGTGGACATAAACTAAAGGGGGGGAATGGTGAGGGAGGGAGTGTGCAGGGTAGAGGGGAATGAAGGGGGGAATTAGAACAACTGTAATGGCATAATCAATAAAATATATTAAAAATTAAAGTAAGGCAGAAGGAACCCACTAAAAGTGGCAGTGACCCACTTCATGCCCTAAGATGGATGGATATGAGAGAGTGAAAAGCCAGTTTTCTATAGAGGATAATAGGTTTTTTGCTTTTTAAAAAGATTTTATTTATTTTTAGAGAGGGGAAGAGAGAGAGAAAGAGGGAGAAAAACATCAATGTGTGGTTGTCTCTTGCACACATGTCTGGATTGTGGGTTGCAGGCCAGGTCCTGAAACCCAGACATGAGCCCTGGCTGGGATCAAACCAGCAACACTCTGGTTCACAGGTCAGCCCTCAATCCACCGAGCCACAGCAGCCATGGCAGGTGTTTCATTTATTGTACAACATTGCACAATAAATTGAAGATGTTGCTGGTGATGGTCTGTAAATTCCATAGGTTTTGGGGTGGAAGTAGGGGAAATAGATGAAAAGTAGGGACCTAAATAAGATTGGGGCCATTCAAAGCATTACATTTATGGTATTCAATTTATCTACTTTTGGGTGGTTGCCTCTGATTTTGATGTCATATCTAAGAAATCATTGCTAATCCAATGTTATAAAGCAGCGGTCCCCATCCTTTGGGCACCAGGGACCAGTTCCATGGAAGACAATTTTTCCCACACCAGGGTCGGGGGGGGGGTAGTTTTGGGATGATTCAAGTGCATTACATACAATCTCACCTCCTGATGTGTAGTCTGGTTCCTAACAAGACCAGACTGGTACTGGTCCTACGTCCAGAGGTTGGAGAACCGTATTATGTTTTCCTGCTGTGTTTTTTAAGAGTTTTGTACCTTTGGGCCTTACATTTAGGTTTCATCCATTTTGAATTAATTAAAAATTTATTTTCCTTTACCTCCCTAGCTGATGGGGCTCAGTGGATTGAGTGCCAGCCTGTGAAAGGGTAGCTGGTTTGATTCCCAGTCAGGGCACATACCTGTGTTGCAGGCCAGGTCCCCAGTAAGGGGTGTGCTAGAGTCAACCAAGAATGTAGAGTCAACCAACAATCACACAGTGCTGTTTCTCTCTTTCTTTCACCCTCCCTCCTCCTCTCTTTAAAAGTAAATAAATAAAACCTTAAGAAACGAATTTTTTTTCATTTACTGATTTTAGGGAGAGTGGAGGAGATATTGATTTGTTGTCCCACTTATTGTAGCATTCATTAGTTGATTCTAGTATGTGCCCTGACCAGGGAGCAAACCTACAAACTTGGTGTATCAGGACAGTGCTCTAACCTACAGAGTTACTGGGCCAGGGCTTGAATGAATTTTTATGCATGGTGTAAAGTAACAGTCCAGCTTTATTCTTTTGCATGTGAATATCCAGTTTTCCAGTACCATTTACTGAAAACATTGTTCTGTCATTTAACGGTCTTGACAGCCTTTTCAAAAATCATTTGACTGGATATGTATTTCTGTGTTCTATTCCATTGATCTATATGTTCATCTTCTTTTAAAAAATCCTCACCTGCGGATATGTTTGCTGAATTTTAGAGAGGAAAGGAAGGAGCGAGTGGGGAGACACACAGACATAGATATACACAGAGAGAGAGAGAGAGAGACAGACAGACAGACAGACAGAGACAGAGAGAGACTGAACTCACAACCTGTGTATGTGCTTTGAACAGGAATTCCTATTCATCCTCATGAAAGTACCACATTGTTTTTTGTACTGTAGTTTTGTAGTGAGTTTTCATATGAGGAAGTATGAGTCCTCTTTGTTCTTTTTCAAGATTGTTTTGGCTTGTGTATAAGTTTTCATAGATGACCTAGTGCGCTGAGAGTTTTTGTAATAAGATTTTGTCAAAAGCATTTCCTCTATCTTTTTAGATGACCTCATGGTTAATTATACTTAGCTTTGAATGTTAAACCAACCTTGAATACTTGGGATAAATACCACCTAGTTGTGACCTATTAACCTTTCCATATGTTGTTGGAATCTATTTGCAAAAACTTGGCTAAGAATTTCTGCTTCTTTGTTCAGGAAGAATGACCTTAATTTTCTTTTAATGTTTTCTTTACAAATACAAATGTTCATTCCTTTTCAATTTTGTGAGTTTGTGTATAATCAGTGCTGCTTATTATATTTTAATTTCTTAAAATGGAAGCTTTGCTTGATTTTAGATTTTCCTCTTTCAAGCTAAGTAGTTAATGCATAAACTTCATTTTAAGCACTGCTTTAGTTGAATCCCACAAATTTTGATGTTATATTTTAATTTTTGTTCAATTCAAAATAGTTCAATTTTCCCTTGAGATTTCTTCTTTGATCCGCGTAAAAGTAAGTTCACTAACTTTCAATGTTTGGAGGTCGTCCTGGTACTTTTTACTGATTTGTAATCTAATTTCATTATAATCAGGGAAGATAATTCTGCTATATATTTCTTTTCTTTTTTCTTTCTTTTTTTGCATGGCTACCATTTAGTAAACATCTACTGTGATGTTATATATTTCTTAAGACTTGTTTTATGACCACGGGTTCAGTGCCTCCAGGTGGTCTACGTTTCCTGTCCAGGATTTTGGTTGCATTCACTGGGACAGACAAGACAAGGCTCTTAAAGACGCGAAGCAACTTCACGCGCAGGGTCCTCATTTCTACGGGTTCCGAGGGCCCACCCAGCCGCGTATCCCTCCAGTACCTCAAGCTCCACAAGTCCCACTGTCGAGGAAAAATTCCCCGCAGGGCTGGGCGAAGCCCGGAATCGGAGTAAGTGAGTGCGTACGTACGTGCGTGCGTGGGGCGGAAATCCCGCCTCCCTGCACCTACGATTGGCCTTGACCGCGGGGTTGCACTCCAAGGAGGAAAATAAGCAGGCTTGAAGGAAGCAGGAAAACTGGTGGGGGAGGGGTGAATGGAATCCTTTCCTCCATTGGCTGAGTCGGAGGAGGAGCTTTGCTTCGATTGGCTGAAAAGCGGGGGCGGTACTCCCGCGCGGGCACACCCCTCCGGCCGCGAGAGGAGCCGGGATCGCGGGCGCGGGCGGAGCCAGAGGCGGCTCGGAGGCAGTGTCCGCACGCTGCCGCTGGAGCTGGGCAGCCGGGCCTCTGCGCTTCAGGTCCTAGTCTCAGGGGGATAGCGAGGGCGGCCGCCGGCCTGGGCAGCGCCGGCTGGGGCTTGGGGCTGGGCTCAACTGGGGCGCAGCGGGTGTGGGTGCGGCCGCCGGACCTGGGCCTGCGCGGACTGTCCGCAGCGCAGGTCTCGGGCTGTCTTTCCCTGTCTAAGTGATTATTATTTTAGATTTTTCCTGCATGTGTGAATTTTGATTAATATGTTTCACACTCCATCGACTGGTCTGGGGTAAAGCGACAGATGCACGGTGCTGTCATTTGTCGTTGAAATGTGGGATTCTTGTCGTCTGTTTGTGTTTCCCTCTCGGGTTTGAGGGAAGGGGATGACATTGTGGTCCTGTCTGTGACCGACCATTATCCTCAAGGTCTCGCTGACGGAGTCCAGGAGCCGGGCGAACCCCGTGTGTGGCTCTCACCTGGTTGGAAGTAGGCTTTCAGTCTCTTCCTCCTGTCTCTCCATCTTTCCTTCCTTTTTGCCTCCTCTCACTTTCCTCCCGCAACTCTTCTCCCTCCTGTCTGCGCTCTCTCTCTCTCTCTCTCTCTCTTTGCCGCATTACACCTGGCGGGAGGGTCTTTGTAACATTCTGACAAGCCTTAGTCTTCAGCATTTTTGTTTTACCTGCAGGTGTGACAGCTGGGAGGAAAGTGGAGGAAAGATGCCCTCCGAGTCTTTCTGTTTGGCGGCCCAGGCTCGACTGGACTCCAAATGGTTGAAAACAGATATACAGGTGGGGCTTTGATCAGCCTTTTTCTTGGTGTGTTTCTGCCTCCATATTTAGATTCTGGTGAAGGTTTTCTTTAGGGTATGAAGGGCAATGCAGATCGGATCTTGCTATATTGGAGAAACAGGCTTATTTTCTGTAATTTAGAACATACTATTTATTGTCAGGTTTTTATAAAGGTGTTTTAAAATTTATTTTTAGAGAGAGGGGAAAGGAGGGAGAAAGAGGAGGAGTGAGACATCAGTGTGTTGTTGCCTCTTGCGCACCCCCTACTGGGGACCTGGCCCGCAACCCAGGCATGTGCCCTGATTGGGAATCAAACTGGCAACGCTTTGGTTCTCAGGCCTGCACTCAATGCAGAGCCACACCATCCAGGGATGTTGTGTTGGTTTTCATTGCTGTTTTCACTGAGTGTGTGGCTACATTTTATTACAGTTATTTATAAGGGAAAGAAGCTTGAGATCTAGTTATACAAAATTTTGTGTTATTATTTTTAAGAGGTCTGTATCATACTTAACTATATCTTGGTAACTGTATGGTACCAGTGTAAGATGTTCAGTTAATTATGTGGCGGAGAACTGACATGCCACAATTATGTTTTGAAGAGACTTAACTCATTTTATGGTATCCTCTGCTTGTGCTTCTGGAGGGACAGGAGTTGAGTTGAGCTGTTTGCTTGGTTGTTGTGATTTTTTATTTGGAGTAGTGTTTGCATTTTAGCGTGTAAAACGTGGAAACAGCACACAATGCAATAGACACATGATGTGTCATAGAGTTGTGCACTTGAAACCCACATAAATCCTATTAACCTAGGTCACCCTAATAAATTTAATTAAAAAAGAACATGTGGAAACAAATGTTGCCCTTAAACTCGCTAATGTTTTGATTTAATAAGGTAATTGAAAGCTTATGTAGAAATCATGGGATAAACAATAGCGGTAATATTTCCATGGACTGTTCTTCACCCAGGGTTGTTTTTGTCTTGCAAATGATTGGGAAAAACTGCTTTTGTAACTTCATAATACAAAGAAAGAAATGTCTGGAATACTTTGTAGTATATGTATTTTTTTTCTTCTCCGAGGTGAAATAATTTCAGTATTTCTCAAGTAATCTACTTTTTATTTTTCTAAAAATTTAAAGGTTATTTATTTGTTTATATAGAGAGGGAGAGAAACATCAGTGTGTGGTTGTCTCTCGGGTGTCCCCTACTGGGGACCTGGCTCACAACCCAAGCATGTACCCTGACTGGGAATTGAACCAACAACCCTTTAGTTCACAGGCTCATGCTCAGTCCACTAAGCAACACGAACCAGGGCTCAAGTAATCCACTTTTTAAAATGCAATCTTATGTACTGCATGATGGTTTATCAAAAGCCACAGATACTTGTAGTGAAGGAAAATTGCCCCTCTTTTATTTTTCAGAGTTTTGAGTCCTGAGAAATATGAGAGCCAAGTGTTAGAGCTATGTCGTGGACAGTGGGATTCTTATTAGTGGTGTAATGTTAGGTTAAAAAAGCACAAAGTCCCTGGCTGCTATAGCTCAGTGGATTGAGTGTAGGCTTGCAAAGCAAAGGGTCACAAGTTTGATTCCCAGTCAGGGCACATGCCTGGGTTGCAAGTCAGGTCCCCAGTAGGGGGTGCAAAAGAGAGGCAACCTCACGTTGATGTTTCTCTCCCTCTCATTCTCCCTCCCTTACTTTCTGTTTAAAAATAAATAAATAAAAGCTTTTAAAAAATGAGGTAAAAAGGCACAAAGAATTGAGTTGAGAATTGGCATAGTAGTGACTCTTTGGTTATTGTCTTTTTTGGAAGATTTTATTTATTTATTTATCTTTAGAGGGGAAGGAGAAAGGGAGAAAAACATCAATGTATGGTTGCCTTTTGTGCTTCCCCTGCTGGGAAATGGCCTGCAGGGAATTGGCCTGCAACCCAGGCATGTGCTCTGACTGGGAATCGAATCATGATCCTCTGGTTCGCAGGCTTGTGCTCAATCCACTGAGCTACACCAGCCAGGGCTGGTTACTGTCTTTTATTCAGTAGTTCCTGTCTGTTTCTTTGTCATGTTATTTTTAACCAGAGCAGGGGAGGTGAGAGATAATTTCTTATTTCTGAAATCTTGAGATTCAGGCAAACTGATTTTCAGAATTATCTTTATATTACTGTTTATGTATTTTGGGAAAGTTTTTGAAGTAAACAACTTTACCTAATGAAGTTTTTTTTCTAGTAATCATAATCAAATAACTGCTAACTACAAGTTTTAGCATCATGATTGAAAACCTGTTTAATGCTGAGCTGAGTGCCCGTGATGAGTGTGAGGCAGATATACGTAAGAAGTATCACTTAGACTTTCAGAGTGCTCACCATTTTCCTTTTGATTTATCCAGTGTGATGCCTAGTGCTTGGCCCTTCTTAGAAGTTTTTAATATTATTCAGAAGTGTCCCAAATTCCTTCTAGGGGTAAGTGAAGAGACCCAGGTGTTGGGATTGCTGGCTTTATACAGTTCCTCCAGCTTTGCCTATTAAATGTGAGGAATGAATTTCATTGTTTTACCCCAAGGAATTACTAGACATAGCTCACTCTCTAGAGTCCTTCTGACAGACGGGTACTGAGGGTGCCAGCCGGGTCCTGGCGGATTGTACCCTGGTGTCTCTCCTGCCTGCAGTGGGGTGTGTCCCATCTCTTAGGCAGGGCTTTGTATTGGCAATAGAATTGACACCCGGTTAATGACAAATATGTGGGGCAGAAACCTGTTTCTTAGCTGTAGGATTTAGCAAATCTATTTTTTTATGGCCATTTCTTTTTGAAATGCCCTAGAAGTTGTTAGGGGCTTTGAAAAGTAAAAGTTTATGGAGACCATGAAAACTTTTAATGCATGTGTATTATGATGAACATAGATACTGATTCTAGACTTTTTTATTTTCTTAAGATTTTATTTATTTATTTTTAGAGAGAAGGGAAGGAGAAAGGGAGGAAGAGAAACATCAATGTGTGGTTGTTTCTCATGCACGCCCCACTGGGCACTTGGTTTGCAACCCAGGCATGTGTCCTGACTGGGAATTGAACCGGTGACTCTTTCATTCGGAGGCTCGTGCGCAATCCACTGAGCCACACCAGCTATGGCGGTTCTAGACTTTCTTGATTGGAGATGTTTAGATGTGTCAGGCCTCTCACCTTGCTGCCAGCTACCTCTATTGGAGCGCCTGTTCGCAGGCAGGGTTATTTCTGGTTTTTACATGTGTGTTCTTTATTCTTTTTAAAAAATTTTTTAAAAGATTTTATTTATTTATTTTTAGACAGAGGGGAAGAGGAGGAAAAGAGAGGGAGAGAAACATTAATGTGTGGTTGCCTCTCGCAGGCTCCTTACTGGGGGACCTGGCCTGCAACCCAGCCATGTACCCTGACCGGGAATCGAGCTGGCAACCCTTTGGTTCGCAGGCCTCACTATATCCACTGAGGTACACCAGTCAGGGCTGTTCTTTATTGTTTCAACTCTATGTTCTGATTGTTGTGGAGAGGCTCTGGAATTGTGATGTTTTCCCGTGTAACTTGTGAAGAGACCATGAAATAAGAAGTGAAGAAGTGTTAGCTGTCTTCACTCCCATCACTGCACGTTTACAGTAGAAGTCCTGTCTGTTGCGGTAGGTAAGTTGCTCAGTAAACCAAAAAGTCAATGAAGCAAAAGAACTATTACAAAAAATAGCACAGGAAACCTTAAAAGCTCTTGAGTCTTAAAACATACATGTGTATTTCTTTACTAGTCTTGATGTAAGGCTCAGGGTCCAAGAATGGCCTTATCCGGTTCTTTCTTGGATAAGCTGTGCTCAGATGAATTTCCTACAGTGTCTATTTTGGGCTCCTTTGAAGTGGAACATGAAATTAGATACCTGTGAAGCAATTTTTAAAAACTTTTTATTTTGAAATAATAATAGACTCATGAGAAGTTGCACAGAAAGTAGACAGACAGGTCACTGCATACTGTTCAGCCAGACTTGTCCAGTAGATACAGTTAGGTAACACTGGCCACAGCGTGAATGCCAGGAAGTTGCCGTGGGTACAGCTGCTGCTCTTCTGTGTCATTTCTTCACTGAAAGCACCCCCACAGTGGAGAGCCAGGCTGTTCCTTCCCCACAGGGATCTCCTTCCCGCTACGCTCTCCTTCCCCCACCACGTTCCGTCCCTGGCAGCCGAGAGTCTGATCCCCATCTCTATAGTCTTGTCATTTCGAGAATGTCTTATGGTATGTGACCTTTTGAGTCTGGCTTTGTTTACTCGGCAAAATGCCCTTGCCGTCCATCAAAATTGTTGAGTGTAACAATAATTCAACTTGGACCCTTTATTTGTCTGTTCTTATAACTATCAGTTTGAAATGATTAAGCATAAATGTTAGCTTTTAAAATTTTGCTTTGGCCCTGGCTGGCATAGTTCAGTGGACTGAATGTGGGCCTGCAAAGCAAAGGGTCACCAGTTCTATTCCCAGTCAGGGCACGTGTCTGGGTTGCAGTATGGGGTGTGTGAGAGGCAACCACATGTTGCTATTTCTCTCCCTCTCTTCCTCCCTCCCTTCCCTTCTTTCTAGAAGTAAATAAATAAAATTAAAAAAAATAAAATTAAACTTAGAATTAAGTTTGTACCTTGCCACTTTATGCTTAGAAATATCGGTAGATTAAAAAACAGAAAGATGAACATTTTGGTCCATTCCGTTTTCAGGTTTTACAGTTCATAGATGAAATGTGGAAACAGAAGGCTTTATAAATATAAGTAGCTTAATATGGGTTCATGATGTCTTATGATTACTTTTATGTGTTTTCTATTCATGTTTTGGTTATGTGTTTATATTTTGGGTCACCCTTGTTAGGGGTTTATCCATTTTGTTAATCTTTTTTTTTTAAAGATTTTACTTATTTATCTTTAGAGGAGAAGGGAAGGAGAGAGGGAGAGAAATATCAATGTATGGTTGCCTCTCATGTGCTCCCCGCTGGGAACTGGCTTGCAACCCAGGCGTGTGCCCTGACTGGGAATTGAACTGCGATTGTGTGGTTCCCAGGCCTGTGCTCAATCCACTGAGTTACACCAGCCAGGCATTTTGTTAGTCTTCTTAAAAATTTCTTTATTATTTTATTTTTTAAGATTTTATTTACTGATTTTGGAGAGAGGGCAACAGTGGGAAAAAGAGGGAGATAAACATCAATGTGTGGTTGCCTTTCACATGCCCCCTACTGGGGACCTGGCACACAACCCGGGCATGTGCCCGGACCGGGAATTGAACTGGCGACCCTTTGATTCCTAGGCCCATGCTCAATCCATTGAGCTACACCAGCCATTGCTATTTTTCCCTTTTTTTTGTTTTAAACAAGTAGCTTTTAGCTCTGCTTCTTGGAAAAGACTAATAGTTTCAAGAGAAAGATAAAGAGTTTACCATTAAATTTTGACAACAAGGCTTTATGCAGAAGAAAATTGAGTAACATATTTCAGGCACCCAAGAAAAGAAAATGTGAACCCATGTTTTTATGTTCTAGCAAAACTGACTTTCCCAGTAAAAGAGACACACACTTATCAATGGGTGAGAACTCGGAAGATACTGTTTCCATGGGCCTTTGAGTGCACAAAGAGAAATATCAGTGTATGGTTGCCTCTCGTGAGTCCCCTGCTGGGAACTGGCCTGCAACCCAGGCATGTGCCCTGACTGGGAATTGAACCGTGATCATGTGGTTTGCAGGCCCGCGCTTGTCCACTGAGCTATACCAGCCAGGACTTGTTTTATTTCTTTAAAGACCTTTAGTTTTCCCTGGCACGTGTGTAAAGCGGGAGTGTCAGACTCATTTTTACCAGCCTTTCGGTTGCCTTCAAAGGCTGAATGTCATTTTAGGGCTGTATGAATGTAACTACTCCTTAACAGTTAAGTGAGAGCTCAGCGCTGCCGCTGGGTAGAAACAAGGTGGAGGGCCAGATTTGGCCCTTGGACCTGGTGTTCGCCACCTGTGGTGGAAAGTGCTGGTTAATCTGACCTCTTCCAAGCCTGATCATCACGTTTGTTTGGGCCAATCTAGCATGGGCTTTATTAGTCTTGGGCTAATGTATCTCCCCGTGAAGGCCATTCCTTAGGCTGTTGTGTGGGGAGGTCTTCCTGTGCTGGTTGGTGGAGACACCAGGGTTTCCCAGACTGTGATGCTGGGGATTCTGCCTCCTCCTTTCTGATGCTTCTGGCTCGGAGGTTTTCTCATCCTGGGTCCCCTCTGCCCACCCCCAGGGATCACCCTCTCTCTGCAGCTCCCTCCTCTCCTGTGTTCTTGTTATTTTGACCTACCTATAGCTGATCTGTGTCCTCAGCGCAGCAAGACCTCTGGGATCGATTGGCTCCCCTTTCCCGAGCAGCAGCCTGGAGGCCGCTTCTGGGCAGTAAGCTCGGGCGGTTGTGGGCATTACTTCCTTGTTGCCCTGTTCACAGTTCTGGGCTGCCTGTTGTTCAGGGTTTGAAAACAGCAGTTTTGATGTATTCTGTCTGGCTTTCTCCTAAGGAAGGTAATCTTTCAGAGGTAGAAGCTCAGGCTTTACTAATCTGCTTTTAATCTCATTCATTAGATTCTGAAATTTTAGGTCTTTGGGGGTCTAGATTTTCCATGTTATTGTTAAAAGAATTTAATTGAGATGTATTTAGGAAATGCATCTATTGTAAACATTTTTAAAGAGATTTGATATTTCTGTTTTTAGCAGTCCATCGCCTTAACCACTTGGCCACCTTGTCGCACTGATATTTCTGTTTTTAGACATGGGGATTGGTGGGAGAAAGGGCGAAACATCAATGTGTGGTTGCTTCTGGTGTGCCCCCACCCTACTGGGGCCCTGGCCTGCAACCCAGGCATGTGCCTCTATGGGGAATTGAACCTTCGACCCTTTGGTTTGCAGCCCAAGCTCAATCCACTGAGCCACACCAGCTGGGGCGAAAAATGCATCTGTTTTAAATGTGTTAAGTGTTTTGACAGTTTAACTACCACATTGTATATTGTTTTATAGTTTCCACTTCTCTGTTGAAATTTCAGTCTGATCTTTTAGTTGCTTGTGCATATCAAACCTTGCACAGCGTCTGTGCTTGACTGCCTGTCCTCCTCCCTCGGGCTTGACACCCCAGCCAGCTGGTGGCCTGCCCCTCCGTTTAGTCTCGGTGGTATGTCACACGACAGGACATGGGTTATGGCTTCCCAGCTCCCTACCCCAGAGCAAAGGACACTGCCTGGAAGGGGGAGGGACAGCAGGAGCTAGCTCCCCATGGGGCGAACACTCACCATTTGGTAGGGAGAGATAAGGGAACTGGCTATTTTAATTCCCGCCTTTTGCTTCCTTCCACGGACCATTCTGTGGTTTCTTCTTGCAAACCTGGTGGAAGAGCCCCCCCTGTGCCTGATGAATGTGCCCGCTGAGCACCTGCTGTCTCAGCGGCCGAGTGGGGGCCAGTGCAGTGTCACGGAGTCAGCAGACTTTTTCTGGAAAGGGCCGGGTAGTAAATGTGTCTGTGAGCCGCATGTTCTTGTTGACAACCAGCTGACCTCTGTGGTCAGTCCACAGACAATACCTAAACAATAAAACTTTATGGGCATTGAAGTTTGCACATTGTCACTTTCAGGTGCCATGCAATATTTTCCTTCTCTTGATTGCTTTTTAACCACTGAGAAATGTGAAGGGCGTTCTCAGTCTGTGTGTGAGTCATGTAAAATCAGGTGGCGGGCCAGATTTGGCCTGTGGGTCGGACTGTGGTTTGCTGACCCCTGTAGTAATAGGCTGAGTCATGGGGTTCCTGGGCTTCCTGTCTTGTTTTATTTTTGGAAAAAATTACTTTAATTTATTTTTATTTCTCTTGTGGATGTGAGACAGACAGACACAGTTTTTTGTCCCACTTACCGATGCATTTGTTGGTTGATTCTTGCATGTGCCCTGACCGGGTTTCGAACCCACAACATTGGTTTATTGGGATGACGCTCCCAACTGGCCAAGCTCCATGGCCAGGGCTCTCTATTCTGTGTTCCCCTTTCCTCTTTCAGTCTGTGCTCTGGGCTGGCATCTGCTGGGGTTCTCCTTTTCAGGACCAAGTCTGTGTCTGTGTTTCTGGTTTGGGGGTTCACTCTTGATCTGTTTCTATTGTCTGCTCTTTTCTTCATTTTTTCAATCTCCCTGTCTTGCCTTACCTGTTACTATTTTGGAATTCCACATTGTATGTAAAAACCTGTGATCATTTGAGGCTCCAGGTAACAGCATGCTCCTCCGGAGAGGACTACCGAATTGGCAGCACGAGCAATGCCAGGTCACTGTGGAGCTGCCAGGAGCTGAGATGATGCAAAACTGAGCGCCTTCCCTTGACGTTGGCGGTGGTGTGGTGGGGGGGGGGGGGGCGGCGTCTCCTTGCTTCCACTTTACCTGTACAGGTCGCTCTCTGAGGTGCCCCTCAGAGCACCTCATCCCACCCCCCACCACGGCCTGGGGACGGTGGCCGCAGCCTGTCTTCAGCAGCTGCGATGATGGTCGTGCTGATCAGCTCTGGGCCCCTGTCCTGGACGCAGCCTTGGTCTCTTTGGTCTTGAGTCTCCTCCTCTCTAGAGTCCCGGACTTGCTCTTCCTCGCTGCTTCTCCGTCTGTGGACAGATGCACTTCGTGTTTCTGCCTGAGCTTCCCAGTTGCTCTTGAAATTCATTCTTCAGATTTCTGGGGATTGCTGTGTTGTCCTGTGTGCAGTAGGTACAGGGTATTTTCCTCAAGGCTAAAAAAAAAGCAGATAACCTTTGTTTTAGTCATCCGCAAATATTTGAACAGACGACATTTCAGGAATATTTGAAAGATAGGAAAAATACACATTTCCTATTTGAAAGATAGGAAAAATACACATCATCTGTATGTTGATCAGATTCCATTTATTGACTTGGCCCAATCTATTTTCAGTGATACTGTGTAATTATACAGTTGTGAAGCAGTCATTTTATTTGTTTGTTTTTAGTGGGCATTTTATTAAGGATCTTAAGGGTTACCTTGCCCAATCATTTCTGGTGTTCAGGTGTGGGCAGCACCCATGCGGGGGACCTGGCAGCCCCCCAGGCCTCCTCCCTGTACCTGTGGGTGCGCAGGGTGGCTTTGGTGAGAAAGAACGAGCGTGTGAGTCAGGCCTCTTCCCCAGTCCCGCCCCCACTGCCTTGGTGTCGGGTGGTCTGGGACGTGCCCTTGAACCTCTGTTCATTCTGCCTCAAACCTGGGCCTATTGGGACTCCCCAACCAGCCTGCTGGCTTCTTTTCAGGACTTTGCCTTTACCTGCTTTGCCCTTATAGAGACCAATGTGAGGTAAGAATGAGCAAGATGGAATCGTGCCAATGATAAGTATCTGGATTCTGTATGAAAAAAGGGTAAAGAAAATGTAAAACTTCTGTTACCACCCATTGGGAAGTTTTGTATAAATTAACTACAAATGAAGACTAAGTATAGACTATTGTATAAACACTCTTTTTAAAAAATATATATTTATTTTTAGAGAGGGGAAGGGGAGAAAGAGAGGGAAGGAAACATCAGTGTAAGAGAGAAACATTGATCGGTTGCTTCTTATATGCCACTGACCAGGGACCGAGCCCACAACCCAGGCCTGTGCCCTGACCGGGAATTGAGCGTGTGACCCCTCGCTTTGCAGGAGGGCGCCCAACCAACTGAGCCACATGGGTCAGGGCTGCGTAGATAGATACTCTGAAGTTGACAAGCTGAAGTGATTCTCATTCCCTGTGCAGGCTGTTATTATAGTGCCCTCTTCCAGGACGTTTGCTTTGTTGCCTTGGTAACCTTCCTCCTTCCTCCAATCCTGTCCAGTGCCCAAACCTTGTATTTTGAATGGTGGTCACTGCAGCCCGTAGCTCATTCCCATCTTCGGGTCCTCAGTTCCCAGGAGGCTGTTCCAGCACGTGTCCCTGCAGATGCCTGTCCCCGTCTTCCGCATCGCTGCCCTGCCCTCTACCCTCCTGACGCTGCCCAAGTGATATAGAGTGGACCGTGGCAATAGCTCTTATTTCCACATGAGCTTCATCCTTGGCTGATTCTTTAAATGTTTCATCTTTTGGCTTTTTCCTTCTTTTTCATAGCACCAAATAGCAGTGCTTTTTAACCAGGGCTGCTCATCAAAACATTGGTGCCCAGCGCCCAGCCACCCTGGGGTCATCTCAGTGCTGTGGGGCTCAGGTCATTGCCTGTCTGCGGTGGGCATCTCCTGTAGCCGTGGCCGTGACTCTCTAGCCCTGAGCACTCTGTTGCAGCCTGGATTTGTGTTTACTTATTACGTGTGTGTAGAGACCAGTGTTTATGCCCCATAGTGCAGATCTCGATGGTTAAAACTGAGCCATTTCTCTGTCATTTCCATGGCTTACAGCCTCGTTTTCACCTTTCATGTCTGTCCTGTTTGATTTGAAATGTGTTAAGTACTCTACTGCCCATGTCTTGGGTTAGGCTCTTATCCTTTATCAGTGGGGGTGCTCTTGGCAAAGGTCCCCTAACTTACTTTCTTTCTGGTTTCTTCCCCTGCCTCCATCCATTGCGTGAACACCACGTTTGTGTTGTGGGGAGGAATAAGGCTCTTCCATGGGATCACGAGGAAAGCGTTCCAAGGACCCACGCACAGGAGGTGGCAGTGTGACAAAGTGGAAATAGACTCTGTCCCCTGGGTTCCCGATGTCCCATCTCCCTCTTTCCCGCCGTGGAAAAAGTCCAGCCGTGTCTTTACCAAGGCTGAAGCAAAATAGAGAGTCCAGAGTTTCTGCTTCACGTTAAAGCTCAGTCTTTCGGAGCCCATGCCGTCTGCGTGGGTCCTGGTAGCTGCTACACCTGCATGGTCTGGTGCTCCGGGCAAGAGAGAACACGCAAGTGCATGGGGCAAGTCTGTCCCCGGGTGGCGGGCCTGGGGCGAGAGAGCGCATGCGTGCATGGAAGCAATCAGTCAACTCCCCATGTTTTTGTGGGCTTTTGATAGGTCCACCCCCTGGTTAGACCGACAGGCCTGGCACCCCGCTTCAACACCCTGGTACCAGGTAGGGGAGGTTAATCCCCTTGTCAGAGCAATGCTGTGACCCCCTGGAGTGTGAAACTGTAGCTTCCTGCAGGGGCAAACAGGCTCCTGCTCTCCAGTGTATTAGGCTCAATGGCTAATCTCCATTGCTCCCTTTTCCTTTTAATAATTAGCTAACTGCCAGTGGTAACATTTTGCCTTAGGACATGATCATTTGATCTCTGGAGCACCCCAAGACAGCATGAGCCGTTAGAGCATGGTGCCCACAGGCTGTGCAGTATGTCTGCTGTTGCTTCCAGCCTGGTGTGGCCCTGTGGGGACCGGACTGAACCCCAGCATCAGGTCTCGGCCAGCCTCATCTTATGAGTGGAGTAGCCAGACCTTGCCAATTCCTTATTGAAACCTCAGGGGCTCTGAACATTTGTAGCTCAAAATTTTAAAAAATATTTTATTTATTTATTTTTAGAGAGAGGGGACAGGAAGGAGAAAGAGTGGGAGAGAAACATCAATGCGTGGTTACCTCTCATGTGTCCCCCACTGGGGACCCGGCCTGCAACCTAGGCATGTGCCCTGACTAGGAATCAAACTGGCAACCCTCTGCTTCACAGGCCTGTGCTCAATCCACTGAGCTACACCAGCCAGGGCTGTAGCTCAGTTTTTATTTGTATTTTTATTTATTTATATTTTTTTAAATATATTTTATTGATTATGCCATTACAGTTGTCCCATTCCCCCCCTTCACTCCCCTCCACCCTGCACACCCCTCCCCCACCATTCCCCCCCTTTATTCATGTCCATGTGTCACAAGTACTTTGGATTCTGTATTTCCCATAGTATTCCTGCCCTCCCCCTGTCTATTTTCTACCTACCATCTATGCTACTTATTCTCTGCACCTTCTCCCCCCTTCTCCTCCTCCCACTCCCCTGTTGCTAACCCTCCATGTGATCTCCATTTCTATGTTTCTGCTCCCGATCTAGCTGTCCTCTTAGTTTGCTTCTGTTTTAGGTGTGGTTGTTAATAACTGTGAGTTTGCTGTCCATTCACTGTTCATATTTTTTATCTTCTTTTTCTTAGATAAGTCCCTTTAACATTTCATATAATAAGGGCTTGGTGATGATGAACTCCTCGAATTTGACCTTATCTGAGAAGCACTTTATCTGCCCTTCCATTCTAAATGAAAACTTTGCTGGATAGAGCAATCTTGGATGTAGGTCTTTGGATTTCATGACTTGGAATACTTCTTTCCAGCCCCTTCTTGCCTGTAAGGTCTCTTTTGAGAAATCAGTTGACAGTCTGATGGGAACACCTTTGTAGGTGACTGTCCCCTTATCTCTTGCTGCTTCTAGGATTCTTTCCTTCATTTTCATCTTGGCTAATGTAATTATGATGTGCCTTGGTGTGTTCCTTCTTGGTCCAACTTCTTTGGGACTCTCTGAGCTTCCTGGATTTCCCGGAAGTCTATTTTCTTTGCCAGACTGGGGAAGTTCTCCTTTATTATTTGTTCAAATACGTTTTCCAGTCGTGGCTGTTCCTCTTCCCCTTCTGGTACCCCTATGATTCGGATGTTGGAACGTTTAAAGATGTCCTGGAGGTTCCTAAGCCTCTCCTCAATTTTTTGAATTCTTGTTTTTTCCTTCTTTTCTGTTTGGTTGTTTCTTTCTTCCCTCTGGTGCTGGGACTCCCTTGATTTGAGTCCTAGTTTCCTTTTCATCAGTATGGTTTCCTGTGCATTTCCCTTCATTTCAATCAGTTTAGCCTCCATATGTTTCTCTAATTTGTGACTAAAATCAACCAATTCTGTGAGCATCCTGATCACCAGTATTTTGAACTGTGCATCTGAAAGGTTGGCTATTTCTTGGTTGCTTAGAATTATAGGCTCTGGGGCTTTGAGCTGTTCTTGAGTCATAATGTTTGGTCCCTTTGTACTTGTTATGTATGAGGGGCGGAGCCTTATGTGTTCACCAGGGCGGGGCAACTGAGTTGCTGGGTTGTGACACTGTATGTGGGGGCGGGGTCAGAGAGGGGGAAAAAATGGCACTTTGCTCCGCTCAGCTCTCTCTCAGATTTCTGTCCCCTCTGCTGCTTCCCACAAGCAAATTGGTCCCCTCTGGTGCTGGTTCCTGGGTGTATGGGCCTGTGTACTCTCCAGGACCCCGTGGGTCTCTCCAACGAACTCTCTGTGAGCCTGAGAGCCTCTCTTGGCCCCTCAACCCCGAGAAAATCTTTCCAGTTAGTGCTTTCAGGCTCTAATTCCCGTTACTGGCCTTAGTGGTCTGTCTCACTGTTCACTCCTTTGCTTGGTTTATCTGTGCGCAAATGTGTGACCGCAGTCAGCCAGCTGCCCTGCACCCTCACTGGGTCCGTCTGTTGCCACCCCAGGCCTGGGATCCACCAACCGCCTCCACCTCCACTCCTGGGTCAGTGGGACCAAAGGATCTTTACAGTCGGACCCCGCTCTGCCAGTAACTCCGCCCCTCTTACCCGTCTGGCTGAATGGTTCGTTGTTGTCGGACTTCCGTACAGTTCAATTTTCACTGTTCTGGCTGCGTTTCTGTTACTAAAACTTTGCTGTCTTTAAATTTAGTTGTGGGAGGGGGCACAGTGTTTCCACCTATGCCTCCATCTTGGCCGGAAGTCCCCTCATTTTTTAAAAAAATTAAAAGGTTGCCCTGGCTGGTGTGGGTCAGTGAATTGACTGCCAGCCTGCGAACCAAAGGGTTGCTGGTTCAATTCTTAGTCAGGACACAAGCCTGGGTTTTGGGCCAGGTCTCTAGAGGGGACACATGAGAGGCAACCACATATTTCTGTTTCTCTCCCTCTCTTTCTCTTTCCCTTCCCCTCTCTCTAAAAAAATAAATAAGTAAAATGTTAAAAAAATTAAAAGGTATTTGATTGATTGATTTTTTTTTTTAAGAGAGAGGGTGAGGGAGAAAGAGAGAAACACTGATTTGTGCCTCCACCCAGCTATGCATTCACCGGTTTGTTCTTGTATGTGCCCTGACCAGAGATCGAATCAGCGGCCTTGGCGTCCGGGGGTAATGCTCTAGCCAGCACGGCCACCTGGCTGGAGCGCAGCTCACTGCTTAGGAAGGAGCTGACTTCTCTCCCTGACAGTTGATACTTTTGCCAAGAGTCCTATGCTTTCGTCCCGAGTACGTACATGGCAGTTACGCTGTTAGTGGTGTGAACAGACCGGTGGCTACTATGAAAACTGAGTTGGATACCGAACTGGATACCCGTTAAAGTGCCGTTGGTTCCAGGGCAGGGGTGTCAAATGCATTGTCACCGGTGGGGGGCCACATCAGCCTCACGGTTGCCTCAAAGGGCCAATGTAACTTTAGGACTGTATAACTGTGACTACTCCTTAACAGTTAAGCGAGAGCTCGGCGCTGCTGCTGGGTAGAAAGAAGGTGCCGGGCCAGATAAAACAAGGGTTGGCCCGCGGGCCTTGTGTTTGCCACCTGTGCCCTAGGTCCCTTCCAAAGACAGGGTTGGCAGAGAGAGTCAAATACCAATCGTACTGAGATTTTCAGTTCAAGTTGTTCTTAAAAAGGTCTTTGATTTGATCTCTTTTTTCACTTAAAACCTCAGTTTCTAGTAACAGTTTATCATAAGCATAGGGTTTTTTTTTTCGAAGATTTTATTTATTTATTTTTAGAGGGGAAGGGAAGAAGAGAAGGAGAGAAACATCAATGTATGGTTGCCTCTTGTGAGTCCCCTGCTGGGAACTGGCCTGCAACCCAGGCTTGTGCCCTGACTGGGAATCAAACTGCGATCGTGTGGTTCGCAGGCCTGCGCTCAATCCACTGAGCTACACCAGCCAGGGCATAAGCATAGGTTTTGTTAGTTTTACATTGCTGTATCAGTATACACAAAATATGAAAGAAATTAATGTCAATACTTGATTATCAGTAAGACCAATGTGTACAGTTTAAGTTTTTTTCCCTTGGGTTTTATCTGACTAAAGATGTATAGTTCAAACGACTCTTGAAATACTTTCTTTTTTAAAGATTTTATTTATTTTTAGAGAGGGGGAAGGGAGGGAGAAATGGAGGGAGAGAAACATTGATGTGAGAGATAAACTTCGACCGGTTGCCTCTTGCACATGCCCTGACAGAAGACCAAACCTGCAACCCCAGGCATGTGCCCTGACTGGGAATTGAACCTGTGACCTTTCACTTTGCGGGATGCTGCTCAGCCAACTGAGCCACACTGGTTGGGGCGAAATACTTTCCTTTTTAATAAACGCAGGTTTATTTACTTGTTACCAGTTGTAGGTTTTGCTTTTTTATGGTTTAATTTTAACTTTTGAAAATGGTAATCATTTCTTGTGTTAGAAGTAAAAACAAAGGAGTCACACTCACAATCTTGTTTTCGTTCTTTGTCGCCTTCTACTCGTGTGCCCTTCTGGTGCCCCATAGGCAGTCATTGTTATTTGTTTCTGGTTTATCTTCCCACGGCACGGGCTTTGTGTGTCTTGTTCTCTTGTACCTTACACAAAAACTAGCATAGTATATACACGGTTATGTACTGTGTGCCTTTTTCATTTAACTGCTTTTCTTGATCATTTTTTAGTCAAGTGTTGAAGAGGAAAGGAGATGTTCTCCATGCCACTATTTGAGCATGTCACTGTGAGTGTGGTCACACTCCCTAAGTGTGTCTTCCTTGTCATTGCCAGCTCGCCTTCACGAGAGATGGGCTCTGTGGACTGTGGAATGAGATGGTTAAAGACGGGGAAATTGTACACACCGGGGCGGAACTGGCCCCGACTGGAGACCTGCCTGCTAGAAAAGGTAAGGGCCTTTCACTCGCCTTTTTCATTGGTGACGACATGTATCAATCACGTTTTATAGACTTTCTGGAATGTGCTATAGGAATAGGAGTGTCTGAAAATAACTCTTCGGAGTTTTGTTTCGGTTTGTTGGTGGTTATCTCAACATAGTTCATGGTACCGCTGCTGGGGTTTTATCATGCTGTGTGTACGGATGGCCTTTTATGCAAAACCTTCTCCCTGGAGTGTCCTTCCTCTGCTGTCTCCTCTCCAACTTATAGGAACATCAGTTCATATTTTTTCTTTTAAGTTTTCTTCTTTAAAAAAAGATTTTATTTATATTTAGAGAGAAGGAAAGGGAGGGAGAAAGAGAGGGAGAGAAACATCAATGTGTGGTTGCATCACACAAGCCCCCAGCTGGGGACCTGGCCTGCAACCCAGGCAGGGCACCTGCCTGGGAATCAAACCATTGACCCTTGAGTTTGTGGGATGACGCCCAACTCACTGAGACACACCAGTCAGGGCTCCTCTTTTATGTTTTGAAAGTATGCCTTGCCTTGGCTAGCCATAAGTAGTGATTTTTTAAAAATCCTCACCTGAGGATTTGCTTAGAGAGAAAGGGATAGGGAAAGTAGGGAAAGGTGGGTGGGGGGGTGAGAGAGAGACAGGGGAGAAAAAACAAACTGATCGGTTTCCCCCCATATGTACCTTAACTGAGGATCAAACTGGTAGCCTAGGCGTGTGCCCTGACTGGGATTCGAACCCACAGACTTTTGGTGTATGGGGCTATGCTCCAACGAACCTGGCCACCTGGCCGAGGCAAATAGTAATTTTTAAAAATTATTTCTTATTATTAAAAAAATTACAAAATCTTTTCAGTTGTAGTTGACATATAATGATATATTAGCTTCAGGTGTACAAGGTAGTGATTAGACATTTATATAACTGATAAAGTGATCACGCTGATATGTCCAGTCCCCGTCTGACACCATACAGGGTTATTACAGCATCATTGACTGTGCAGCACTTTACATCCCTGGGACTGTTTATGGGCGAATCGTGCATCTTAATCCCTTCCCCTTTTCACTCATCCTGTAAACTCACTCCTATCTGGTGAGCATCATCAGTTTTTTCTCTGTATCTGAGTCTATTTATGTTTTGTGCTCATTTATTTTGTTTCATAAATAGTCATTATTATAAGATCAAGTACAAATAATAGTTTCTGAAATTTTTCCTGCATTGTTACCAAACAGAGGGACCAAGGGGCGTATGATATACTATTACCGAGAGGACCCCCCACTAGGTTTGCTTGTCTACTGCCAGAGGAAAGACATCTCTCAATGCCAGAGATTTGTGAAAAGGAAAGGAAAGGTTTATTTAAAACGATACAGACTTAGAGTAGTGACCTCATTAAAATATCAAGGTCCTTTAGGATACCCACAGACGCTCACGGTCCTTCCTTCTCCCGCTGCCCTAATTTGGGGTACTGTGTCTCAGGAAGGGACACAGATTGTGGTTCCTGGCAGCCACGTGGTCCTCTCTCCACCAAAGCTGTGGGGGGTAGGGGGTCTCCACTCTGCCGAAGCCACGTGGGTCTCTCCCTCACATGGCTGTGGGGGCCTCCACTCTTGTCAGAAACTCTTGGCTGTCCCTTCAGTGGCAGCCTGTCTTGGTTTAAATCCCCACGCCAGTCCTCCTCTGCAGCCCCATTTCCGACTCCTCCCACAGTCGGCTACACTTGCCAGTACTTCAGTATCCTTTCAGCTTTACGGGGCTGCCACTGTGAGTCTGGGCAGGCGTGGCCCCATGGCGTGGAGCCAATCATCTCCAAACTCTCACTCAGACACTGTAACCAGGGGGAGTTGCCTCCCAGTTCCATCTTGGGTGGAAGTCACTCCCATCCCCCTGGCTCAGAGCATGGCCACAGCTATTTAACATGTCTGTGAAACCAGTTAAAGGTTATAGACATATTCATTAACATAGTCATGTTAAATGACTATGCCAGAGGTTAGCTGCAAGGCTGTGGCTGTACAAAATAGCTCTGCATGTTCCTGCTCCATGTGTCCCTTCCCCCAACTCACACCTGTGTGGGGAAGGGGTGAGGACATCCTAATATTTCCTGAACACCTTGAGTTCTGGACCCCATTTCACATCCCTATTTGGGGGCCCCTCTTGGCTGCACCCTGTTACAGTATGACTCTCCTTTTCGGAAGCCTGTGGCCCATGGACAGGACTTGGTCCCCTATTTTATTGTCATCGTGTCCTCCCTGAAATACCAGTGAACACTGTTGTTGCTCAGATTTGTACTTAGGAAAACTCTGAGACACTCTTTCAGTTGATGTAGACACTGGCCGTGAATTAGAATCACTTTTGAGGCTTAAAAAAGGGTGCCTGCCCCCCCAACCTGCAGACTCTGAAAAGCCTCACTTGAGACCCACCGCTGAGGTGTGTTAGTTCCACTTTTTGAAAGTCGTCAAGATGAATAAAAAATACTATCTTCGGAAGTAGTTCTTTTTCTTTTTGTAGAATGAATTGAGATAGTGTCCACTTGAAAATACACTGGGAAAACAGTAGTGTATCTTCTCATTTACGGTGTCTATCACAGTTATCCCTTTTTCCCCTGATATTTCACTGTGAAAATTCCCACACGCCCAGAACACAGAGAGCGCACACTGTGAGTAGCTGTACCCCCTCCCCCAGACCCACCCCCAGT
Organism: Sturnira hondurensis; assembly: GCF_014824575.4. Taxonomy (NCBI): domain Eukaryota; kingdom Metazoa; phylum Chordata; class Mammalia; order Chiroptera; family Phyllostomidae; genus Sturnira; species Sturnira hondurensis. The sequence goes on along the minus strand of NW_028080496.1, from coordinate 14,736,241 downwards.
TCCTCTGTGCCTGGGTGTGTCTCAGGGCGCCCTGGCTCTCTGTCCATCCATGCCACTTACCCCACTCCTCTAGACACTGTATGCAAGTAATTAACCCGATACGGTTCAGTTTAGTTTTTTAGTCTTTAAGGTGAAAGTTATGCATAATGAAATGCATATATTGTAAGTTTACTATTCCACAGATTTTGATGAATGTAGTATATTTTTCCATGTATAATGTGCACTTTTTTGCTCAAATTTTTGAGGGAAAAATAAGAATGCATATTATACATGGGCAGCCCCAGGTACCTAAAAAAACAGCTTATCTAGTTTTTGATCACTTCAAGGCCCAGGATACACAAAGTGTAAAAGCAATTGGAGCAGACTTGAAAATTCCTTTATTTATTTACTTTTTAAAAGATTTTATTTATTTATTTTTAGACAGAGGGAAAGGGAGGGAGAAAGAGAAGGAGAGAAACATCAATGCGTGGTTGCCTCTTGTGCACCCCCTACTGGAGACCTGGCCCGCCACCCAAGCATGTGCCCTGAGTGGGAATCGAACCGATGACTGTTTGGTTCACGGGCCGGCACTCAATCCACTGAGCCACACCTGAAAATTCCTTTAAAATACAAAAAACAAGTGCATAAACATAAATAAATAAAAAATTGAATTAAAAAATTAAATTGAAAGATTTCTTTCCTGAAAGTTTGGTCCAAAACCGTGGGTGCACATATACACAGGAGCGCATTACACAGGGCAAAAATAAGGGGATCTGTGTAACTTAACCCTTTGCCAGTGTTCCTCCCCCTCAGAAAGCGCACCTCTCTCCCTCCCCCCTCCCCCACCGCCTCTGTTCAGCCCCTGGTCTGGTCTTAGTTTTCCTGTTCTGGAACTTCATGTGCGCGCAATCGGGCGGTGGCTGTGCTCTTCGTGTCTGGCTTTTTTCACTCTGTTGTGGTTTAGTTTTTGTAGTTCATTCTGTGTATTTTCAACCTTTTATACCTCTTCTTTCTGCCCCTTACTATTTGTTGGTGCATTAAAACAATGTTCCCTTCCCCCAAATGTGTTTCACGAGACACTAGTTCTAAAAAGTGCTTTGAAACAATCTAATAATTACATTGAAAAATTCAAAGTGTATTTCTCATTTGTTACATTTGACGAATGTTTTTTGTTCTTTTAAGTGCCATGTTAGAAAGCAAAGCATAATTGTTCTTCATGTAGGTCCTAACTGAATTGTTTTGGGGGATCCTTTTTTCATATTCAGTAAAAGTTTCTATTTTTAGTGTGGAATGATGTGTGATTTTTATTATTAGAAAATGCTTTTTTCACAGATATACTTGTGCATATCAAATTACATTTTGTGCACCTTATTTGTCGGTGTGTTGTAGCTGATTGTGAGGAACACACAGATTAGAGTAGAAGTTCCTTAAATGCAGTTGCTCTGCTGTGGCTCCCCAGGATCAGTTACAGGCACCTTGCTTTATTGCGCTTTGCAGGTAGTGTGCTTTGCAGATATTCTGTTTTTTAACAAATTGAAGGTTTCTGGCAATCCTGCATCAAACAAGCCTGTTGGTGCCATTTCCCCAACAGCTTTTGTTCATTCTGTCTCACATTTCGGTGATTCTTGTAGTATTTCAAACATTTTCATTAATATATTTGTCATGGTGATCTGTGGTCAGTGATTTTTTTTTTAATCCTCACCTGAGGACATTTCTTTCATTGTGTTTAGAGAGAGGGGAAGGGAGAGAGAGAAAGGTCAGTGAGAGAGAGAAGCAGCGATTGGTTTTCTCCCCTAGGCCCCCAGACTGGGGATTGAACATGCAACCTAGGTATATGCCCTGACCAAGAATCAAACCCGCAACCTTGTGGCTATGGGGTGACGCTCCAGCCAACTGAGCCACACCGGCCAGGGCTGTGCTCGGATATCTTTGATATTACTAGGCAGCACGCTCCACTCGCAAATTGATTACAGCTCACCTGGTGCAGATGATGGTTAGCATTTTTTAGCAGTACAGTATTTTTAAAAATATTTTATTTATTTATCTTCAGAGAGAGGGGAAGGGAAGGAGAGACGGAGAGAAATATCAATGTGTGGTTGCCTCTCATATGTCCCCCACTGGGAACTGGCCTGCAACCCAGGCACGTGCCCTGACTGGGAAACCAACCGTGATCCTTTGGTTCACAGGCCCGAGCTCAGTCCACTGAGCTACACCAGCCAGGGCAGCAATACAGTATTTTTTAATTAACATATGTACATTTATTTTTTTAAAGCTGCTTATTTATTTATTTTTAGAGGGAGGAAGGGAAGGAGAAAGAGAGAAAAAACATCAATGTGCGAGATCCATCGACTGGTTGCCTCTTGTGTGCCCCCTTGCTGGGACCTGGCCCAGGTTCTTGTGCCCTGACTGGGAATCAAACTGGCAGCGCTGTGGTTTGCAGGCTAGCACTCAATCCACTGAACCACACCAGCCAGGGTTATTTATTTATTTAAAAATTTGAAAGATTATATTTATTTTTTTTAGAGAGAGGAGAAGAGAGGGAGAGAAACATCAATGTGTGAGAGATACATAGATTGGTTGCCTTTTGCACACCCTCAAGTGGGGACCTGGCTAGGGACCTGGCCTGCAACCCAGGCATGTGCCCTGACTGGGAACTGAACCAGCAACCTTTCACTTCACAGGCTGGTGCTTAATCCACTGAGCCAGATATGTACATTTTAAAAAGACTATGCTATTGCACACTTAATAGTCTACAGTGTAATGTAAACCTAATGTTCATAATGCAGTGGGAAACCAACAAGTAATAAATCATGACTCATTTCAGTGCAGTATTCTCTTTATTCTGGTGTCCTGAACCCCGCCCTGTGTGTCTCTGAGGTGTGCCTGTGCTGTCTTCTGTGACGGCCACCCCAGTGTGGGTTCCTGCTGGTGTCCAGCTCCACCCATTCACAGTTTACTTCTGGGAGAGTGGTTTCCAATCAGTTGCACTTCCTGTGGGATAAACTTCCCTTTCTTTTGCGATCACATGTAGAGTTTTTCGCTCCTGCTCCTGAGGAGTGAAACCCCCTCCCAGCAGTAAGCCTTTGTCTCCATTCTCACTGCTGTACACAGACAGGTGGGATTGCAGTCTCACACCCTTTGCAGGGGAGTGGATGTTTATTCACACCCTCTGTGGGGTTGCTTGTGTTTGTTACTTGGAGGGAAAGCAGAGGAGGGACTAGGATGCAGGGCATGTGAGGGGGCTACCAAAGACAGGCTCAGCTTACTGTTATTTTTGTCTAGGGCTAGCCTTGTGTGAGGAATGTAACGATCATGAGCCGCTTTGTTTATTGTTAACCTTCTCTGTGTGTGTAGAAACAATATTAGCCAATACTTGGCTTAGCTGCTGTATGTTGCCTTGGAAGTGTTTTCTCATTTTTCCTTTAATTTTCAACTCTCCCAAGAAATAGAGGCCACAGCTTCCAAAATAACAGGGAGAACAGCTAGAACCGGAAGTCAGGTCTCTTGAAGAAGTTTTGTTGCTGTTTCTAGTAGAGTCAGTATTGTGTCTATCTCCATTATGCTACACGTGCACTTTATTGGCGGAGGACTCACTTTATGAAGTTCCATAGAGCTTATTTTTGGCTTTATCTGACTTCGTTAAGTGTGGCGATTAAAGTTTTTTTGTGTTTTTTTGGGGGGGGCGGGGGAGTGTTAATCATCACTCTTGAGTTACGTGTGTGAATTTTAAGAACTCAGATGAATTTTTAATTTGTTTTGGGACTGTGGATGTTTCCATCATATCTCCGGTCTTTCACTGGCAGCTTCCTGCTGGTTTTACAGTTTTCTTTGGAGGTTGTACACAAGTATGAGATGCGGCCTGTCCCCCAAGTAGCTCTTGACTAGTTGGGCATAAAAGGCAGCTCCCTACCAAGGTTGAGAACTGGACGACAGAGACTCTGGCTGTCATCCACCACCAGGGCTGGAGCAGGTCAGGGGTGGGATGTTTCCTGTGGTGGCAGTGAAGTCAGCGAGTGCTGCCTGTGCTTTTGGGAAGCGAGCGTGCTGGGTTACAAGGGAGAGACGGTCACGGTCACAGCCATCCAGGGACACGACTGGGAAAGGCAGCCAGGCAGTGGGTATGCAGGGTGACAGGGAGCCTCGGGTGGTGAGCCGGGAGCCGCAGAGGGGGTTGGGTCAGACTGGAGGGTGGCGTGCCCCTGCGAGTGCCCCACTGCTTCCAGATGCTGCAGGACACGCCCCGGGTGACACCTTTATACTAGAGAGTCGGGAAGCTCTGCCAGGAGGCCATAGGTGGTAGGAAGGCAGGCAGTGGGCGCTCAGAGTACCAAAATCTGACCCCTTAGTCCTCACACTCTGCTGCTCACCAGGGTTGCCTGGAGCACCTGGGCAGACCCCCAGGGCCGGCCCCACCCGAGTGGGATTCTGTAGGGTGGGACGGGGCCTGGACACTTGCATTTCTTTCCCAGTGCCCAGTCCACCTGCCGGTGCCTGCTTTTCAGAGAGTGCATCGTGTACGGTTGTACGGGGGTGGGGGGGGGGGTGNCTCTGCCAGGAGGCCATAGGTGGTAGGAAGGCAGGCAGTGGGCGCTCAGAGTACCAAAATCTGACCCCTTAGTCCTCACACTCTGCTGCTCACCAGGGTTGCCTGGAGCACCTGGGCAGACCCCCAGGGCTGGCCCCACCCGAGTGGGATTCTGTAGGGTGGGGCGGGGCCTGGACACTTGCATTTCTTTCCCAGTGCCCAGTCCACCTGCCGGTGCCTGCTTTTCAGAGAGTGCATCGTGTACGGTTGTACGGGGGGGGGGGGGGTAGAGACCCAGAGGGAAGGAGCGCCATTTCCTGTGCTCCTCAGAACACAGAACATGCTACACACCAACATACTCCAAGTGGCTGCAGTTGGAGTCCCCCCATGCATTTATTCTGTCCTCTGTCCAATTTTCATTGCGTTGGGTCTTTCGAGTCCTTCATGGAAAGCTTAATTCCCCCTGGGAGTCCGCCTGCTGGCCGCCTGAGGCCTGACATCAGCTTCTGCAGGCTTCCCTTCCCTGCAGGGCAGAAGTGCCAGTGCACCCCTGCCATTGTGTGTGTTTGCTGAAGCCCGATTTCGGGCCTTCTGCGTTGGAGGGAAGCAGGTGATGAGACAGGCTCCAGGCTCTGGTTAAGTGGTTATACTTAGCCATGGCATCGGGCCTGAAAGGAGTACACTCCTCCCTCCAAGGGTGGGGGCATCGAGGCTACCCTGTGAGGATTTGGTCCTGGCCCACCTGGTAGTTAACATGCATCACAGGCTGTGAGGCCTGCACGCATCCCTGGGGCCCGTAAGGGTTGTGGGACCTGCAGTGTGTTTGCATAAATAAGATCCTACTTGTACGAAGTGAATCTGGATAGTGTTAATTTTGTCCTGTTGATTTGCTGGCTCCCCCCTCTTGTGGGCCTGAAGCACAGGGAAGCACTAATGATGGCAGTGAGCTAATGAAGGAACAGGGGCACCCAACTTGCCCGCTTTTTATTTCCAGCCCTCCTGCTTGTGGTGTTGCATCGTGAGCCCCAGGATGTGGGAGCCAGCGTCTGTTGTTTTGGTCATCCTGGAAGGGCCAGAGACCCACTGGGTATAAAAACACTGTGACAGCTTTTGCCCTGGCCCGGTGGCTTGGTCAGGGTGTCGTCCTATACACCAAAAGGTTGTGGGTTCGATCCCCAGTCAGGGCGCATACGGGAGGCAAATGGTGTCTGTTTCTCTCTCACATCATTATTTTCTCCTCTCCTTTTCCCCTTTCTCTCTCTCTCTAAAATCAAAAAATAAATATCCTTGGGTGGGGATTAAAACAAAACTCCTTACCAGTTTTGTAGTTCAGAATTTTGGGTCCAGTCCTGGGAAGGGGGCTTTAGACAGCTTCCAGAGGGGGCTGAAGAGGGTGGCCGTCCCGAGGCTTGTCCAGGCGGGGGTCTGAGTCACTGCCCGGAAGTTCAGTCTGGTGGTAAAAGCTTGCACTTTTGTTATTGATTAACCTTGCTTATTCTGACACATTTTGGCAGGTTTTGTAAACCAGGGCAGATAAAGGTCACTTTCCATCCAGTCTTCTAAAATTTATTGTGATATAACCAATGCTCACTTGTCTCTTACCATCTACTTTCACTTTCCTATTCTGACATAACTAGATCTTTTTCTTTTCTTTTTTTAAAATATATTTTATTGATTATACCATTACAGTTGTTCTATTCCCCCCCCTTCATTCCCCTCCACCCGCACACTCCCTCCCCCACCATTCTCCCCCCCTTAGTTTATAACCACGTGTCTCAAGTTCTCTAGATTCTATATTTCCCCCACTATTCTCGCCCTCCCCCCTATCCATTTTCTGCCTACCATCTATGCTATTTTCTGTGCCTTCTCCCCCCTTCTCCTCCTCCCACCCCTCCTATTTCTAACCCTCCATGTGTTCTTCATTTCTATGGTTCCATTCCTGATCTAGCTGTCCTCTTGGTTTGCTTTTGTTTTAGGTGTGGTTGTTAATAACTGTCAGTTTGCTGTCCTTTCACTGTTAATATTTTTCATCTTCTTTTTCTTAGATAAGACCCTTTAGCATTTCATATAATAAGGGCTTGGTGATGATGAACTCCTTGAACTGGACCTTATCTGAGAAGCACTTTATCTGTCCTTCCATTCTAAATGAAAGTTTTGCTGGATAAAGCAATCTTGGCTGTAGGTCTTTGGATTTCATGACTTGGAATACTTCTTTCCATCCCCTTCTTGCCTGTAAGGTCTCTTTTGAGAAATCAGCTGACAGTCTGATGGGTACTCCTTTGTAGGTGAGTGTCCCCTTATCCCTTGCTGCTTCTAGGATTCTCTCCTTCATTTTCATCTTGGCTAATGTAATTATGATGTGCCTTGGTGTGTTCCTTCTTGGGTCCAACTTCTTTGGGACTCTCTGAGCTTCCCGGATTTCCCGGAAGTCTATTTCCTTTGCCAGACTGGGGAAGTTCTCCTTTATTATTTGTTCAAATAAGTGTTCCACTCGTGGCTGTTTCTTTCCCCCTTCTGGTACCCCTATAATCTGGATGTTGGAACATTTAAAGGTGTCCTGGAGGTTCCTAAGCCTCTCCTCATTTTTTTGAATTCTCACTTCTTCCTTCCTTTCTGGTTGGATGTTTTGTTCTTCCTTCTGGTCCATTCCATTGATTTGAGTCCTAGTTTCCTTTCCATCACTATTGGTTTCCTGGACATCTCCCTTCATTTCAATTAGTTTAGCCTTCATATGTTCCTCTAATTTGTGACTAATCAACCAGTTCTGTGAGCATCCTGATAAATAGTGTCTTGAACTGTGCTTCTGAGAGGCTGGCAATCTTTCGGTCGCTTAGAGTTATCGGCTCTGGGACTTTGAGTTCTTCTTGCGCCATCTTTTGGGCTGTTCGTGCCTGTTACGTACAGGATCGGAGCCCTAGGTGTTCACCAGAGCAGGGCAGAGCAGGTGTTCAGTTGCTGGGTTGTGACGTTGTATGTGGCGGCCGGGTCAAAGAGGAGCAGTGGCGTCCTGTCTGCCCCCTCCAGCTGCGGCCCCCACAGGTGCAGCAGCTGCCACCGTCACCAGGCCCACCAGTTTCGTCCCACTGCACGTGAGTGCCCTCCACCACTGGGTTCGCCCCCTGGGGCCTGCGCCGACCGCCTCACTGTGTGCGAATGTGCAACCACGATCAGTCTGCCCCACACCCTGACTGGGTCCGGGCTACTTGCGCACCCAGGTCAGGGGATCTTTCCTGCCCGACCCTGCTCCTCTGCTGGCTCCGCCCCTCTTACCCTCCCGGTTGAACAGTTAGTTGTTGTAGGACTTCCATATAATTCAATTTTCTGTTTGGCTGTGTCTTTGTTTTCCAAACCTTTGTTGTATTCAAACTTGGTTGTGAGAGAAGGCACAGTGTTTCCACCTATGCCTCCATCTTGGCGGAAGTCCTTCTTTTCTTTTTTTTAAGTTATTTATTTATTCTTAAAGAGGGGAAGGGTGGGGAAGAGGGAGAGAAACATCAATGTGTGGTCGCCTCTCCTGCGCCCTCTGCTGGGGACCTGGCCTGTAATCTGGGCATGCACCCTGACTAGGAATTGAACTAACAACTCCTTGGTTCTCAGGTCTGTGCTCAGTTGACTGAGCCACACCAGCCAGGGCACAAGAGCTTTTATAACTTAACATCCAGGCTCATTCCCCTCTCTGCAGGTCAGGGATGGGGCTCATATGTCTCACCCTCTTGTCATTGTGTGGTCTTCCTAGTGACCAACCCAGACTCTGGAGCCAGGTAGAGGCTCCACTCCCAGTCAGCGCATCAGCATAAACGCAGAACGGGGCAGAGCGGGGCTCCCTCTGAGCAACTGAAGACACTCCTGGGCTCAGTGAACCTTCAGGGCTTAGGAGCTCTGCCTGGAGCCTGGGGCAATGGCAAATACATCTTTTTATTACACCTTTGATTACAGGTATCAAAGGGGGAAGTAGCCCTGAGTGGACGGGTTAGTTTGCTGGAGCGTTTTGTCTTGTGCACCACAGTGTTGCGGGTTTGTTCCCCAGTTGCGGCGTGTACAGGAGGCCTGATCAATGCTTCGCTCTCTGTTTCTTGGGTGAGAATGAAAACAAAAAGTGGGAAGTGTGTGTCGGAGCATTTTAGCGAACACCTGGAGCCCACGTTCTTTGTCAGAGCCCTGTTTTGTATGTTTAAGGAGCAAGGATGTACCCTGAAAGAGGTGGAAAGTTGTGTTTGCATCCTGGCCAAGCCTGACCTTGAGTCCGCGCTGGTGTTCTCCCTCAGCTTTTGTTGAGCATTTCATAGATCGGCTCTCGGTTCAATCAGTTAATATTGGGCCAGTGTTGCCCTGGCTGGTGTAGCCCAGTGGATTGAGTGCGGGCCTGCAAACCAAACAACTGGTTAAATTCTCAGTCAGGGCACATGCCTGGGTTGCAGGCCAGTTCCCAGCAGGGGACGCAAGAGGGGCAACCATACATTGATACTTCTCTCCTTCTCTCCTTCCCTTCCCCTCTAAAGATAAAAGAAAACAATAGAAAAAAAATATTGGGCTGGTGTCTTCAAGTGAACAAGATTCGCACACCATTTTCAAGCTGTGCTTTAGAACAACTTAATGTAAAAAAGTTTGTCAGAATTTTATAATTCAACGAGACTGACTCTGTAAGCTTACATTTTCACGGTCTGACCCATGTGAAAGCCAGGTTACCTGTGAAGTGGAAAGTTTAGAAAATCCAGATCTTGAGAAAGTGATCGTGTGTGCTGTGTCGGGGGCGCACGGCTAGCGCTTTAGGACCCAGCTGCTCTGACCAGAGCTGCTGAGCCAGCCTGCCTTTCTTGAGTTCCCTGAGGGTTCGCCTGGACTGTGCGGATTCGGACGCTACCTATAACAGTGCTTCTAAGCTGGCAGTTTTCTTTCTGCTAACTTTACTGAGATGCAGCTAACATACAGCCTTAGGCAGGTATAACGGCTACAGCCTACGTGCACATGCTGTGGAGCGACCCCAACAGGGTTAGTTAACTACCATCCATGACCTCATTCGGTTATTCTTGTGTGGGGGTGAGAACATTTGCAACTTCCCTTGGCCCCTTTCCAGTGTACAATGCAGTGTTGTTACCTGTAGCCACTGAGCAGTGTGTTAGGTCCCCGCCTCTCGTTTTTTATCTGGAAGTCCTGCGCTGTGGCCCCGCCCCCCACTCCTGCCCCTGGCTTCACCAGTCTTCTCTCTCAGAGTCTGGCTTTTTTAGCTCTCCCATACACGTGGGTCACACAGTAACTGTATTTCTCCGACTTATTTCATTTTGTAATGTCTTACTCATCCATGTTGCTGCGAATGGCAGGATTTCCTTCTTTTTTCCAACTGAATACCCAGTATGTGCTTGTGCCGCACATGTACAATGGAATATTTTATAAATATAGCTCACATTTCATTTAGTCATGTGTTCACAGACACCCACGCTGTTTCCGTGGCTTGGCTATTGTGAATAATGCCGCAGTGGGTACTGGGGTGCGGGTATATTTCCGAGTTAGTGTTTCATTTCGTTCGCACAGCTGGTCGTTGTGTTTGGTTGTGTGAGGAGCTGCCACACTGTTTTCCACAGTGGCTGCGCCGATGCTCAGTCACACCACCAGTGCATGAGGGTTCCCTTTAGAGAGGTGACCCCCCTGCCCCCCAAAAGGCTAGCTATTGTTTACAGTCTTATAAGTTTATTTTCTGTGGATTTTTGATTTCCACGTTACAAGATTATATAAACCTCAGTTCTTCTTGTTTTTTTTTTAAAGATATTATTTATTTTATTTTTAGAGAAAGAGAGGGAAAGAAACATGAACGTGTGCTTGCCTCTCTCACACCCCCTATTGGGGATGCTGGCATCCTGACTGAGAACGAACCTGTGACCCTCTGGTTTGCAGGCCGGCGCTCAGTCCACTGAGCCACACCAGTCAGGGCATCAATTATTCTTGTTAAACCAATCAGACTAGGAGTACCACTGGATTTAATAGAATTCACAGTTAATTTAATCCTTGGTGGCAGAGGAAACCCACATGTACAGTGCAGAGTGCTTAAGAGTGGTGTTTGATACCAAGGGTCTGCTGGCAGCGTAGGGCTTTCTCCTGAATGAGTCTGAATTACTTGTAGTTACCTAGAGGTCCACCATAATCTCCTTGGGCCCCCCCAGAAATCTGGGTGGCGTTTTGCTGTCTGGCCTTGATGTTGCCAGTGAGGTGCATTTGCTTGTAGTGCTCCTTTGTGTCACATGTACCCTGACCCCTGGTCCCTAGCAGCTGCTCATCTCTGTCTGTCACTGTAGTTCTTTTTTTTTTTTTTTGAGAATATCATATAAGTGGAATTATATGATATGTGACATTTTGAAACAGACTTTATTTACTCTGTACTTATATCTTCGAGGCTGCATGTATTCATAGTTATTGTTATGGCTGAGTAGCGTTCCATTATTTGAAGGTACCACAGTGTGTTAATATGCTCAGTTACTAAAGGACATTTTGGCTGTTTCTGTTTTGGGCTAATTATAATAAAGTCTTATGAACATTCTTTACACATTTTGCATAAATAGCGCTGGCTGGTGTGGCTCAGTGGATTGAGTGCTGGCCTGCAAACCAAAGGGTCACTGGTTCGATTCCCAGTCAGGGAACATGCCTAGGTTGTGGGCTAGGTCCCCTGTAGGGGGTGTGCAAGAGGCAACCACACATTGCTGTTTCTCTCCCTCTCTTTCTCTTTCCTTGCCCTCTTTCTAAACATAAATAAAATCTTTAGAAATGTTTTAAAATAACAAACAGACAAATTTTGCATGACTATAATTGCCATTTCTCTGGGAAACCTATCTACTAGTGGGATTGCAGGGTCACATGGTGTATGTCTCACTTTATACAAAACTGCCAAACTGTTTCCAAGGCGGCTTTATGACGCTGCGCTCCTACCAGCAGCGTGTCCCGGACCTGTTGCCCTGTGTCCAGTCCAGCACTTGCCATTCCCACTGGTTTTCATTTTAGCCAATCTTATAAGTGTTTAGTGGGATGTCACCAGGGTTTTAACTTGCATTTCCTTAATGGCTAATGCTATTGAACACATTTTCATGTGGTTATTTTCTATTTTTATGGCTTCTTGGGTGGAGTTTCTGTTTAGATCTTTTTATTCATTGGTTAGTGAGGTTGTTTGTTTTCTTTTTGTACAGCCTCGATAACTCCTTATACTTCATATTCTCATTATGGGTCTCTTGCCAAACGTGTGATTTGTACCTTGGTTTTTCATTCTCTCATCAGTGTCTTCTACAGTTTTTTCTTCCATAGGTTTCGCTTTTGGTCTTATTGTGTGTTTTGGCCTGGTGCTTGGTGGCAGATTTTCTCCCATGTTTTCAGGAGTTTCTTGAATATTTGTCCCCTGTCGATTTTGTGAATTTTTAGATACTCTTTACTGTTTGTAGTATGATATAATTTCTTCCACAGGCTTAGATATATATTTCTAATTGGGTCATTTAGAAAATAATTTGTAGAGTAAGAGCCTTCTGTAGGAAAGGACAAGGTTACACTTCAAGGTTAAGGTTAATTCTTCAGTTGTCATGTAAGCGGTTTCATGACATTTGTTCTTCACTGAAGCTATCAATTGTCAGTGTCCTAAGTCAGGGTTCTCCACTTTTCCTTTGTGCCCGGGGCTCTGGAATACGCTGTGTCCACAGTGGGGCCCGTGAGCAGCGGCGTTCAGTTGGTGGTGGAGCAGGGCAGGGTACAGAGTCAAAACAGTTTCCTCTGGACCCCTACGCCTTGGGAGTCACTGGATAAAAGCAGTTAATGTCAAATTCAAGTTTGTAATCACCAAAGACTAAGATTCTGACCTGTGAAATGGAGTTGGAAATTGATAAATATTTTGGAAGACATGCTTCCAAGAAGAACTTGAGCGTTATATCAATTTCTTCATTAAAAGGGTTACTGGGTGATTCATTTCTTGTTAATCACACCCTACCTATTACGCTGGTAAGTCATGTAATTAAAAAAAAATCACCAGACATTCATCAAAGGATCCATGTTGTGACTTACTTAACTTTTCCATTTCTGGGAGGGACATTTGTCAAGAGACTGACATGTGATGTTGCATTTTGAAAAACAAGATAAAAATTTAAGAAAATACTTGTAATTTTTCAGATGATGGTGTTGATACTCAGAGTGGGACAAAGAAAGAAGACCTGAATGAGAAAGAAAAGAAGGATGAAGATGAAGCCCCTGTGCCTGCACACCGGTCCAAGTCGATCCTTGAGAGCTGGGTGTGGGGCAAGCAGCCAGGTGCGGTGACCCGAGCATCGTGGTGACCTGAGCACCTCAGTGACCCGAGTGTCTGCTGCTTTGGAAAGCTGGGTCCGGCTCTCACTCTCTAGATGTACAGAAGAGATGGCATTTTTTCTTTTTATTTGGTCATGGAGTTTAAAAAAATTTAAGTTCAAATTTGCTTACATTGTGGTAAACTACATATACACAATTCACAATTTCAGTCATTTAGACATTTATTTACTTTTTACTTTTTTTAAAGATTTTTAAACCCTAGCTGGTGTGGCTCAGTGGTTGAGTGCCAGCTTGTGAATCAGGGGTGTCACTGGTTTGATCCCCAGTCAGGGCACATGCCTGGGTTGTGGGCCAGGGCTCCAGTAGGGGGCACATGAGAGGCAACCACACACACATTGATGTTTCTGTCCCTTTCTCCCCTCTCTAAAAATAAATAAATTAAATTTTGAAGAAAAAGATTTTTAAAATGTATTTTTAGAAAGAGGGGAAGAGAGGGAGAAGGAAGGGGTGAAAGAAACATCAATCTATTGCCTGCCCCTCACCGGGGACCTGGCCCACAGCATGTGCCATGACCCAGAATCACTCTGGCGACCTTTCAGTTTGTGGGAAGACGCCTAACTCACTGAGCCACACCAGCCAGGGCACAGTTCAGTGTCTTTAGTGTGTAGTTCAGTGGCATTAAGTAAATTCACACTGTTATGCAAGCGTCACACCATCCATCTCCAGAATCTTTTCATCTCACAAAACAGAAACTCTGTCCTCATTGGACTATAACTCCACTTTGTTCTCTGCCCCGGCCCCTAGAAACCGAAATTCTACTTCCATCCTTAGGGTTTTGACGGTCTAGTTACCTATGTAAATTGCGGAATGGTATAGTATTTGTACTTTTGCGATTGGCTTCTTCTGTTATTTAGCACAGTGTCTTCGGGGTTCAGCCCCGTTGTCAGAATTCCCTTCCTTTGTAAGGCAGAGTAATATTCCACTCTGTACAGACCACATTTTACTTACCCTTCATCCATGGGTAGGCATTTGGGTTGCTGCCCCCTTGTGGCCGTTCTGAATAATGCTTTGAGCATGGCTGGGCCAAGTGCTAGTCTCTGCTTTCAGTCTGTGTGTATATACCTGGGAGTACATGCCTGGGAGTGGAATCGCTGGATCATGTGGTGATTCTGTGCTACCTTTTTGTGGGCCGGGCAGACTTTCCCACAGTGGCTGTACTGTTTTAATCCTTGCCAGCAATGTTGGAGCAACCCAGCTCACCTGCATCCTCACCGGCAATTGGTGGTGTCGACTATTTTTTTTTTGAATTTTAGCTATTCTCACAGGTGTGTGGTGATCTCTCATTATGGCTTTTACATTGCATTTTATTACGGTTTTATTTATTTTATTTTTAGAGAGAGGGGAGGGAGGGAGAAAGAGGGAAAGAAACATCAGTGTGTGGTTGCCTTTCACATGGCCCCCACTGGGGACCTGGCCCGCAACCCAGGGATGTTTCCTGCCTGGGAATTGAACTGGTGACCCTTTGGTCTGCAGCCCCCACTCAGTCCACTGTTCTACACCAGCCAGGGCTCTCATTGTGGTTCTAATTTGCAGTTTCCTGTGGCTCATGATGGTGTTCCTTTTTTCATGGGCTTATTTATCATTGAGATAAATATTACATATGTATTTTTTACTTTGTGTTTTGCAAGTTTTTTTTGAGTTGTTAATAATTTATTTTTGAGAGAGGGGAAGGGAGGGAGAAAAAGGAGGGAGAGATTGATGCATTGCCTCCATTATGAGCCCTGACTGGGAACTGAAACTACAACCCAGGAATGTATTCCTGACTGGGAATTAAACTGGTGACCTCTCACTTTGCTGGATGACGCGCAACCAACTGAGCCACACAAGTCAGGGCAAGTGTCGTGAATTCTTTACATATTTTGGATACCAGTCCTTTATCTTACACAGTCATGCGTGGCATAACAATGTTTTGGTAAGTGATGGACCACATGTGTAACAGAGATCCCATAAGAGTATAATGGAGCTGCAAACTTCCAATCGCCTGAAGATGTAGGTGCAGTCTCGTTGTGGTGCAGCCCGCTAGTCACATGTTTGTGGCGCTGCTGGTGTGACACACGTACTATGCTGCTAGTTGGGTAAGAGCATAGCATGTACAATTATATGTTCCTCACACTTGATGATGATGATTGACTATGTTACTGGTTGATGTATTTACTATACATATTTACCTGCCCTGGCTGGTGTGGCTCAGTGGATTGAGTGCCAGCCTGCAAACCAGAGGGTTGCTGATTTGATTCCCAGTCAGGGCACATGCCTGAGTTGGGGGCCAGGTCCCCAGTAGGGGGCATGTGAGAGGCAACCACACATTGCTGTTTCTTTCCCTCTCTCCCTCCCTTCCACTCTCTCTAAAAATAAATAAATAAAATCTTTAAAAGAGTGGAAAAATTAAGTTTATAAAGTAAAAGTATAGTAAGCTAAGGTTAATTTATTATTAAAGAAAGAAAAATATTTTAAAAAGAATTTAGTGTAGCTTAAGTGCACATTGCCTATAAAGGCATTTAAGGTTGATGCTTCCTTTTATAGCTGGGTGATATAGGTGATGTATTAACATCCCCTATTATTAATATACTCTTGCCCATTTCTGTCTTTTATTTTTTTAACTTTTTAAAAATATTTTAGCCCTGGCTGGTGTAGCTCAGTGGATTGAGCGCGGGCCTGCGAACCAGACGATCGCAGTTCGATTCCCAGTCAGGGCACATGCCTGGGTTGCAGGCCAGTTCCTGGCAGGGGACACACCAGAGGCAACCATACATTGATATTTCTCTCTCCTTCCCTTCCCCTCTAAAAGATAAATAAATAAAATCTTTAATATATATATATATTTTAAATTTATTTATTTAGTTTTAGACAGAGGGGAGGAGAGGGAGGGAGGGAGGTAGAGAGACATCACTGTTTCGTTGCCTGTCATGTACCCCCTACTGGGGACCTGACCTGCAACCCAGGCATGTGCCCTAACTGGAAATTGAACCTGTGATCCTTTGGTTCTCAGGCCGGCACTCAATCCACTGAGCCACACCAGCTAGGGTAGTCTATAGTATTTTTAAAAGTTGTTGCCATTTCTTTTTTTTAAGGCTGTTAATATTTGCTTTATCCATTTAGTCACTCCTGTGTGTTCATAAATGTTACATTCTCTTGTTAGGGTGAGCTCTTTGTCATTGTGTAATGCCCTTCCCTGCCTTTTATTGCAGTCTTTGTTTTAAGACCTATTTCATTTAAATATAGCTACCCGCTTTCTTTTGGTATCTGTTGGCGTGGGCTATCTTTTTCCATCATTTCACTCTCCATCTGTGTGTTCCCTTAGTTACAGGTGAGTCTCTCTTAGGTGGCATATAGATGGCTCTTATTTTTATTCAGCTATATGTCTTTTGATTGGAGAATTCAGTTTGTTTACATTTAAAGTAGTTATTTACAGGCATGCCCTTATTGCCATTTCTGTTGGGTTCCAGCTATTTGGTAGTTCTCTGTTCTCTCTTGCTCTCTCTTCCTTTGAGGTTTGATGACTTTCTCTAGTAGTATGTTTAGAGTCTTCTCTCATTACCTTTGTATCTACTGCATGTTTTTGCTTTGTGGTTGCCATGAGTCTTATGTGTATGAAAGTCCATTTGAAGTTGATAACTACATAAGTTTGACTGCATTTTAAAGCTGTATATTTTTACTCTCCCCATGCATTTTATGTTTTCAATGTCATAACTCATATTTTTATATTTTGTGTTTCTGTTCATTATTGTAGTTATTTTTTACTTCCTTTGCTTTTTAAGTTTTGTATTAGCTTTGTATGTCATTAACCCACTGCCTTTAGTATATGTTTACCTTTTATTTTTATTTTTACTTTTATATCGAGTCCAGCACAAGCAGTGTCCCTTTTTTATTACGAAATCTTCTATTACAAAATCATAAGTGCTGGGGACCACTCTGTGCGGTTTTGGAGATTGTAGCCCCGAGAGAGCAGGCTCTGAGAGGGGCTAATAAGTCTCCCTGGAAAACCAGGTAATGCAGGTGGCCATAACCCACCTCTAACACCAGGGTTCCCATGGGAATCAGGCCTGAAACATATATTGTGTCCTTTGAAGCCTGCTCTGCTTTGCTTTGTATGGCTCTGTTGATATAAACTGGATGTTTAAGTTCAAGGCATAAGGGGTAAACTCCTTACCTCATGATACTCGTCTTAAAGACCCTCTGGCATCAGCATGACTCACAGACCCTAACCTGTGACAGATCTCTGTGTTCCTTCCATTGTCATCCATAGATAATGCCTGTTTTTATATGACTGTAGCCTTTTGACATGGATTGATGAGCTGTGCATGTGTGCACCTACACACACCATTCCCAATAAAACCCATTTGGGAGAAGGGCTACGGGCATTCCCCACTGGAGGAGTCACCATCCCTTTCCCACTGGAACAGCAAGATTGTGTTCAGGACGATTTATTTCTCATCTGCGGCGGACAGGAGAATATTGCTGGATGGAGTTCCTCCCACACATAAGCATGTAATTCTGTAACTTAACAATATCACGCTCAAGCACACCATGGGACATTTTAGGTGAAATGTTCAAATTAAAAGTATGCATTATTATACCCGTATTATTACCCTACCAACCACACTCAAGCAGCCGTTACTTCTGATGGACCCCGTATGTTTTCTGTTACTAATTAGTTTCCTTTCTTTTCAGCTTAACAAAGTCCCTTTAACATTTCTTGTAAGTCCTTTTAAGTTGTGATGAACTCCTTTAGTTTTTGTTTGTCTAGAAAACCATCTCTCCACCCTGGCTGGTGTGGCTCATTGGATTGAATGCTGGCCTGTGAACCAAAGGGGTGCCAGTTTGATTCCTGGTCAGGTCACATGCCTGGGTTTCTGGCCAGGTCCCCAGTGAGGGGCACGTGAGAGGCAACCACACATTGATATTTTTCTTGTTTCCTTTCTTCCTTCCCCTCTCTCTAAAAATAAATAAATAAAATCTTAAAAAGGAAAACCATCTCTCTTTCAATTTTGCATGGTAACTTTGTTGGGTAGTGTATTTTTGGTTGGGTTTTTCCTTCAGCACTTTGAATGTATTGTCCTATTACCCTCTGGCCTGCATAGTTTCTGCTGAAAAATCTGCTGATAGTTTTATGGAAATTCTGTTGTATGTAAGAAGTTGTTTTTCTCTTGCTGATTTTAAGATTCTATTCTTGTTGTTCATTTTGTTTTTTAAATAGGTTTCTTTTTTTTAAAAAAGATTTTATTTATTTTTAGAGAGAGGGGAAGGGAGGGAGAAAGAGAGGGAGAGAAACATCAATGTGTGGTTGCCTCTCACTTGCCCCGTACTGGGGAACTTGCCCACAACCCATGCATATGCCCAGACTGGGAATTGAACTGGTGACCCTCTGCTTCGCAGTCTGGCTCTCAATCCACTGACCCACACCAGGCAGGACTTGTTAACTTTTGACATTTTGATTATAATGAGTTTTGGTGTGAGTCTCTTTGGGCTCCTCTTATTTTGAAATCAGTCTCTGGGCTTCATGGATCTTGGTGTATATTTTCTTCCCTTTTTACTTCAAATAAATTTTCTGCTCTTTCTCTCTCTCTCTCCCTCCCCCCCCACCCCGTCCCCGTCGCCATCTGGGACCCCTGTAATATGATGTTGGTATGCTTGGTGTCCAATAAGTTCCTTAATCTGTCTTCACATTTGTTTTTTCATTTTGGTGCTCTGATTGCATGAATTCTGTTGCTCCATCTTCAAGTTCACTGGTCCATTTTTCTACATCCTTGAATCTGCTGTTGAACCCCTGTGGCCTGTTTTTTCACTTGTTTTCCACCCCCCTTTCCCAGTGTACTTTCTCTTTGTTATTCAGATTGGGCAGCTTGGTTCTTCTAGTTCACTGATCCTTCTTATTTTAAAAAAGATTTTTTTAAAAAATTTATTTTTAGAGAGAGGGGAGGGAAGCGAAGGAGAAAGAGAGGGAGGGAAGCATCAATGTGTGGTTGCCTCTGGAGGGCCCCCTCCTGGGCACCTGGCCTGCAACCCTGGCATGTGTCCTGACTAGGAACTGAACCAGCGTCCCTTTGGTTCACAGGCTCATGCACAACCCACTGAGCTACTGAGTGGCACCAAGCAAGGAGTATTTTTTTTTAATGCTACTGTTCAGCCCATTCAGTTTTATTTTCAGTTATTACATTTTTCAGTTCTAAAACTTCCCGAAGCATGGGTGCTGTCTGTGAGCCTCAGGGCTGTGTCTGGGCTTTTCAGCCAGGCAGGGAAGAGACATGATTACTTAAAAGGAGAAAACGTTGTGCCTCTTCAGGAAGGCAGAGCTTTTCCTCCACCTGGCTTCTGGCAGAAATTCTACCCGGGAAGCACACTGGCCGTCTCAGTCAAGGTCACATGTGTCCGTGGGGGCTTGAACACCTCTCCGTACTGGCCCGAGGATGACGCACGGAGGGTACCTGTGAGCAGCAGGGCTGGTGCTTCTTGTGTAAACCTTCGTCCTTCCTCATCAGGAGCCCAGAGTAGAATTTATTGTGCCGTTATGTAGTTTTCTGGAACTGTTAGCCGTCTTAGCTGGAGCTTTCCAGACCTAGCACCAGCCCGGGTCCTGGACCAGCCCCTCCGTTACCTCGCCTGTGGGTGGGGCGGGAGGCTCCGCCCCTGGCGCGCCGGGGTCGGGGTGAGGTGTGTCCCTTTCGTGCCTTTGGGAGCTCCTGCTCTCCCGTGGGGGAAGCTCGATCGGGTGCTGGGTGTCGAGACAAGGGAAGGCCTCGTGAGTGTGGCTGTGGCCCCTCAAGGTCTGAGGCTGCCCCGCTGCTGATACGCTGGTTGGGCGCCCGCAAACCGGAGTGACGGCGCAGGCGCAGGACAGCCCTGCTCGCTCCGCCAGGTGGTGGCAGGCGGCCAGTTTACTGCTGGACGTGAGGCCGCCTAAGGCTCCCTGGGAAGATCAGGGTCCTTGAATCATTTCCGTTTATGTAGTTGCCTTCCGGGTTCTTAAAAATCCCCTCATTGAGGACATTTCAGACATGTGCAGTCGAGAGAACTCGCGCACCACATATTTCTCAGTAGTTACTTTATCTTCTTCTGAACTATCCCAATGTATCACCATCCACGCGTCTTTATGCTGAGCAATTTTATTGAGACCGTGTTTTAGTTCGAATTTGGTTTCATAACGTGAGAATAATGGATAGAGTTTTTCTCTGTGTCTAGGGAATGTGCTGCTGATAACTATGAACTTCATAATTGTGTGGTAAAAACTTTCATACAGTGTTTACTGAGAGCCAGTATACCACGGTGGCCAAGAGTGGTCTCTCCCATGTGTCCTCATCTGGGTGACCTCGGCAAGTTCTCTGTGCCTTAGTTTCCTCCCCCATAAAATTGCACACGCAGTTCTGCCCCTTGATGGTGGCTGCAAAGATGACCTGGTGTGTGTCAAGTGCTTAAAACCCATTTTGCCACATGTGGGGCACTCGGGTGTCACCTATTATTATTACCCATCTTACTAACAATACAACAGACGAGGCCCCCAGTAATGAGAGGCTGGACATTGTCTTATTTTTCCAGACGTGAATGAACTGAAGGAATGCCTTTCTGTACTGGTCAAGGAGCAGCAGGCCCTGGCCATCCGGTCAGCTACCACCACCCTCTCAGCCCTGAGGCTCAAGCAGCGGCTGGTCATCCTGGAGCGGTATTTCATTGCCTTGAATAGGACCGTTTTCCAGGAGAACGTTAAAGTGAAGTGGAAAAGCAGCAGCGTTTCTATGCCTCCTGCAGACAAGAAAAGGTAACTAGAAAATGAAGAAGGAATTCTGGTACCAGCTACGTGGAAAGTCCTGGCTGTTTTGTGCAGGAAAGTCAGTTGAGGCTTTTTATAGAGCTTCCTTTCCATCTTTATGAAGTTTTTTAATTTTTATTTTAAAGATTTTAATTTACTTTTAGAAAGAGGGGAAGGGAGGTAGAAAGAGAGGGAGAGAAACATCAATGTGTGGTTGCCTCTCGCAGCCCCGCTACTGGGGACCTGGCCTGCAACCTAGGCATGTGCCCTGACTGGGAATTGAACTGGTAACCCTTTGGTTTGCAGGTTGGCGCTCAATCCACTGAGCCACACCAGCCAGGGCTCATCTTTATGAAGTTTTATGCTTCCATTCCCTGTTTGAATGTTTCATGTCACTTGCACAGTGGCTTTGCCCATTCGCTCCTATAATGACAGGCTGTTTGTAGAACTGGTGCCATTGTTCACACACCCTTTTCTGTCATTGACTGTTTCTGCCGCACAGATGCCTGAGGGCATGTGTGGATTTGAGAATGGAATCTGAATGCAATATTCATTTTCTTTTATTATGCTACTGGATAGGGGACAGTCAGATTGTAATATTTTCTGCTTAACTCATTTAGATGCTTCATTTTCTTCTTCATCTGACAATTTTTTGCGGGAGCTGCCTTCAGGAGTATGATTTTTACTATATTGGTGCACACATCAGCAGCTTTTCTTTCAGGCACTAACAGCCATTAGAACTTATGGATTGTGTAAAAGTGTATTTTTCCAATATAAAGCTGTTCCCGGAAAGCTAGACAAAAAAGATTTCAGGATAGAATTCATACTTTATATAGTTAGTCAAGTTGTTTTTATTTGATTGTAATATCGGCTTTTATTCCCTTAAGAGCATGTGGGAAGACCAGGAGGCAGAAAAAAGCTGGGGAAGAAAACCTTATTATTTTGCCTCCCAGAGAGAAAAGATGTGCTAAGTGTAGCGTATTGCCTTGTTTTTCAGTTGAAATCCCATTCTATGTCATATATTTGAGTAGTACTTTTAGGATAAATTAAACTACGTGACAGGGAGGATTCCTGGCTGCGTGATAGCACCAGGCTCTGTCTTTGTCCCCTCCTACTTGACTGCACAGGGGCGGCCGTCTGAGGTGGCCTCGACCCCAGAGGGCGGGCGCACATGCGTGGCAGAGTCTGAAGGTCTTGAAGTGCTCTGCGTGTGAGTGAGACCGAGTTCCCCAGGGAGCAGAGGTGGCTGAGTGCCTGACTGCTCTCCGTTGCCGCATGAGGGTTGATGGGCTAATTGAAATCTATTTCTCATTGAACAGGGGAAATTCTGAAAATGATAAAGAATTTATTTGAGATCATTGTGGATTCATAGGCACTTGTTAGAAATAGTACCGAGAATCCTTCTGCTCTTCACCCCGTTAGTGGAAGCCACCTGCAAAGCTGTAGAAAAAAAATGCAAGAAGCCGTTTGTATAACTATTTAAAATATGCAAATGAAGCCAGTCTTGTTAAATAAGTTCACATATATGAGTAGTAAAAAGTCTACAGAGATACATGGGAATGATAAGTACTGAGTTTGGGAGTGGGTCACCGACCTGGGCCTCTCATCCCAGCAGTCACCCAGCCAATGCGGGATGGGCCCAAAGCAGGGAAAGGGAAGGGGAGAGGGAAAGAAAAATTAATGTGTAGTTACCTCTTGTGTGCCCCCACTCTTGGGGACCTGGCCCACAATCCAGGCATGTGCCCTGACTGGGAATTGAACCACTAATTCTTCGGTTTGGAGGCACACACTCAATCCACTGTGCTACACCAGTCAGGATTGCTGTAGAAGGGTTAATGCCCCATTTCTGCGTGAATCTGTTTATCATTCTCCCCTCCCCCCATCGAATAACCTCAGCTCCCTGAGCCTTTTTTCTTGAGCAGTTTTGCAAGTCATTTAAAATCCTTTTTGAATTTTTTTTTCCTTGAAGAGGATACTTTTCCTTTACAAAGTGTGTTAGATAAAAGTTTCTAAAAAACAAAGCTAAAATCCCTTGTGACCTTGCCCCTAAAGAAACCCCTGTGACCCTATCTTGATGGGAATGCATTGATGATGCCTTTGATCTGCTGGGCACTTTCCTCTGACTGAGACCTGCCACCACCCGCTATGTGTGTCCCCTCAGTTCCCGGCCCCCAGGCAAGGGTGTGGAGGGCCTGGCCCGAGTGGGATCCCGAGCTGCGCTGTCCTTCGCCTTTGCGTTCCTGCGGCGGGCCTGGCGCTCAGGTACGTGCGCCTGGTGGGTGGGTCTGATGCCTGGGAGGCTGCACCTCCTCACTGCTGCCACCTCGGGCCCTGGGGCCGATGGCGGCATGTGCCTTTGTCTTGATCGAACATGACAGGCCTCAGAGTCAGACTTTTCAGAGTTGCGCTTCTGAAGAAAAAGTGCAAGACTTGCCAGGGGTGGCAAACACTCAGCACAGTATACAGATGGCGTGTTGTGGAATCGTGCACGAGGACCCTGTATAATTTTGTTCAGCGGAGTCGCCCCAGTCCGTTCAATCAAAAGGAAAAAACTATAAAAACCGCTGCAGGGCCTCGGGGCTGGTTTATTTTCTAGGAGAGCAAAAGTTAGACGTCCTGACACCAGAGTCTTACAGAATTGACATGGGGGACTACTTTCCTCCATTTTAGTCTCTTGACCCCTTACAGTAGCTCAGGGAGGGGAAAGTGAGGGTAGCAAATGGGACAGTGGGAACATGGGTGTCCTTTCGGGCCCCGGGCTGGGAGGGGCACCTCGCCTGCGACAGGTGGGGACAGCGTGGCTTGTTGGTGGTGCCCAGGTGGGGGCGGCCTCCACTGACCCATGTGTGTGTCCAGGCGAGGACGCAGACCTCTGCAGCGAGCTGTTGCAGGAATCCCTGGACGCCCTGAGAGCGCTGCCCGAGGCCTCACTCTTCGACGAGAGCGCCGTGTCCTCTGTGTGGCTGGAGGTGGTAGAGAGAGCCACCCGCTTCCTCCGGGCTGTGGTGACCGGGTGAGTGCCCTCTCCGCACACCTTCCTGCGCCGTGTGCCCACTGTGGGGCGCTCCAGCTTCCCAGCCCCTTGCTGTTTTTATTTTATTCTTCCGTTACAGCTGATGTAGAATATTTTGTCAGTTTCAGGTGTACAGCCCCGTGTTTGGACATTTCTGTATAACTTAGCATATGTTGAGCACCCACCTGGTTTTATTACAGTCTTTCTGAGTGTATTCCCTGGGTGGTGCTTTACATCCCCGAGACTGTTCTATAACAGTCTGCACTTTTTTTTTTTTTGTAAGATTTTTATTTATTTGTTAGAGAGGGGAAGGGAGAAGAGAGGGAGAGAAACATCACTGTGTGGTTGCCTCTCCTGCGCCCCCTGCTGGGGACCTGGCCCGAAACCTAGGCATGTGACCTAAGCATGTGCCCTGACTGGGAATGGAACCGTGGTTGTTTGGTTCACAGGCCCCCGCTCAATCCACTGAGCTACACCGGCCAGGGCTAAAATTGCTTCTTTGATCACAGATAAAAATAAGCATAGACATGTTGCCTATGGACTTTTCAGGTGGTTTTGGAAATTGATCCTTCTCCATTTCTGTAGGGAAATGTTGACAGTCTAATAGCTTTTTACATGTTGGTGAAACAGGAAACTGATCTAAACATTTTTCTACTCATGCTAATGATGTAAATAATTTTGCACTACGGGAACTTGGAATATGTCTTTTGATGTGATCATCCGAATTACTACTTTTATTTCAGTTACATGCCTACCAGTTCATCTCACACTTTAAAATCTCCGATACTATTTTAGTAGCAAGCCTCAGAAACTAGAGTCTAGATATTAAAAATATACTTCTCCCTGGGAGAGAATGTACTTAACACCCTAGCATTACTGTTAGCACGCTGTCTCTGAGCTCTGACTTTGTTCCTGATCTGCTGTCATTTCAGGGATGTTCATGGAACTCCAGCTCCCAAAGGGCCGGGCAGCGTCCCCCTGCAGGACCAGCACCTGGCCCTGGCCATCCTGCTGGAGCTGGCTGTGCAGAGAGGCACACTGAGGTGAGGGTGCCGCGGGCCTCTGCATCCGAGTGGCTGTTGGGTTTTCTGGCATTTCACCAAAGGATTTGTGACTGTAGTGAATGCATGGTATTCCGTAATCAAGGACTGTCCCCTTGGAAACACTGTGCTTTCAGACCTGGGTGCAATTAGCTTTTCTTTACTTTCTTTTTTCCCTCTTTATTTAAAAAATCATTTTTATTTATTTATTTATTTATTTATTTATTTATCTTTAGAGGGGAAGGAGAGAGGGAGAGAAACATCAATGTATGGTTGCCTTTTGTGCATCCCCTGCTGGGAGTTGGCCTGCAGGGAACCGGCCTGCAACCCAGGCATGTGCCCTGACTGGGAATCGAACCGCAATCATCTGGTTCGCAGGCCCACGCTCAATCCACTGAGCTACACCAGCCAGGGCTCATTTTTATTTTTATTTTTATTTTTATTTTTATTTTTATTTTTTTTTTTTTTAAATATTTTATTTATTTATCTTTAGAGGCGAAGGGAATGAGAGAGGAAGAGAAAGATCAATGTATGGTTGCTTCTCATGCATCCCCTGCTGGGAACTTGCCCCTGCTGGGAACTGGCCTACAACCCAGGCATGTGCCCTGACTGGGAATCGAACCGTAATCGTCTGGTTCGCAGGCCCGTGCTCAATCCACTGAGCTACACCAGCCAGGGCTTTCATTTTTATTTTTTGATTATAGTTGACATACATTATTATATTAGCTTCAGGTGTGCACCGCAGTGATTAGACATTGTATAAATCACTTAATCACTGTATCAGAATAACTTCCTAAGTGATCATCCCAGTAAATCTCACACCTATCTGGCACCACACATAGTTATTATTTTGTTATTGACTGTATTCTCTGTGCTGTACTTTACAACCCTGTGACTGTTCTGTAACCACCCATCTGTACTTAATCCTTCACCTTCTTCACCCAGTCCCCACCACCCCTTCCATCTGGCAGCTGTCAAAATGTTCTCTGTATATATGAGTTTGTTTCTGTTCTATATGCTCATTTGTTTTGTTTTTTTATATTCAATTGATAGATGTGTATATATTGCCATTTTATCATTCATATTTTTATCTTTTTTCTCCTTCTTAAAGAAGACCTTAACATTTCATATAATACTGGTTTGGTGATGATGAACTTCTTTAGCTTCTTCTTGTGTGGGAAGCTCTTTATCTGCCCTTTGATTCTAAATAATACCTTTGCTGGGCAGAGTAATCTTGGCTGTAGGGTGTTGCTTTTTATCACTTTGAATATTTCTTGCCTGTCCCTTCTTGCCTGCATAGTTTCTGTTGAGAAATCAGCTGATTGTCTTTTGGGAGCTCCCTTGTAGGTAACTAACTGTTTTTCTCTTGCTGCTTTTAAGATTCTCTTTTTGTCTGTAACCTTTGGCATTTTAACTATGAAAATAGTCTTGGTGTGGGCCTGTTTGGGTTCATCTTGTTTGGGTTTACCTGAGCTTCTGGGACTTGTATGTCTATTTTCTTCACCACGTCAGGGAAACTCTCAGTCATTATTTTTTAAAATAGGCTTTCAGTTTCTTGCTCTCTCTCTTCTTTTTCCTGTACCTCCATGATGCTAATATTGTACACTTAAAGTTGTCCCAGAGGCTTCTTACATAATCCTCATTTTTTGGATTCTTTTTATTTGTTGTTTTGATCGGTGTTTTCTGCTTTCTTATATTCCAAATTGCTGATTTGATTCTTGGTTTCATCTACTCTACTGTTGATTCCCGGTAAATTATTCTTCATATGCATTCTTTATTTCTGACTGGTTCTTTTTTATGCTGTTCTAAGTTCATCTGCTCTTCCCCTAAATTCATCAAGCATCCTTATAAGCAGTGGTTTGAACTCTGCATCTGATAGATTGCTTGTCTCCATTTGTTTAGCTCTTTTTCTGGAGTTTTGTTCTGTTCTTTCATTTGGGCCATGTTTCTTTGTCTCCTCATTTTGGTAGCCTCCCTGTGTTTGTTTCCATACATTAGGCAGAGCTGCTTTGACTTCCTGTAGAGAGTGGCCTAATGTAGTAGGTGTCCTGTAGGGTCCAGTGGCAGAGCCTCTCTGTTCACTTGGGCTGGGCCCTCCAGGTGTACCCCTGTGAGCTTTGTATACCCTGTCCTTGCAGTCGAACCTTCATTTCTGTTGGCGTGTCATTGGGAGGGATTTACCCCCAGGCAGTCAGCTGCAAAAACTGGTTTTGACCCCTGACCTCTAGCCCCTGTGAGGGATCAGCCCTGTAGGGCTCCACCCCACAGAGCCGCACTTACTTCAGCAGGGCTCTGGTGCCCGCTGAGGCCGCCCCCTGAGTGTGTTGCTTGTGGAGGTGGTGGGGTTGTGGTGCTTCCATGCCGTCTGTCTGAAGCATTCTGTTGGGGCAGTGGTTGTGGGGCGTTCCGGGAGCTGCAGGCTACCAGGGTGGGGCAAACTGGGGGCCAGGTTGCTGGAGTCTAAGATACGGCACCTCTTGTGGTGCTGTGAGGGGAGGGTTCCTTAGAGGAGCCGCGACCTCTGCCAGCACTTCCGTCTGTGTGAAGTTGCCCCTCTGCTCTCGCCCCATTGCTGGACAGTTCTGTTTCACGAGTGTGTCTCTGGTGTTCTAGCGCTGGACCTCTGAGGGACTCAGTCAGAGGAAGTCCGTGTGCGGGCCCTTTAAGAGGGGTGCCTGGGACTCCAGAAGCCCCAGTCTCACTCGTCTTCCATCCCCGCTGGTTTTCACAGCCCGAAGTTATGGGGACTTCTCTTCCCAGGACTGGAGCCCTGGACTCGGGTGTTGGGACCCCTGGCTCCTCAGAGGAACCTTGGCAGCCAAGATGTCCCTCTCTGTTTGTAACCTCCGCCTGTGTGCGTGGGATCTGCTGGTTCCTTGTCTCTGTCCCTACACGTCCGTGTTGCTTCCACCCCTCCAGGTGCCAGGCGGCTCTGAATGACGGTGGTTCTGGAGCTCGGCTGAGACTTTGATGTGGCTGTGGAGGGGCAGGTGGCGCAGTCCCTACACCACTGCCTCGCCCGGCAGTGCCCTCCGCTTCCTTTATCGTGTTCCACTCTCTAGTATTCTCAGAACGGTGTGATTACTTTTATACCAGTAATTTAAGGCCTAGAAATTCCCTTTAGAAATTGCCAGTCAAGCTTCTGAGTGTGTCTTCTAACACCAGGCAGATGTCTTGTGCTAAAATTATGGTACAGATTTAGCCTTTTTCCACCAAGAATTGTTTGGGTGAGACTTTTTAGTTTCCGGTTCAATCTAAAGTATTTCTTCAATTTTATTCTGTTGTCTGCTTTTGCTTTTGACGGGCCATGGCAAAAAAAAATTAATCTGTTTATTTTTCCCCTAGAGAATAAAGCTATCTTCTCTTTCAGCCAAATGCTGTCGGCCGTCCTGCTGTTGCTGCAGCTGTGGGACAGCGGGACCCAGGAGACGGACAACGAGCGCTCCGCCCAGGGCACCAGCGCGCCCCTCCTCCCTCTGCTGCTGCGATTCCAGGGCATGGTCTGTGGCAAGGACGCCCCTCACGCAGAGGGAGACACGCACGTAAGTGCGCTAATGGGGCTTTGCATTTAACTAGCTCTCTCCTTTTTGTAGTTGTCCTAGGAGTTAGACTTGGACAAAGGAGCGGTGTCCGTGGGGGTGGTTGTGGGTCGTGGGGAGCATGGATTTGGTGATGCCAGGATTAGGACAGGCGTGGCAGGCCATTCGCTAGACTGCAGGTGATGTGGGGGAACATCCCATGAGCACATCAGGGTTCTTCCGAGCAGCTAAGGAGTGGCTGGAGCCCACTGTGGCCGTGCGTGGATGAGGCTCTCTGTGCGTGCATCCTGTGTTGTGTGTGTAGTCGGGGAATCTCTTTCTGGACGTAGATGAGCCTGCACTTTCAGAGACAGGCACCTACCGCCTTGGTGACCCGGCCATTCTCTCTCTGCTGAGCGGGAACCACTGGGCCCTCTGTGCTTGGGGGGTTAGTGCCTGCGATTCTCAGCCACAACGCACGCTGTGCTCTGGCTGTGGTGGGGGAGTGAGGTTGGGATTCTCTGGAGGATGTGAAGGCGTGCTCACTCCGCGCGGGTGCGTGTTAGTAGGCACCTGAAGACGGGCATTTGTGGTGGTAATGGGGAGGTGGCGCGGGGCTGGGGCCCGGTTGCTGTGGGCAGGAGCCCATGCTTGGCGCAGGGGAGGTGCTGCATGGTGAGGTCGCACTCGGTCCCCGGGAGGGTGCACATACCTGACCCTGTGCAGAGGAGCCGGTAAGTCTCCCTCCTCTGCGCTGTCCCACCACCCGCCGTTTGCCAGAAGACCTCAGGTGGGCGAGCACCAGCTACGTCAAGGAGCACGGCGCCAAGTCTGAAATGCATGCTTCTAAATAACTATTAGAAAAAGAGCTTTGGGAGCTGAGGCTCACGCCTTTGGCCCTCGGTGTGTGGGCTCCGTGGGAAGCACATCCCCTCGGTAGGCCCAAGACGCTGAGGCCAGGGGGCCTACCGTGCTCTACCCGTACCTTGCATCTCACCCTTGACCCCGCTGCAACCCTGCTGCTTTTTAGAGGCACAGGTTTGATTTTGCAGGTCTTTTCTGGACTTAGCCATCTACGATTAAGCTTCAGTCTAGTTTTTCTGGCACGGGGCAGTCTTTAGTGGAAATCAGGCAGCTCTGCCTTTATATTCTTAGAACTAATAATGCGCAAATAAAATTAGTTTTTTTCCAGCGGGCCCAGTATTTAGAATAAAAGAAGCATTTTTTTCCCCAGTTTTGAAACCAGGTGGAGGTGCAGCTGGCTCTACATTCTCGGGAGGGTGCCTGGGTGGTGCGCCAGGGTGCTGGGCTGTGGCACCAACCTCAGCGCATGGGCGAGGGGTGCCCAGTAGTGTCGGTGCATTGGTGACATTTCTCCTCCGATGGCCAGAGGTCACGGGTCACCGCGAATACCCAAATCCAGAGTCGTGGAAGGCTAATGGTGGTACTTGTCCCTCTGTGTCTGACGATGCCTGTATACTTTTCTTCTAGCTCCTGTCTGGCCCTCTGAGCCCCAACGAGAGTTTCCTGCGGTACCTTGTTCTCCCGCAAGACAGTGAGCTTGCCATCGACTTACGGCAAACTGCTGTTGTGGTCCTGGCACACTTAGACCGCCTGGCGGCGCCCTGCACACCTCCACTGTGCAGCTCCCCCACGTCCCACAAGGTGTGTGCGGTGGCGCTGTTTGTCTCGGGACCCTTCCATGCCTCCGCGCACCCGTATTGGCTGGGGTGGAGCTGGCTTCGAGTTTGTAAACACATGCGCAGTTTAAGGGGCATCCCTGGTCACGGTGCTCAAGCAGCCGAGGCCCACCGGGGCTCGGTCCCAGCTCAACGCGCAGGTTCAGGAGGCACCGCTGCCCCAGAGGTCCCCACTTTACTTACACAGCTACACGCCGCCCTGCCCACCTAGGGGAAGTTCTGGAGCCTTTTTATACACGGGGTGCGCTGAACATGACTGTGTGTGACAGTGCAGCTCAGAGCTGTGACAGCCCACCGGCGACCTCGCACCCACAGTCAGTTGTGCCTGGTCCTCACCACGTGGCCCTCTGCACTGGGAGGGCCATGGGCAGTGGCAGGGAGTGTTGCCAGGGTCACATGGATTCATCCTCCTTTTGAGTCCAGGTTTTTCTAAGAATTTTTTTTTTTAGTTTTTTTTTTTTCTTGTTGAGACAGGGGAAGGGAGGGAGAAAAAGAGGGAGAGGAACGTCTGTGTGAGAGAGAAGCATCCATCCCTTGCCTCTCATCCACACCCAAACCATGGACAGAATGGACAGAACCCACAACCCAGGCATGTGCCCTGACTTGGAATCGAACTGGTGACCCTTTGGTTTGCAGACTGGTGCTCAATTCACTGAGCATCACCAGCCAGGGCTACTACTTGCACTACTTTTATTGTGAAAATGTTGTGTTCTGGAAAGTAACTTAATCACTGTATCTCATGTTACCTGAGGTGAAATGTTATCAGTTATTCACGTGTTTTGAATTAGCTTCTTTCTCTACATCCTTTGTTTTTATCTTATAGTATCTGTTTACCTTCCAGTATTTCCGTGTTACACTGTCCTAATGCATTCATTCTTTCAACTAAGAAATCAATTTTCTTGCTGCTGTAAATACATATTTCCTTTGTCATCTCCCAGGGTTCCTTGCAGGAAGTCATAGGCTGGGGGCTGATAGGATGGAAGTGCTACGCCAACGTGATTGGCCCCATTCAGAGCGAAGGCTTGGCCACCTTGGGGGTCACACAGATCGCCTGTGCGGAGAAGCGCTTCCTGATCTTGTCGAGGAACGGCCGCGTGTACTCACAGGCCTACAACAGTGACACACTGGTGGGTGTCCCGGGCCGGGCCCCTCGCCTCTGGGGTGGGAAGCTTCTCTCTGGAAGCTGCAGAGGTCTGGTCTTTAAGTTGTTTGACATCTGAAGATTTATAAGCATCTGTTCATCATACATTATTAATTATGTTTAAAATCTTAATTTCTCAAGACTCTGAGGCAGAGTCTCTTAGTTGCCAGGATCGAGGGTTCCTCACAGTGACGCTCACAGCCAGTCGTGCTCCCACGTGTAAACTGCCTCTGCAGGTGAAAGCCCGAGTACCTGTGGAGGCCAGGCAGGGACAAAGGAGGGGACTGGGCCTCTCGGGATGGTTCCCTTCAGAGGAAGCTGCTCCTCACCTGGAGTGGGGAGTTCCCATCGCTCAGGGGCAGCCTGGTCACGCACGCAGCGTGTGGCGCCCTTTCTGTTGGTGCTGCGTGGGGCACAGGCCAGCGCCGGCTTGGCCACCACTAGCAGCCCGTGTCCTTTCAGTTTGCCAAGAGTTCGTTAAAGGGAGACACACAGTGAAAGGGCAGCGTGCGGTTTTCATGGTCCCTGGACTGCTCACTGACATGTTCTTTCTGTCGCCCTTGCAGGCCCCGCAGCTGGTCCAGGGTCTTGCCTCCAGAAACATTGTGAAAATTGCTGCCCACTCCGATGGTCACCACTACCTGGCCTTGGCGGCCACTGGAGAGGTGTACTCCTGGGGCTGTGGGGATGGCGGACGGCTGGGCCACGGGGACACCGTGTACGTACGGCCCGCCTCTGTCACCCACATGCTCTCCTGTGTTGCTGTGTTGAAACTCTGGTGGAAAAGTGTGGCAGGGCTGGGAGGGGTCGGCTACCAGGATAGTCGGCTCCTGCATGACACACAGCACAGAGGGCGATGTCTCCCACAGCTTCAGCCCCTCCAGCTCTGCGCCCTCTTTGGCCGCACATGCTGCACCCCATGGTGTGTTCTGAAGCAGGTCCCACACTCCTGTCGCTTCAGTGTCATAAGGCTCCCTCTCCTAAATTGAGCCATAGTACGATTTTCTGAGGTACAAATACCAGTAGTTTCTTTTTACCCATTTTGTGGAAACTGTTGATTCTGTGGTGGTTCTGAACGCAAATCCGTAAACATGGAGCCGTGGAGGATGAGGACCCTCTGTACAGTGTTGTGCGTGGGCCTGAGGTTCGAACTGTGCTGCGGCCACACTTCATGGGGGTTGGAGCCATGAGTGAGGACTGGGCAGCTGCAGAGTCAGGGGGAGGCCCGGCTGTTACCCCTGTTGCGGGGAGGTGGGGTGATGGGCATCTGCCGGGAAGAACCCCAGACTGAAGAAAGCTGAGTGACACCTGTGTGTTGCACTCAGTGGCACTATTCCAGACTTGACAGCGTCAGGAGGGATCCTGACTCGTGTAGTCACGTGGGAAGGGAAAACATGGGAGCGAAGGCACAGTAGCTCCTGTCTGACTAGAAGGCGCCTCATTGGCACAGGGTGCCTAGGACTTGAGGGGATTGAGTGCAGGGTGGAGGCCTCGACTTTCTGCCTTCCTCATTTATCATTTAGCAGGCAGGACCACTCTGTCAGGAAGTAACCCTCCGTGGAGATGCAGCGCTGGGTGAAGTGTCCATTGCTCCATGACGAGGGCACGGGTTGCAGACAGACTGGGGGTGGGGTGAGACGCGAGCAGAGGAGGAGAGGTGGTGTCAGGGTGAGCCACTGGGCCGTCCCCGTGTGCACCGCTGGCCCCGGTGCCTGTGTGTATTTCGTGGAATCGAGGTCCTGAAGTGAGTAAGCCATGTCTCAGGAGCCCTAGTGGGTGTCTCCATGCATAGTAAATGCGCTCTGGAGCACAAGCTTTTTGCCAGTTTCGAAAGGGAAGAGCCAGCCAACAAGGCTTTTATCACCGTCCTTCCTGCCTCCTGCCGTGGGTTGCGAAGTCTGGATTGCAGTGTTGGCCATGCCCTGCCCCCTTCATTCCTTCCGCATTTATTTAACCTCAGGCATTCACTCCCACCGTCTGTGGGAGGGGTGCCAACCCATCAGGTTCAGGTGTACAGACTGATGAGTTTTAGTGCACGTGCGCAGTTGGGGACCGAGACAGACCGTTTCCATTGCCTCCACTACTTTCTTTAGACCCTTCGCAGTAAGTGCCTGCTCCCCACCCCCGGCTGTCCTGTCGCTCTGCCGTGATTTGTTTCTGGCTCTGCTGCATGGCAGCAGGTCCTCCCAGTGGCTGAGTGGTCTGTCCGTGGACGGGCCACTGGGAGCACTGTGAACACAATGGCTGTGGACTTGACTGTGTGGATCTGTAATCCACATGATTGCCGCCAGAGACCACACCTGGCCTTGGGTCCTAGCTCCACACCTAAAACACACATATGTTTAAGTAGCACTAACTGTTCATCTTAATGGCACTTAAATGAATGAAGACAATCCACGTGACCAACAACATGCACACGGGGAGCATAATGAAAGAGGCAGTTCTGACTGAATGAAATCTGAGTTCCCGTGAGATAGCCAGACGGTGATAATGCCTGGAGGCCTGCACAGCGAAGAAAACTCACTCGGAATAAACGAACGCGTTTCCTCACTTGTCTTCCCTCTCCCCCACAGACCCCTGGACGAACCCAAGATGATCTCTACCTTCTCTGGCAAGCAGGGCGGGAAGCACGTGGTGCACATCGCCTGCGGGAGCACCTACAGCGCGGCCATCACCGCCGAGGGCGAGCTGTACACGTGGGGCCGCGGGAACTACGGCCGCCTGGGCCACGGTGTGTACTGCGCCCACGCGACGTGCGCTGGGAGGTGGCCCTTTTTCAGGGGCTTTCAGTAACGACAGTCCTTGTGTTTGAAGGCTCCAGTGAAGATGAGGCCATTCCGATGCTGGTGGCTGGGCTCAAAGGACTGAAGGTCATCGACGTGGCGTGCGGGAGTGGGGACGCACAGACGCTGGCGGTGACGGAGAATGGTATGAGCAACTCTGGCCACACCCCTGGGGACAGGAGCTCAGAGTGGAGGGAACCTCTCAGGCTGCCCTCGTGTCAGTCTTCTAAGTGGGTGTACACCGCGGTGTCCTCAGAGAGGCCCCGAAGTTACAGGACCTACAACTTATTTTTATTTGTTTACTTATTTTTTTTATAGTCAGTATTTTGTATTAGTTTCAGGAGCGCAGCATAGTAGTCAGACAGTCGTAGACCTTACAGAGTTGACCCCTGGCGTTTTGGGTTCCCTCCTGGCATTATACATAGTTATCACAATATGGATTACAGACTGTATTCCCCATGCGGTACTTTACATCCCTGGGACCATTTTATAACTACTAGTTAGTACTTCTTAATCCCTCCATGTTTTTCACCCTGCCACTCAACCCCACACGACTTATAATTTTTGTTTCCCAGAGCCAGAGTGCTAGCAAGCAACTACCATCCTTCTTATTTGGGCATTTTATGTGTGTGTGTAAAATTTTATTTTATTTTATTTTATTCATTTTTAAAGAGGGGAGGAAGGGAGAAAGAGAAGGAGAGAAACATCAATGTGCGGTTGCCTCTCACATGCTCCCTACTGGGGACCTGGCTCTCAACCCAGGCATGTGCCCTGACTGGGAATCAAACTGTTAGTCCTTTGGTTCTCAGGCCGGCACTCCATCCACTGAGCTACACCAGCCAGGACTGTTTTTAATTTTAGTTTTGTGTTTGTGTTTATTAGCCAGATGTACTTATTTTACTTTTTCTGAGTGCGGATTTAGCATGTTGGATGGGTAGAGTCACGTTGGTTTTTCCAACTATGTTTGTCAGTGTTGCAGCTGTCCTGAGACTTGTGGTTCTGTCAGTCAGTCACCTGTGGAGGCTGAGTGTCAGATCTGAGCTGACTGACTTCTGGGAGTTTCTCTGGTGAGAGATTAAAGGTCACTTCAGACCCTTTACGTCCACTCGGTTCCCCACCACTGAGGAGAACAGGCGTAGTCAGAACCATCTTGCATCTGCTTCTGTGCATATCAGAGAAAAGACGGTCTCTCCTGTCATCTAAAATGTCTCTTCTGGGGTGAAGCTTGCAAGTTGATTTCTTGTTGTTTTTAAGTGTTCATTATAGAGGGATTGAAATACCTCATACAACTCTTAACAGCACTGAAATGGTGAGTCTGTCGGTTGGAGCATTGCCACGCACAGCACAGGTTTGCAGATTCAGTCCCCGTCAGGGACTGAGGTGTCTGGGAGGCGGCTGACTGATGTTTCTCACGTTGATGCTTCTCTTTCTCCCCTAAATCAATAAACATATCCTCGAGGGACGATTAAACAACAAAAAAACCCAAACAAACTCTTGACAAATGTTAACCATCAGTACAACCTCGTGGTTGGCTCGTGGTCGGAAGAGACCTGAGGGAGGTCAGTGTGCTGCACGGGAGCCGCGGGCCAGGGCGCTGCTGTGAGGCGGCGGAGGGCCGCGCAGTGGAAGCGCTGTCATCCTGCTCAAGCCAGGGAGGGCCGGGCCCTATTGCTCTTCTAGTTAAATGGGAAGAAAAGCCGAGCTTCCCTTGGTTGATTGCTTCCCTGTGAACTAGATTTCATTTGGTCAGAACCACCTGGGTAATGTTAGCAATATACATTAGTGATCTAGAGTCATGCGTTATTGGTCATATGCATTGTTTTCAGTCATTTAAAAGTTCTGTTAAGATGCGCAGTTATTGCCCCAGCTGGTGTGGCTCAGTGGATTGTGTGCTGGCCTGTGAAACCAGAGTGTCGCCTGTGCAATTCCCAGTCAGGGCACATGCCTGGGTTGCAGGCCAGTTCCCCAGTAGGGGGCGCTCGAGAGGCAACTGCACATTGATGTTTCTCTCACTCTTTCTCCATACTTTACCCTCTTTCTAAAAATAAATAAATAAAATATTTAAAAAAATGATACACAGTCATCGTTACTTAAACATACTTGTATTTCTAGGTCAGGTGTGGTCCTGGGGAGACGGCGACTATGGGAAACTGGGCAGAGGTGGTAGTGACGGCTGCAAAACGCCCAAGCTGATCGAAAAGCTTCAAG
Source organism: Sturnira hondurensis (assembly GCF_014824575.4). Lineage (NCBI taxonomy): Eukaryota > Metazoa > Chordata > Mammalia > Chiroptera > Phyllostomidae > Sturnira > Sturnira hondurensis. The sequence goes on along the minus strand of NW_028080496.1, from coordinate 14,700,262 downwards.
ACCTGGATGTGGTCAAGGTGCGGTGTGGAAGTCAGTTTTCCATTGCTTTGACGAAAGACGGCCAAGTGTACTCATGGGGCAAAGGCGACAGCCAGAGACTTGGGCACGGGACAGAAGAACACGTCCGTTACCCCAAACTCCTGGAGGGCTTGCAAGGTGAGTGTGAGCTGTGAACTTTCAGTGCTCTGCGAGGCGGCGTCTTTAGTGATACATGAAGCTTATTTTTTTCTTTGCTTGGAGTTCCATGAATGATCCATCATTAGAAGCTTTTACCCACCTTTTGGTAGGTTTAGGGAATAAGCGGAAAGTGGTTTGTTATATTAAAAAATGTGGCCTAGAATTATTATCAGCAAATTTAATTTGAAACCCATTCTGTTCACCAGGATTGCAGAGGACTTCTGGTGGCAGGTGCACACCTATCACTTACTAAGCTGTCACAGTGGGGTTAGCTTCTGTTTGGTGGGGTCACCTGTAGTCCCCCCCTGGGGGACAGTGCTAAGACTGTGGGTATGTACAGTGCCTGGAAGGGTCTCATTTGAACTCAACCTTGACGGGTGAGTTGTGCTAGTTTGGTTTGAAAGTGCCCAGCATGCATTCTCTAGGTAGAGGGAATGAACACAAGCCAAGGTGTGTAAGTTCTTTGCAAGTGCCTTCCGAAGTGTGGGAGAGGTTGGTGAGTTCAGGAGGGGGCAGGCTGATTTTTAAGGGTTGGACTGCAAGTATTTTAGGTTTGGGGGTCACGTGCTGTCTGTCCCAAGTACTCATGGAGAAGATGCAGACTGGCAGGCTGGCTGATTCGCAGAAAAACAGGCCCAGGGCTGTGGTTGGCACGAGGGGTGAAGCTGATTGGATGCCCGAGCTAGACTTTTGTTTACGTTTTGCTCTTTTTGTCTTGGGAGTTTAGAAGTGAGACTTTTTAAGTGGAACTTGCCAGTTCTTTTTTCTACCATTTGTATTTTCAAACCTGGGAATGCCTGGTTGACTAGAAGTTTTGTGCGCTCGTGTGACATTATTTTCTAAGAGTCTTATGTAAGTTGTAGAGTGGTATGGGTGGTAGTATGCCGTGGGGCTGCCTGTATTTGCATGTCATTTACCTTTTCCTTTATGTTCCCTTCATTCAGTAAAAAAAAATTGACTTTCTCAGCTACATTTATTAGATACAGAGAGGGCTTACCATGAGAGTTTAAGTGACTATTGGTACAGTTGCTTCGGTTGTTAACTTACGACAGGCTCTTAGGACAGAACTGGTGCCCTGGCTGTAGTAGGGTTTTTCAGCTGAAGCATTTTTCATATGTTGGCATTTCTGAAAACAGCCCTTGTGTTGGTCGTGTTAGATAGACTGATTGGTCAATCAATTTGGTCATGTTAGATTTACTAAAAAGCAAAAATACAATATCTTGCTATGCTATTTAAATAGAAAAATGCATTTTACATTTGTATCATTTGGCTTTGGAGAGAAATAGATTTTGTTTTAGAAAACCTCATTGATGAAGAGTGTCTCGCATTCACCAGTAGAGACCACAGCTTGGGCCATCAAACACACCTTAACAAATTTATAAGAAAATTAAATGGTGTCTGCTCTTGGACTACAATGGAATTAAAACTAGAAATTATTAACAAAAAGATAGCCAGAAAATTCCCCAATATATGGGAATTCAACAGCAAACTTCCAAATAACACATGGGTCAAAGAAGAAATGTCAGGGGGAATTTTTTTTTTTAGGGGGAATTTTAAAATATTTTGAGCTACTGCCCTGGCTGGTGTAGCTCAGTGGATTGAGTGCCAGCCTGTGAACCAAGGGGTTGCAGTTCGATTCCCAGTCAGGGCACATGCCTGGGTTGCGGGCTGGGTCCCTAGTGGGGGGCACGTGAGAGGCAGCCGCACATGGATGTTCCTCTCCCTCTCTTTCTCCCTCCCTTCCCCTCTCTTTAAAAATAAATAAATAAAATCTTAAAATATATTTTGAGCTACATGAAAATGAAACCACAATTTATAATTTGTGGAGTGTAGCAAAAACAGTGCCTAGGAGGATGTATGTGACATTGGATGCGTGTGTTAGAAAAGAAGAAAGATCTAGAATCAATAATCTTTCTCTACAGCAAAGGAAACCACCAGCAGTGGTCTCGGACACCAAGCGTGAGAAGTTTTTTTGGTGAGACCATTGTAATGATGAAATTGTGGAATCTAACATGAGGTCTTAATGTTTAAAGATCAATGGGGAAGTGGGTAGTTGATGAAATACAGTGAAAAGCAGTGATTAGATAAGAAAATTAGAGCATTTCCTGTTTATACTGTTGGTAGTTTAAATTTCTTTAATAAATACATTACACATAAAAAAGAAGCAGTCAACCAATTGAAAAGGCAACCTATTGAACAGGAGAAACTATTGAATCATATATCTGACGGGGGGTAATATCTAAATATATGAAGAACTTATACAACTTAATAGCAAGATGCCAAACAATCCAGTTAAAAAATGGGCAGAGGATCTGAATAGACATTTTGTCAAAGAAAATTACACATGGCCTATTGGTATTTGCAAAGGTACTCAGGATCATTAATCAGCAGGGAAATGCCTGTCAAAAAGCACAATGAGATACCATCTCACATCTGTCAGAGGGCTGTCATCAGTAAATCAACCAACAAATGTTCATAAGGATGTGAAGAAATGAGGCTGTGGCTGGTGTGGCTCAATGGATTGAGCGCAGGCTGTGAACCAAAGGGTTGCCAGTTCAATTCCCAGTCAGGGCACATGCCTGGGTTGGGGGCCAGGTCCCTAGTGGGGGCCATGTAAGAAGCAACCACACATTGATGTTTCTCTCCCTCTCTTTCTCCCTTCCTTCCCTTCTGTCTAAAATTAATGAATAAAGTCTTAAAAAAAAGAAATGAGGGACTTCCGCCAAGATGGAGGCATAGGTGGAAACACTGTGCCTTCTCCCACAACCAAGTTTGAATAAAACAAAGGTTTGGAGAAACAAAGACACAACCAAAGGACAGAAAATTGAATTATATGGAAGTCCGACTACATCTAACCGTTCAACGGGGACGGTAAGAGGGGCGGAGCCAGCAGTGAGCGGGGTCGGGCAGGACAGGGCCCCCGACCCAGGTGCGCAGGCAGATGAGAACCAGTTGGGGTGCGGGGCAGACCGCGGACGCATATTCGCGCACAGTGAGACAGACCACGCACGCCCCAGGGGGCGAGGGCTGACAGCGGTGGCACACTCGCGTGCAGTGGGACGAAATGCGTGGGCCCGGTGACGGCAGCAACTGCGGCACCGGTGAGGGCCGTGGTGGCAGGCGGCGGACAGGACGCCAGAGTCCCTCTTGGACCCCGCCCCCACATACAGCGTCACAACCCAGCGACTTAGTTGCCCTGTTCTAGTGAACATTTTAGGGCTCTGATCCTGCTACAGAACAGGCACGAACACCCCAAAAGATGGCACAAGAAGAACTCAAAGTCCAAGAGCCAATAACTCTAAGCGACCGAGAAATTGCCAGCCTCTCAGAAGCACAATTCAGGACACTATCAGGATGCTCACAGAACTGGTAGATTATAGTCATAAATTAGAGGAACAAAGTCACAAATTAGAGGAATATATGAAGGCTAAACTAATTGAAATGAAGGAAGATGCACAGGAAACCAATAGTGATGGAAAGGAAACTGGGACTCAAATCAATGGACTGGACCAGAAGGAAGAACAAAACATCCCACCAGAAAGGAATGAAGAAATGAGAATTCAAAAAAATGAGGAGAGGCTTAGGAACCTCCAGGACATCTTTAAACGTTCCAACATCCGGATTATAGGGGTACCAGAAGGGGGAAAGAAACAGCCACGAGTGGAAAACTTATTTGAACAAATAATAAAGGAGAACTTCCCCAGTCTGGCAAAGGAAATAGACTTCCAGGAAATCCAGGAAGCTCAGAGAGTGCCAAAGAAGTTGGACCCAAGAAGGAACACACCAAGGCACATCATAATTACATTAGCCAAGACCAAAATGAAGGAGAGAATCCTAGAAGCATCAAGGGATAAGGGGACAGTCACCTACAAAGGAGTACCCATCAGACTGTCAGCGGATTTCTCAAAAGAGACCTTACAGGCAAGAAGGGGCTGGAAAGAAGTATTCCAAGTCATGAAATCCAAAGACCTACAGCCAAGATTGCTTTATCCAGCAAAGCTTTCATTTAGAATGGAAGGACAGATAAAGTGCTTCTCAGATAAGGTCAAGTTCAAGGAGTTCATCATTACCAAGCCCTTATTATATGAAATGCTAAAGGGACTTATCTAAGAAAAAGAAGATGAAAAATATTAACAGTGAAAGGACAGCAAACACACAGCTATTAACAACCACACCTAAAACAGAAGCAAACCAAGAGGACAGCTAGATCAGGAGTGGAACCATAGAAATGAAGAACACATGGAGGGTTAGAAACAGGGGGGTGGGAGGGGGAGAAGGGGGGAGAAGGCCCAGAAAATAGCATAGATGGTAGGCAGAAAATAGATAGTGGGGAGGGCGAGAATAGTGGGGGAAATATAGAATCCAAAGAACTTGAGACACGTGGTTATAACCTAAGGGGGGCAGAATGGTGGGGGAGGGAGGGTGCGGGTGGAAGGGATTGAAGGGGGGGGAATAGAACAACTGTAATGGTATAATCAATAAAATATATTTTTAAAAAAAGAGAAAAAAAAAAGAAATGAGAACCCCAGTGCACTGTTGGTGGGAATATAAATTGGTTTCTTAAAAAATTAAAAATAGAATTTACCATAGGGTCCAGCAATGCTGGATATGTATATCAAACAAAGACAGACAAACACTGTATGACCTCACTTCTGTCTGGAATCTAACACACACCCCCCGAAATTGAACGTACAGATACAGAGAACAGATTGGTGATGGCAAGTGGCAGGGGTTGGAGGGTGGGCAAAACGGGTGGAGGGGTTCAGAAGATACACATGTCCAGTTATAAATAAAGTGAGCCCTGGGGATGCACCATACAGCCTGCTGACTATGGTTAATATGTACATTTGAAAGTTGCTAAGAGAATAAGTCTTAAAAGTTCTCGTCACAAGTAGAAATCTGTAATTATGTGTGGTGATGGATATAAAAACATAATGAAATTTTATTGCTAATGAAATTTCCACCTTTGAAAATTAGAAAAAGAGCAAATGACTTCAAAGTAAGAAGAAGGAAAGAAATAGTAAGAATTAGAGCAGAAGTCAGTGCAATTGAAAACCAGAAATCAGTAGAGAAAATCAGTGAAATCAAAAGCTGGTTCTTCAGAGCCCTGGCTGGTGTAGCTCAGTGGATTGAGTGCGGGCCTGCGAACCATAGGATCGCGGTTTGATTCCCAGTCAGGGCACATGCCTGGGTTGCAGGCCAGTTCCCAGCAGGGGCCAGTTCCCAGCAGGGCATGCATGAGAAGCAACCATACATTGATGTTTCTCTTCCTTTCTCCTTCCCTTCCTCTCTAAAGATAAATAAATAAAATATTAAAAAAAAAAGCTGGTTCTTCAAAAAAAGAGCAATAAGATCAATAAGAAAGAAAGAGAAGAGGGACACAAATTGAAAATATTGAAAATGAAAGAGGAGATATCACTAAAGATCCCACAAACATTAAAAGGATAATAAAGTGATATTAGGTACAACTAAATCTCCAAATTTGATCATCTAGCTGAAGTAAATCAATTCTTTGAAAGACACAATTTGCCAAACTCACACAAGAAACAGACAAACTGAATAAGGCTGTACCTTCTAAAAGAAGTTGAATGAATAATTAGTAACCTGCCAAAACAGAGTGCACAAGGCTCAGATGGATTCACTAGTGAATTCTACCAAATATTTAAGGAAGAAAATTTGCCAATTCTCTACAATTTCTTTTAGATGATGAAAGCAAAGGAAATATTTCCTGACTCACTCAATGAGGCCAACGTCCGTAATAGCAAAGTCAGACAAAGACATTACAGAAAAGGAAACTATAGACCAACACTTCTCTTAAGCATACATGCAAAAATCTGTAACATGGTATTACCAAATCAAATCCTACCATGTACAGAAAGAATTTAACGTCGTAACCAAGGTGAATTTATCCCCCATATGCAAGGCTGGTTCAACATTCAAAAATCAGTTAAATCCACCAAGTTAGGAGACAAAAGAAAAGTCACATCATTAGCCCAATAAATACAGGAAAGGCATTTTACAAAATCTAACAGCCATTTATGATAAAACTCTCAGTAAGCTAGGCATAGAGGGAACTTCCTCAACGTGATACAGAGTATCTACCCCAAACCTGCAACTAATGCACTTAATGTGAGGAAACATGAAGCCTTCTCACTAATATCAAGTACAAGGAAAGGTGTCCCGTGTCACCATTTCAGAATTATACTGGGAAGTTCTAGCTAATGCACTAAGACAAGAAAAAGAAGAAACACAAACTGGTTTAGTTCATAGATGACATGGTTGTCTACGTAGAAAATCTGAAAGAATTGACAAAAAGTCCCGGGAACTAAGAAGTGATTATCGCAAGGTTGCAGGAGGCATGATGCATGGTTAATACACCAATGCTGACTGCTTTCCTGTATACAAGCAACAGACAAAGTGGAATTTAAAATTAAATACACCATGTCATGTACATTAGCATCCGAAAAGTAAAATACATAGGTGTAAAGCTAACAAAATATGTAGAAGTGTATGAGGAAAACTGTAAAACAGGTGAACTCATCCAAGAAGAGCACAGTAATGGAGAGGATTTCTATGTTCATGGGCAGGAAGACGGAATATTGTCAAGAAGTCAGTTCTTTCCAACGTGCTTTGTAGATTTAATACAGTCCCAGCCAGAAGCCAGACAGTTATTTTATGGATACAAACTGACTTTATTTTTTAAAAGATTTTATTTATTTATGTTTAGAGAGGGGAAAGGAGGGAGAAAGAGAGGCAGAGAAACAGCAACGTGTGGTTGCCTCTCAGGTGACCCCCCCACTGGGGACCTGGCTTGCAACCCACGCATGTGCCGTGACTGAGAATCAAACTTTTTTCACAGACCAGCACTCAATCCACTGAGCCACACCAGCCAGGGCAAGATAATCTGATCTTAAAGAGTAAGAATATTGGAGGAAGACAAGTTGGAGGACTGACATGAAGACTTCCTGCAAAGCCACAGTAATCTGACAGTGTGGTGTTGGCTGGAATACAGACAGATGGTCATTGGAGCACAGAGAGCTCAGAGACAGAACCACATAAATGTAGGTCAAGGATCTCGTACAGAGGAATAGAGGCTCTATAAGGGAGCAGAGATAGTTTTTACAACAAATGGTGTGGGGACAAAGGGACAGCCCCATGCAAAAAAGTGAATAATTGATGAGGGGGGCGGCTATGCATGTGCTGGGGGAGGGAGTCTGTGGGAACCCTGTGGCTTATCAGTTTTGCTGGGAACCTAACTCTGTTCTAAAAACAAAGTCATATTTTAAAAAATTATATATTTTTATTTACTGATTTTAGAGAGAGCAAGGGGGGGAGAGAGAGAGATAAACACCAACTTGTTGTTCTACTTGTTTATGCATTCATTGTTTGATTCTTGTATGTGCCCTGACCGGGGATCAAACCCCACAACCCTGGCATGTCAGGATGACGCTCTAACCAACTGAGCTACCTGGCTAGGGCAAGTCCTGTTTTTTTTTTTTTGTTTGATTTTTTAGAAAAGAATACCTTGCATGGTTATACCTAAGGGCCGGAGAATATGCTCTAATAGTTAATTTAGGATATACTTGTCTTTTTCTGAAGATGAAAATTGGAATAAGGAGAAAAATAACAGATTCTATTTAAGCACTATTTTATTCGCAGGCTGTAGGTCTTAATAAAATTGTAGCTAGTGAAACATAACAGGGGTTTTAAGAACGTATGTTATTACAAAGCAGATGAATTGTGCGTAGCATTAAAGCCGTGAATTATCCTTTGGAAGTGGACACAGTGTCTTCCTCCTTGAGTGGCCTGGATACGGATCTCCATTGCAGCAGAGTCACAGGCGTGAGGCTGTAACTGTGTTGCTTTCTTCCTAGGGAAGAAGGTGATCGATGTGGCTGCAGGCTCCACCCACTGCCTGGCTCTGACTGAGGACAGCGAGGTCCACAGCTGGGGGAACAACGACCAGTGCCAGCACTTTGACACCTTGCATAAGACCAAGCCAGAACCGTCTGCACTGCCCGGGCTGGATACCAAGCACATAGTTGGGATAGCCTGTGGGCCTGCCCAGGTACTGGCTATATAGCTTCATTGGGAATTTGTAGAATGTGGATTTTGCATCATTCATTGCTGGTTTGTGGAAATGCCATGGACTTTGTGTGTTGTCGTTATTCCTGTAGTTGTACTAAAGTTGTACTAAGCTCACTCCTTAGTTCTAGGAGCTTCACTGTTGATTCCTCAGGATGGAGACAGCTTTATTTCTTCCTTTACAGCGTTATTTCTTCTTTTATAGTATTACACCTTTTATTTCTTTCCCTTACCTTATTGCACTGGCCAGGACTTCCAGTATGGCGTTGAATAGGAGTGGGGGTGGGGATGGGCACATCATTGCCTGGTTCCTGATTGTGGGGGGGTGGCACATTTATTAAGTTCTTTTTTTCCCTATATTTTAGAGGAGAAGGGAGAAAGAGAGGGAGAGAAACATCAGTGTGTGGTTGCCTCTTGCATGCTCCCTACCAGGGACCTGGCCTGCAACCCAGGCATGTGCCCTGACTGGGAATTGAACCATTGACCCCTTGGCTCACAGACCAGTGCTCAATCCACTGAGCCACACCAGCTGGGGCAGCATTCGGTCTTTTAACATTGTTAATGTCATTTGCTATGACGTTAGCAGTAGGGCTTTTGGTTGTTGCTTTCTTATCAGATTAAGAAAGTTTTCTTTACCTCCTACTTTTTTCTCCTGAATAGTCGTTGAATTTTGTCAAATGATTTTGCTTCTGTAGCTCATGTGGTGGAACACACTGACTGATTTTCATAGTCCCCAACCGTGCAGTACTGCTGTGGACCCTGCTTGGTCCTGGTGTGTTATTCCTTGTACGCACTGTGGGATTGGTTTGCTGCTCCGTTGAGATTTCCTTTTGTCGGTGCTTGTGGCGTTCTTGCGCTGTCTCGTCTGACTTTTCACCAGGGTGAAACTGGCCTGGTAGAAAGTGTTGTATGTGTCCCTGCCCTTTCTGTTTTCCAGGAGCAATGATGTAGAATTAGTGTTACTTCTTTCATTGTTTGTGAATTCGTCTGAGCCTGGCAATTTTTTCTCGAAAGATTTTTAACAATTCTATTTCTTTCATAGGTATGGAGCTATTCAGGGTATTTCTCCTTAGGTGGGTTTTTCTGGTTTTTGACACTCAAGGAGTTCTTTCATCTAATGTGTCTGATTTTTATATATAATGTTTTCCTTGGTTTTCCGTCACTAACCTTTTCCACTCTTTTGGGTCTGCAGTGGTATCTCTCACTCCTGACGCTGGTAATGTGCGTCTTTTTTCTTTGTCAGTTTTGCTAGATGTTTAACCATTTTGTTGATTTTTTGAAAGCATTAGCTTTTAAGTTTTATTAAGTTCTTTTTGTCTTACTTGTTTTCAGCTTCATTGGCTTTGCTCTTATTTTTTAAATTTTTTTCCCTTCACCTTGGTGGGCTTCATTTGGTTCTTTTTTTAGTTTATTCAGGAGGATGTGCAGGGCGTTGCTGTCAGACCTTTCTCCTTTATTCTTCTGTGTTATATAAGCACTTGGTGCTATAAATTTCCTTCTCAGCGGTACTTTATTTATCTAGTTTAAAGGTTTTGTTTACTTGTCTTTTAGGGAGGGGAAGGGAGGAAGAAAAAGAGGGAGAGAAACATCAATTGGTAGTTGCCTTTCCTGCGCCCCCCACTGGGAATCTGGCCTGCAACTCAGGCATTTGCCCTGATGGGGAATCGAAAGAGTGACCCTTTGATTAGCAGGTGGTGCTCAGTCCACTGAGCCAATTAGCCATGGTTCTAAAGTGATGCTTTAATTGCACCCACAAATTTTGGTATATTTTCACCTTTGTTTTGTTGAAAGTATTTTTAATTGCTCTTTGACCTATGGATTATTAAGTATGTTAACTCTGAAGTGTTTGGGGATCGTTCTGTTATTCTTCTGTTACTGATTTCTACTTTAATTGCAGTGTGGTTTGATAATAAACTTTATTATTTCAGTTCTTCTAGATTTGTTTTATGTCTCAGGATGTGTTCTTTACGTTCTGTGTATGTGCTTAAAAAGTGTGTATGAGGTCTCTTCAGAAAAAGTGCAGCCAGCATTGTTTATACAGTGAGAATGGTTTGTGTGACATGGATGGAACCTGGCAGACAAGGAGAGTGGACTGGAATGCGCATGTGTGAACAATGAGCCTTCACTATACTCGTCAGTGGGGGTGGTAGACTCTGTTGTGTGAGCATGTGTAGTGTGTGGCCGTCACATTCAGAATGACTCAGCGAGTGGAGCAACAGATCTGCGTCAGATTTTGCATTAAGCTGGAACATTCCTCCCTGGAAACTATTCAGATGATTCATAAGGCTGCAGCTGTGGGCAACTGGTGATGGGCAGCTTCATCACGACAATGGGCCCACTCATGCATCACATCTTGTGCCGAGTTTTTTGGCAAAACATTGCATCACCCAGGTGACTCAGCCCCCCTACAGCTCAGATTTGGTGCCTTGCCACTTCTGGCTTCCCCAAAAAACTAAAGTCTCCTGTGAAAGGGAAGAAATTTCATCAGTGAGATTCAGGATAATACAACAGGGCAGCTGATGGTGACTGGGAGAACTGTGTGAGGTCCCAAGGTGCCTACTTTGAGGGGGACTGAGGTGTCATTGTCCTGTGTACAATGCTTCTTCTTATATCTTGTATCTCCTTCTGTAAGTGTTTCCAGTTTTCACATTGCATGGCTGGATACCTTTTGGACAGACCTCGTGTTTTCTGTTTTTGGAGTATTGTGTAATGTCAATGAGATCCAGCCCATGACGGTGTTACTTGCTGATCTTCTATATGTTCTGTCTTTGACTAGGAAGGTAGTGCTCAAGTATCAGTGTGGATGGGTGTGGGGGCAACTTTTCCCACTAGTACCCCCGTCAGCCACGGATGAAAGTAAGCATGACATGACGTGATCTGCTTGGGGAGGAGAGGTGGCCAATTTCTCACAGGAAAAGGGCCAGGAGCCCCTTCCTCCAGGGGCTTTTATTAGGTTGTAATACATAGGAATACAGGGCAGCAAGGATCAAACAGCAGATAACATTTCAAAGAAATCTGAGGGCTTAGTCTGAGTCAGTGTCTGTCAGGAAAGGGGGTTGCAGAAACTTTGGGAGACATACTCATTTCCTCTCGGACTCTTATATGAATGAAGGCACTCTTAGCAGAGCAGATGTCACAGGTTTATCAGCAAGTCTTTGTGATGCCACATTTTTCCACTGACACGCTCTAGCAAGGCAAGGAGCTGCACCCCTCCCCATCAGGTATTCAGGCTTAAGGGTATTAGGGGACTCAGGCTATGGCACATAGCCTGCAGGCATGGGTCTATTGCTCACTCTTTGTTGCAGCCCCCCGAGTCCTTCCATGAAGGCCTCCCAAGTGGTTGAGTCTGGCTTAGGTTGCTCCCCGCTGTGAGGAGATTTACCTGTCATGGACTTCCAGCCATGCTTTGGGGGCAGAGAGGAAACTGAGGCAACATTTGCTACCAGAGACAAGCTTTGTCTCCTGTGACTCGCATTCCGGAGGTCACTCACAGCCTTAGCCACGGGGCAGGGCGGGGATGGGTTAGGGTTACAATTCCTGAAGCCAGGCAGAGCGGTCCACAACCGATGGGCAACAGTTTTGTTCACTTAAAAAAATCCTTACTGATTTTTCTGTCTACTCGTTCTATATGGCATTAGGAGTGCAGCTTTGATATCTTCAACTATCTTTGTGAATCTGTGTCCTTTTATTTTTATTGCTTTTTACTTCTGTTACTTTTATAGTTCTTTTGTTCGGTGCATATACATTCAATGTTGTTTTGTCCTCGTGGCGAAGTTAGTCCTGGCATTTTCCTTTCTCTGAAGTCTCCTTTGTCTGCTATATAATATAGCTGTTTTCTTTCCCTTTAGCTACTTCTTACCTTTACATTTAAGGTAGATTTCTTACAGATATATAATTAGGTTTTATTTTTCATACATACTGACAGTCTCTTTTTATTTGATATTTAGACCATTTAAATGTAATTATTTACAGCTTGGGTTCATTTTTGTTTTCATTTTTTCCAGATCATTTTGGGTTATTGGAATAATTTTTAGTATTCCATTTAAACTTACTGAGTTGTATGCCTCTGTGTTGTTTTAGCTCACTCCCATTCCTTACTGTGCAGTAATAAGTTTGAGAGTAATTTTTTTAAAGACATTTTGCCTTTTTACTTGTGGTGCAGTGAGGTGGGGTAGTGAAATGAGAGGGAACATTGGGAGCCGATAGTACATGAGCTAGACGACCGTGAAAGTACGCGTGTGTCTGTGACAATCAGAGGGACGTAGAAGTCGCAACCTAAGGCACTTTCATCACTCATAATGGTGAGTCTCCTCACAGGGGCGGCACAGCCCCGTGGCTAAATGCATCCATTCACTTCTGGTTCTGTGTTTCTCCCACAGAGCTTTGCCTGGTCGTCTTGTTCAGAGTGGTCCATTGGCCTCCGTGTCCCTTTCGTGGTGGACATCTGCTCGGTGACTTTTGAGCAGCTGGACCTCCTGCTGCGGCAGGTGAGCGAGGGGATGGACGGCACGGCGGACTGGCCTCCGCCCCAGGAGAAAGAGTGCATGGCGGTGGCCACGCTGAACCTTCTGCGGCTGCAGGTGAGAGCTGTCTCCTCTCCTGTCCCCCTCTCTGAGCATCTCCAGTGTTTGTCACAATGTTCGTGATTCCAAAGGGTGCTGTGGGTTTTAGCTTGTGGAACCGCTAATGAAAATGTCTGCATGTTTTAGTCATCTGATTTTTCTTCCTCATAAAATCCTATGACAATGTCAAGAGAACAGTTTTTCTTGACAAAGTTCCCCTTCATAATACATGGATTTCTATGGAACCAACCCATCACGTCCCCCTTCCTCTCTGCCAGTTTTCCGATTGGCTCCTAAGGAGGAAAGAACTTCACGTTAAGTTGCATTAATCAAACTAGCAGGTGTTGGGAGAGTGCGTTCCTTCCAGAAGTCTTCTGTAGGAGCTCAGTGACGGGGACACCTGTGGTGTCCTGTCCCGTCCCTTGGATCTGCCCAGTCATGTGTCACCTCCTGTGTTTGGTGGTAATGATGCTGTGGTGGTCAGTCCTGTGGGGAAACTGCGTACATGTCTTAGGCTTCGGTCCTTTTGTTCTGTGTTTGCTGTGTGCCATATGTTCCTCCATGCTTTATTCTGTTTCTGGGTCCTTAGCCTTTAGTTGTCTTCTTTAGAATAAGCTTATAAAGCTTGATTCTTTTTAGGAAAATATTATATTTACTTATTTTTAGAGAGAGGAGAAAGGGAGGGAGAAAGAGAGGGAGAGAAAAATCCATGTGTGGTTGCCTCTCACACGCCCCCTACTGGGGACCTGGCCCACAACACAGGCGCATGTCCTGACTGGGAATTGAACCCACAACCCATTGGTTTGCAGGCTGGTGCTAGTCCACTGAGCCACACCAGCCAGGGCTCTCAGCTCTCTTCAGACCTTTATTGTTGCCAATGAGAAATCTTACCTAGTGTAACTCTGTAGCTGATTGGTCTTTGTCTGGGAGCCTTTCAGATTTTTCTGTTTTATTTTGTAATTTTAGTACATTGTATTTAGGTGAGGTTTTATTTTTGTATATATAACTTCAGGTTATGATTTTCATTCACTCTGAGGTTATATAGCCTTATGAAGTTTATTTTAATCCAGTACTTTTTATTTTTTAAAAAAGCCCTCCAAAACTGTCCATCAGATGAAAAGTTGCTTGCAATGCACTGTGTCCCTTCTTCAGATAATACAAACAAATTCAATGAAACTGGGTCTCATACCTCTGGGTCTTCATCGCCAATACCTCTGCATTTGCATTTTCTGTCCCTTATTCTTGTTGCTAGTTTGAGGTCATTTAACAATAGTTCTAGGATAAAATGTAATCTAACTCCACCCACTTCAGAAGACAATTACATCATACATTTAATGGCGGTTTGGACATCTTATTTTTGTTTATTTTTTGGTCAGCTTTATTTCTCTTTTTCTTTTTTATTGCACTTTATTGCGCTTCATGGGTGTTGTGTTTTTTACAGATTGAAGGTATACACAAATACTTGGATGAAATCCCTCCACCAGCAAAAGGATTATGCCTCACCGAAAGCTCAGTTGATGGCATTTTTTAGCTGTAAACTTTTTTAAAAAATATTTTCTTTATTTATTTTTAGAGAGAGGGGAAGGAAAGAAGAAAGAGTGGGAGAGAAACATCAGTGTGTAATTGACTCTCATGTGTCCCCTACTGAGGGGGACCCCACCCTTTGCTTCACAGGCCTGTGCTCAATCCACTGAGCTGCACCAGCCAGAGCGCCATGAACTTTTTTTTAATGAGTCTATACCTGTTCTGCTTGTTCATTTATTTTGTCTTTTTTTAATTCAATTTCAATAGATATGTATTTATTGCCATTATGTTGTTCATATTTTTGAATGTTTTTCTTAAAGAAGTCCCATTAACATGTCATATAATACTGGTTAGATGGTGGTGATGAACTCCTTTATTTTTCTCTTGTCTGGGAAGCTCTTCATTTGCCCCTCTATTCTAAATGATAGCTCTGCTGGGTAGAGCTATCTTGGTTGTAAGTCTTTAGTTTTCGTGACTTTGAATATTTCTTGCCAACCCCTGCATAGTTTCTGTTGAGAAATCAGCTGACAGTCTTATGGGAACTTCCCTGTAAGTAACTAACTGCTTTTCTCTTGCTGCGTTTAAGATTCTCACTTTAGCTTTGGCTGGTGTAGCTCAGTGGATTGAGTGTGGGCCTGCAAACCAAAGGATCGTGGTTCGATTCCCAGTCAGGGCACATGCCTGGTTGCAGGCCAGTTCCCAGCAGAGGATTCATGAGAGGCAATCATACATTGATATTTCTCTCCCTCTCTTCTTCCCTTCCCCTCTAAAGATAAATGAATAAAATCTTTTAAAAAAAGATTCTCTCTTTATCTTTAATCTTTGGCATTTTAATTATAATGTATCTTGGAGGCAGCCTCTTTGCATCCTTGAGGCCCACTGTCTATTTTCCTCATTTTTAGGAATTTTATTTGGGGCTTTTCTGAGGGTTTCATTTTGTTTCCTCCTCTTCTTCTGGGCTCTGTTTCTTCCTTGATCTCTGAGATCATTTACTTATTTTATGGCTTCATTCCAGTTTTTTATTGCTGCTACTCCTTGGGGCCCAGGCTGTGCCTCTTACTCTGTATTTTCCCTCATGGTGACCCACCCATTTCAGGCCGATTTCAGGGGTATATGTGCTGGGCACATCCCTTTGCCCTTGGCTGTGGAGATGTCCCCAGAGGACAGTTTTGTATTTGCACCTCCTGGCTACCAGGAGTTTCTCAGGCTCCAGATGAGTTTTCGTGTTCGATTCTTGACTCAGGATATCTTTACCTAGATTGCCAGTGTATATTTGATGTCACATATGTTCACAGGGCAGCTGGTTCTCTGATTCTATTGTGGGCCTTTTGCCCATCGCCGTGTGTGGGCAGAGTGTTGTCCTCTGGCCCTGGCCGGCAGGCCAGTAATCCTGAGCGGCTCCCAGCCTTCTGTGGGAAGCTCAGGCACTGAGGACTGTCATGGACAGTCCAGTCTCAAGCCCAAGGATTTCCTTTCAGACCCAGAACCCTTGGCTCCTTCTGTGTGTGCCTGGCTGTACGTCTTAGCTGTACGTCTTAGGATTTTATTTAGAAACGGGAAAGGAAGGAGGGATGGAGAGAGAGAGAAACATCATGTGTTGTGAGATACATCGATCAGTTGCCTCTCACACTCCCCCTACTGGGAACCTGGCCTGCAACCCAGGCGTGTGCCCTGACTGGGGATCAAACCAACAACCTTTGGGATCATAGGCTAGCACTCAATCCACTGAGCTACACCAGCCAGGGCATACATCTTTTATCACTTTTTGGCTTGGATTGTATTCACTGTTTCTTTGTGTCTGGTGCAGATGGTTGGGGTGGGGTGGAGGTTGTTATTTCTACGGGGTTTAACCTCTGTTTATCTTGAGTACACAGGTATTCCATAAGTATTTATAATTGGGTTTTAAACATTTCTCTTACAAAATACCTTACTATGGATTATCAACCACTGTGGGTAGAAGTTTCCAGTGTAGTTTTAAAAATACAGATACTGGAAGTTTTTCCTTTATTATTTGAATGAAACTCAACTTAAGGAATTATGTATTTAATAAAATTGGAAATCCACTGTTTTTAGGGTTTCTAAGCGAGAATTGTTTTTGTCATTTCAGTTGCATGCTGCCATCAGCCACCAGGTTGACCCAGAGGTGCTTGGTTTGGGTCTGGGCAGTGCCCTGCTCAGCAGCCTGAAGCAGACCGTGGTGGCCCTGGCCAGCAGTGCGGGTGTGCTGGGCACTGTGCAGGCGGCCGCCCAGGCCGTGCTGCAGAGCGGGTGGTCCGTGCTGCTGCCCACGGCCGAGGAGCGGGCCCGGGCGCTCTCTGCGCTGCTGCCCTGCGCAGGTGGGTTAGGCGGGGAGCTGGGGGCTGGAGGGACCAGGAAAGGGAGCGGGGAAGGCATGGCGTTAGTGCACGTGGCCGAAAACTCTTTCCTTGTCCAATTTCAGGCAACGAAGTTAACGTAAGTCCAGGCCGGCGCTTCATGATTGATCTCCTGGTGGGCAGCTTGATGGCCGACGGGGGCTTAGAGTCGGCCTTGAACGCGGCCATCACCGCGGAAATCCAGGTACTGCCTCAGGGGTGCATGTGAGCCACTGAGGCAATCCTACCAGCGGGGAGAGGAGGCTGGAACCCCCGGCTGCTACTTGTGAAGGACTAACATCCAGCCTTTTTGCCATAATTATTGAAAAACGCAAATAAGACTTTCAGTAGCATCAAAATATTTCCAGCTATTAAAAGTCTTTTACTAGTTGGGAGGGGGGTGGGGAGCACTGGGGGGGTGCAGGGCTGGGAATACAAGAAAGAAAACTGTACTTGAACAAAAGTTAAATAAATTAAAAATAATAATAAAAAAAAGTCTTTTACTAGTGTAAACATTTTTATTGGGATATGAAGTATGATTAAATGCACCCATTTAAGTGCCCATTGAAACGACTTGGATAGTTGCCTTGGTGATGCTCTAAGTCATCACCTGCCCCAGATGGCGCCCTGGTGCCCCTGTGCGTGGGCAGTGAGGACACGCCTCCTCCCTGAGCGAGGTCCCGCTGTGGGCCTTGAGGTCTCGTAGGTAGAGTCACAGCGCATGCGCCCTGTCGTGTCTGCCCTACTGGGCCTGGGCCCCGGCATCCGACTCATCTCTGCTGCACGCGTGGTGGCCACTTTGCCCTTACTGTTCATGCTCCACTGTGTGTGTGCGGCCCTCTGTCTGTCCGCTCTCACTTTCATGGATGTTGGAGGGCTTCTGGCTTTGTAAAGCTGCTCTGGCCACGCTGTACAGGAGGCCTCCGGCGGACACACGCCTTTTCTCTTAACCGAGTACCCTGGGTGGGAATCCGCTGGGTCCTGGGCTGCGTGTGTGCCCCAAGTGGCTGTGCCCTTTACACCCGGCCAGCCTGGACAGAGCTCGCACTGTGTCTTGACCTCACTGTGGGGCACGAGACGTGTTAGCCTTTTTAACTTGACCTTTTCTTGAGTGGTGTGCTTTTAATTTGCATCTACGTGTGCTTATTGGTCATTGATAGCTTCTTTTGTTGCTTTCATTGTTGTATTAGTTTTTTACTTGAAAACTTATATTGATAAAGTCAGATGAAGTGACTTTGAAAGTATACACAAATACTTGGATGAAATTGAGGAAAGTGAGAGGAAATCCTAAGTGATCATGTTGCAGCGACCCCTAGTGTTCGTCTCTTGGTTCTTTTCCAGGCGTTGTGCTGTGTGCTTTATTTTTTAAAAGATTTAATTTATTTATTTTTATAGAGAGGAGAAGACAGAGAGGGAGAAAAACATCAATGTGTGGTTGCCTCTCGTGCGCCCCCTACTGGGGACCTGGCCTGCAAACCAGTCATGTGCCCTGACTGGGAATCAAACCAGCAACCCTTTGGTTTGCAGGCTGGCGCTTAGTCCACTGAGCCACACCGTGGCTTTTTTTTTTCTTTTAACCTTGTCAGCCATGTCCAATGGAAAAAAACGTTTTAAAATTCCACTTTTTAGATGCAGACATAAGTGCCACAGATGTGCAGTGATTTGCTGAGGTGTCGTGACTAGTGGGTGGCAGGCTTGCTGCCTCCAAGCCTCTGCCTTCTCGCCCTGGGCCCCACGAGGCCCTGTGCGGCAGCTGGCCTGATGGGGCATTGTGAGTGCACAGGCAGCGGGTGGCCACGTGGGGGCCATGATGCTGAGACTTGACCTCAGCAGTGTTTGTGGAGCCTGTTCATTCAGGTCACAGATGTTTATTCTGGGTTTCCTGCTGGGGAGAGAGAGATAGACAGACAGACCTTGGGGGGGCAGCTACAGAGACATGCAGATTGTGACCTCTGCTGCAATGATTAAGGTGCCAAAAGATAGCCAGAAGGTCATTTATGGTAAAACAAAACTGTTTCAAAGCTACAGAAAGGCAAAGCAAACAGAACCCCCTGTCATGGAGGAATAACCAGTGTTAATGTTCTGGGGTGTAGTGCTCCAGAGTTTCAAAAGTGCACGTGTTTACTGCTGAGCTTGATAGAGGTGCCGGCATTGGTCCCACTGCTGTGTGACCTCGCAGCTTTCTCTCTCATCATCGGGGTTCAGCGTCCATTCTACTGCTGTGTCCATTTGTCTGGTTGTGTTGGGGTTGTCCGTCATCTGGAAGGGGGATCACTTCTTTTTTTAGAAACCAACAGCTTCTTATTGCTGACCATTGAGGTGTTAGACTTGGCTACTGTAAGTTAATTTTTAGTTCTTGTAGATTATCAGCTACTGAGGATGAGAATGATGATTAGGAAAAAGTTCTAGAATTGAACTTGCAGGGCCAAAAGCAGGCTCATCTTAGAGCTTCCCGTGTTGCCTTCCCATCCATAGGACTGGGTGGTCCCGTGCATCCTCACCACTGAGGTGGGGTCTTCGTCCCGGATCCCCCAGGACTGAAGAGGACTTTTCATGTTTAGGTGGTTCTGGCTTTTAGCATTAGAACAGAAAGCCCAGAAAGAAAGAGCATTGCTTTTTCACAGTAAATTTGGTTACTAGAACAACATGCATAGTAGGTCCTCAGGAGTGTTGCTTTCATTTGGTCAACAAAAGATACCCCTCCTCTTTAGCAATAGCTTTTACTGAGGTATATTTCACATGCACCTACTATAAGATCCATTCTTTGTAGTGTACAACTCAGTGACTTGTCTTGTGCATTCACAGAGTGCCCATACCACTGCCAGTCTGACTTCAGAACGTTCGCATCCGTCGCAGGGTGGCTCTGTGCCCCTTACCAGACACGCCCCACTCCCTCTCCCCCCAGCCGCTGACCACCAGGGATCCACTTCCTTCCTGTCTCCATGTACTTCCTGTTTGTACCATTCATAGAAATGGATTCCTGCAATTTGTGGCCTTTTGTGTCTCTGCTTTCACCCCGAGTAGTGTTTTCCAAGTTCATCCAGGTTGTGGCATCTCTGTCGTACTTCATTTTTCTAACTTGCTAAGCAACATCCCTTTGAGTGGGTACAGCACGTTGTGTTTACCTGTTCGTCGGCTGATGGTCATTTGGGTTGTTTCCACTACGCTTGTGCCGCAGAATGGGGTGTTAGTTTAGTGTTCTGAGGAACAGCCTGATGACCTCCGTACTCGGCTGTGCTGCTTTACCTTCCAGTCACAGCGCGTGAGAGTCCCCGAGTCTCCACACCCTTGCCAGTGCTTCTCTCTCTGCACTGCCTTCAGTGTAGTCAGTCATCCAGGCCGTTTGGATGGTGGCCAATGTCAGGCGTCCTGTCCTGTGCTTATCAGCCACTTGTTTATCTTGTTTGAAGATACATCTTGCAATCCTTTGCCTATTTTTAGATTGGGTTCCGTTGACCTGGAACTGTTGAGCTATGAGGATTCGCTCTGTGTTCTGGACACGTGTCTCTTTTCTGGTGTCTGATTTGGGATGTATCCTTGCATTCTATACGTTGTTGTTGACATCTGCCAAGCAGGCAGACTATGTGCTTGGGCAGATGACGTGTGGTATCTGTGAGTGCTGGGAGCAGGGGTCAGGATTTTAGGGACTTCACAGGAGGGGGCTGGGGACCGTCAGCACCGGCAGCCCAGATATCGGGTCTGTGGGTCCTGCAGTCTGTTTAGAACCTGAGCAGCAGAGCAACAGGATTTCAGCAGGTGGGTGTGGCCCTTGTCACCTGGTGTGTGAGTTGGCGAAGGGACAGCTGGGCTGTGGGATCGGGACTCAGCCCAGGGTGCCTCCACACCTGTTTCTAAGATAACTGGCCTCTGTGTTATGAATTACAGGATATTGAAGCCAAAAAAGAAGCACAGAAGGAAAAAGAAATTGATGAACAGGAAGCAAATGCCTCAACATTTCACAGAAGCAGGACTCCATTGGATAAGGACCTTATCAACACAGGGATCTATGAATCTTCTGGAAAACAGTGTTTGCCTCTGGTTCAGCTCATTCAACAACTTCTTAGGTAAATAGTATTAGGTATTTTGTAAGAGGACTGTTGGTTTCATATTAAGACAGTGAGTTGGGAACTAGGGTCTCAAGAATGTGTTTGGCTGTTAGGAAATACCCTGAAAATTACTTCATGTAGATTTCAGGGTAATAAAAAGCAGAGTCCTGAGTACAGATGAGAGGGTGGGTTGGAGCACTGTAGGAGGGAGAGCTGGAGACGCTGACGGCTTTCACTCAGAGAAAATTGGGTTGTACGGTAAACCTAGCAGGAGGTTCTTGCCCTTATTACTGAGCAGGCAGGCACACACGGAAATCGTGGAGATAAGGTCGCTTTTTAAAAAGCTCGTTGTGCCCTTGCCTCGTTCTGCATGTCGTCTTCTGCACGTGCGTTGCTTTGTGAGCCAAATTTGAGTGTCGAAGTTGAAGTAAAAGAATGGTGAGCATGGTTTCGACGGTTTCATCAGGAGGCCAACGAGGCTGACATTGGCAAGGGTGGAAGTGGACCATCACGATCGCTGACGATTGTCCACCGGCCTTTCTGCTCTATTCAGAAAGGGAGGAGGAAGGCCGTTGCTGACGGCTTCGGTTACTGCCCCACTCTATGACAGAGTCTGCCCCAAGGGAGCTGGGCTTCTGGTTTGTCATCTGCGCACAGAGAAATGAGAGGCCTGAGGGGGTGGCTCAGGCAGCCAGGTCGTGCGTCCAGAGCAGCAGTGGCTGGTGTGCCTGGGCACACAGTGAACTTTTATTTTTAAAGATTTTATTTATTTATAGGGAGGAGAAGGGAGGGAGAAAGAGAGGGAGAGAAACATCAGTGTATGGTTGCCTCTTATATGCCCTCTACTGGGGACCTCACCCACAACGCAGGCATGTGCCCTGACTGGGAATCGAACTGGTAACCCTTTGCTTTGCAGCCCTGCACTCAATCCACTGAGCCACACCAGCCAGGGCAGGTACCCAGTGAACTTTTAAAAGAGGGAGTTTCTACCTCTGGCTGGTGCGGCTCAGTGGGTTGGTGTTGTCCTGCAGACGGAAAGGTCGTCAGTTCACTTCCTGGCCAGGGCTCACTCCTGCATTTTGAGTTGGGTCCCTGTCCCCTGTCAGAGGGGACAACTGATTGATTTGTTTCTCTCTCTCATGGATGTTTCTCTCCCTCTCTTTCTACCTCCCCTCCCCTGTCTCTAAAATAAATAATAATTTTAAAAATTAAAAAAGGCAAAAGAGAGTTTTAGAGTAAATTCCTTACATAGATTTTAGTAAGTGCACACATTAAAAACCCTTTCTCTAATTTTGTGGTTTTTCTAATGTGCTAACGTTTCCTTCGATCAGTATTTCACACATTCTGATCTTCAGTGTAACACGTGGAAGCCTAGTGAGTGATCTCAGTGCCCTTGGTGGTGGCGAAAGAGGTTGGGGTTGCTGCTGGGGAGTCTCACTTGCGACCCCTTGTGGCAGGTTGGCAGTTGGCATCCTGGCACCTGTGGGAGCAGTCACAGAGCTGTGTTTAAATTGATGTCATTGATTAAGGACCCAGTGAGGAAACGGGTGACAGTGCTTTGTAATGCAAAGGTCAAGTTCTCTGCAGAAATGTGACAGCATAAAGCACTTGTCTCTAGAACGGCTTTTCCAAGTGCTTGAACGATCCTCCCTTTACAGGGGTTGCCGAGTGGGGGCCCTGGTCTCTGGGTTCCTGACCTCGGACAGTGGCAGGTCACTGTTCTCATGAGGGGCCAGCTCCTGCTGTCCTCTTCGCTCAGCTTGTTTGTCCTTTGGTGAGGGGGCAGCCTGTGCTGTTCAGTCTGGAAGTTACGCCCACTTGGGGTTGATGAGCACCTGAAATGTGACCAGTGTAGTTGAGACATTTTATTGTTTTACTACTTAAAGTTCAGTTACTTTAACTGAGTTATTTTTTTACTAAGTTCAAATGTAAAACCTGAGACCTCATTCAGCTCTTAGAAAACTATTAAGTATGCTTGGAGTAACTTGGCCATATGAATTCACTTTTATAATTGCATATTTTATGACTCTAAATGCAGATCAGGTATTTTCAGTGAAAACATAGTTATTGAATTAAGATACGCTGTTTGTAACAAAATATACAGTGGTGTTTGAAGACATACTGTGAGAAAACTAATATAAAATATCTTAATGCTTTTTCTTACTGGTTTTACGTTGAAATGATAACATGTCAGTACACTGGGATGACTACTCTGTTATACTGATTTTATGTGTTCCTTCATGAATGTGACTTCGAGGACAATTAAGTCATGGATGTGGCTCACTGGCGGGTGGCCTCTGTGGGCCAGCCCTCCGTGTGTGGGGAGGTTTTGGCGCCCCCGCAGGTTTATTGTAAGGACACTCCTGTTTGAGAACAACACAGGAACTGAAGCGTGGGAGTAATCGGCACCTCCCAACCACTTTAGAAAAGAGGAAAAGAAAACTGCGTCTGCAGCTTTCTCACTGACAGGAACCCCCCCCCCCCCCCGTCCATGACTCTTGCCGGGGCGGTGGGGGGGATGGTGGGCAGTGGTGCCTCCCTGCAGAATGGGGTTTTCTTACCTTAGCATTTGGGATGGAAGGAGACGCAGTACGTTTTAGCTGATGCTAAATAGTTGAAAAATAGTCTAAAGATGTAGAAACTTTGGACATTTCATGTACTTGATTGCTTGGAAAAGTGGGTGGAAGAAATTCCGGCTACCATAAATAAGCCACGGAACAGATTTCAGAGTGAGGGGACAGCCTGATGCTGGCAAGGAGCCGCAGGAAACCACTTCTCTCTAAAAGGGGGGCCTCTGAGGGTTTTTAATTAGTGAACTGTCAGAATTACACATTTTTTAAAAAGATGTTGTTTATTGATGTTTAGAGAAAGGGGAAGTGAGGGAGAAAGAAAAGGAGACAAACATCAATGTGTGGTTGCCTCTCACGCGCCCCCTACTGGGGACCTGGCCTGCAACCCAAGATGTGCACTGACTGAGAATCGAACTGGTGACCCTTTGGTTTACAGGCCAGGGCTCAATCCACTGAATCAAACCAGCCAGGNCATTTCATGTACTTGATTGCTTGGAAAAGTGGGTGGAAGAAATTCTGGCTACCATAAATAAGCCACGGAACAGATTTCAGAGTGAGGGGACAGCCTGATGCTGGCAAGGAGCCGCAGGAAACCGCTTCTCTCTCAAAGGGGGGCCTCTGAGGGTTTTTAATTAGTGAACTGTCAGAATTACACATTTTTAAAAAAGATGTTGTTTATTGATGTTTAGAGAAAGGGGAAGTGAGGGAGAAAGAAAAGGAAACAAACATCAATGTGTGGTTGCCTCTCACGCGCCCCCTACTGGGGACCTGGCCTGCAACCCAAGATGTGCACTGACTGAGAATCGAACTGGTGACCCTTTGGTTTACAGGCCAGGGCTCAATCCACTGAATCAAACCAGCCAGGGCAGAATTACACATTTTGATTATGTTTCTGAATTTTATATTAAGGAAATAAATTAAAATTATTCTTTGATTTTATTACTGTCTTTTGCTCCTTTGCATATAGCATAAAACCCCAGGTTCTAGACCACTTACTTTTTGAAAATTTTTTTCTATTACAGTTGATGTGCAGTGTTATTTTGTGTTAGTTTCGGGTGGCCAGCATGGTGGTCAGATGATCATATACTTTACAAAGTGTTTCCCCTCAGTGTGTCTGGTGCCTGCCTGGTGCCATGTGTAGTTACTGCAGTACCTGTGACAGTGTTCCCTGCACCGCATGCGACATCCCGTGATGCTTCTGTGACCGTCAGTTTATACTTCTTGATCCCTTCCCCTTTTGCACTGGCCCAGACCCCCATAGGCTGGTTTCTTCTGTGAGCAAGTTGTCAGGTGGAGGCCACACAGTAGGACAGAAAGCCAAGTGGACTGGTGGCCTGGGAGCACCCATCTTTGTTTGGGGCAACCAGGGAGCAGGTGGAGCCTCAGGCTCTCGGTGGCTCTGGGTATGAGCTGAAGAGCTGCGGGGGGGTGGGGGACGTCCTCGTGTCCTTGTTTCTGTCCCCACTGCACTGCTGTTGATGCCAGGTGCGATGGACAAGTCGTCCTAAACCTGCTGTCGCGTCGGGGATGCCACACTTGCCGCAGAGTGCCGGTCCACAACCCGGTGTCAGCAGAGGCCCCACCTCACCTTCCTGTTTGGGATGGGTGCTGGGTGCTGGGGCTTCTCTGATGGCCGCCCCAGAGCCATACCCACTCTGCCCTTCTGTTCTCGTGCGGGCATCAGGCTCGTCCACCTGGCACTGGACCAGGCCAGGGCGGCAGGTCTCATCTGGGGATCCCGTCCCCTGTAATCTGCCTTTGCAGTAACGTCAGAGTTTCTTCCCCCAACACAAACAGGAGGCCACTCTCCTCTCAGGACCCTGGTGGCTCAGCATTGCAGGCGTGGTCCCCACGGCCTGGCACTCTGTCCCTGCCATGTCCCCCCACTCCCCTGCTGGACTGCCCTGCCCTGTTCTTTGCATTCTGCTCAGGGAGCCGGAATGCTGACGGCTCTCCCACGGGGACCTTCCAGGACGTGCGTTTCTTCTCCTTTCTGCCCCCTGACTGATGGTCCTTGGCTCAAGACGAAATTAGAGCCTCCGCTTCTTTCCTTGCTGCCGTGTTCTCCGGGCACCCGTGACCCTGAGTTGGTTCAGTTACCCACTTTTGCCCTCTTTCTTCTGTATTCTCTGGGCCCTGAGGGTCCCCATGTGGCACCCCTGGGTGCTCCTCGAAAGTCCAAAGTCAGATGTGAGAGGCAGACACAGAAGTGTGAGTGGTCGTTGTCTTCAGGAATGCAGCTTTGGTCAAAAAGTGAGGACACAGTAGTTCCTTCCCAAGGGCTGTGCACGCCGCGCCCTCCCACCCGGCCCGTAGGAGCCGTTGGCAGAGCAGAGTGCGTCGCCCTGTCTCCCACGCCCTCTCTGCTCCCTGCTCACTTTGGCTGGAGGCTGAGCTATTAGAGGCCCACCTGACACTCGGGGGGGATGGACCAGCCCCAGGTCACAGCCCGAGTTTTCGACTTTAGTGTGTCATGATTTTGAAAGACACCTTTACTGGCTGGAACATCCGTAACTCACTTCATGTCGCACTTCTCTCCCCCCCCATAGAAACATTGCTTCCCAGACGGTTGCCAGGTTGAAGGACGTGGCCCGTCGCGTTTCATCATGTATGGACTTCGAGCAACATGGCCGGGACAGATCTGCGTCCTTGGACTTGCTGCTGCGGTTTCAGCGCCTACTTATCAGTAAACTGTACCCAGGAGAAAGTATCAGTCAGACCGCAGATATTCCTAGTAAGTTGCCTCGTGTGTGTCAGGCTTTCTGACATGCCTGTTCTCGTGCGGATGTGTGTTTCTTGTCCTGTTGAAATCCACTTTGTCTGATGAATACTTCTGCCTTAGACTCATCAGTGTTCTTTTACCTTGTCTTAACATTACAATCCTCAGACATCAGGAATGGCATCCTTTACAGCCGGATGAGTCTGATGGGCCATTTGCTAGACTTACTGCACCTGTCAGTGATGGACTGTTGGGGGCTGACGTAGTGTGGGAACAGAATGGTGCCACCGCACATGCGTGTCACACCGGGAAGCCAGCTGGGTGGAGGGAGTGGGAGGGGTGAGTCACTGCTGGGGCCAGACTGGGTCTCAGGTGTAGCTCTGGTCATTGGCTGGTGGCTGAGGGACGCAGTCTCCTGGGGGCCGCTGCTCAGTTGCTCCCCTCCATAATCGGGGTGATACCTGAGGGCGCCTGTGAGGATTGAAATAGGGTGGTATGTGAGTGCCCTGCTCTGCGAGTGACACAGAGAGGCCCCGTGCGGCTCTCCCTAAGCTAGCTTCTGTCAGGGATGGAGACTCGTGTTGCTCTTGTTAGTCTTTTCAGAGGTAGCATATTCTCAACTAACTTCGTTACCTCCTGCAAAGAAGAGGCTCTTGTAGATGCTGGAGAATTTCAGATTGAAATAAGGGAGCTTCAGGCCTGAAAGAGGTGACTGTCTCAAAGACATGGAGTCACAGGGACTGAAAAGCTGGCAGGATCCATGGACGGAGAAAAGTCGGAGCTTTATGAGATTGAAGGCCGCCTTAGTTCATTGGGGATAATTTACAAGCGTTAGGACTTGGACCTAGAAGCAGTTGTGTATGGAATGTAAGGTTTTAAAACTCGAACTTATGACATTAGTATTTATGTCCCAGGGTTTCTGGGTACTGGGTAGGACAGCGTCTGAAAATTGTCATAACCCGATGCACTGTGTTTCAAATCACGCGATGTTAAGGGAGCCAGAGTTATTGAGGTGGAGACGCATAGATGATAGCGAAGGAGCGGAGCCAGTCACTTTATTCACAAAGTGACTGTGAATGTGAACATGACAGTTTCTCGCCCCTCCTCCCAGGTCCTGAGCTCATGGGAGTGGGTTCCCTGCTGAAGAAGTACACAGCCCTGCTGTGCACTCACATCGGGGACATTCTGCCCGTGGCCGCCAGCATCGCGTCCGCCAGCTGGCGCCACTTTGCCGAGGTGGCCAGCATCGTGGAAGGGGACTTCACGGGTATGGTTCCTGTCTGCTGCCTGCGCACATGTGTTTATTTTCAGAGTGTTGAGAGTTACCGTTTGCCATTGCCTGGTAATCTGCTTGCCTTTGCCCCTGGCATTTTCTGGTCCTGCTGCCCATTGTCCTTTGTTTTTGTGGGTACATCACTGCCAATTCTCTTATTAAGCAACCTGGTACTGGAATCAGACCTCTGTAAATATGATCAGTGACTTAGAGTTGTATCCCATTATTGACACTCTGGTAATGAGTTCCATGGTAATTGTCTAATTTGATTTCAGCAGCATAAAAAATATTTGCCCCAGCCCTTGCTGGTGTGGCTCAGTGGATTGAGCACCGGCCTTCGAACCAAAGGGCCACTGGTTCGATTCCCAGTCAGGGCACATGTGGGCCAGGTCCCCAGTAGGGGGCGCACGAGAGGCAACTACACACTGATATTTCTCTTCCTCTCCTTCTCTCTCCTTTCCCCTCTCTAAAAATAAATAAATCATCTTTAAAAAATTTGTATATTCTGATATTGCTTTATATATTCCTATATTGCTTAATATTTTTCAACTTAATTCTCTGACAGTAGATGATGATTATCGAGTGCTTTTTTCTTCTAATAGTAAATTAGTTATAGATACTTCTTTTTCTGAATAAAAGATTTTAGTTAATACTTCTGTGTTGAAAGAGCGGTTTTAAAACAGGTTCTTGTAACTCAAAGGGCTCTGTTTGACACCTATGTCTATTTCTTTCAAAATGAAAGATAAAATAATCTCATAGAAATATGCTAAGGACAAATATTCCGTATGTTGTGATTTATCACCATTTAAACATAGACCAAGCAGATAAACTGGTTTTCTCTAGGGTATGTGCTTTTATTTAAATCTCAGTGCTTTTTTAATATTTTTCTCTTTTGTCTGTAGGTGTCCTCCTTCCAGAACTCGTCGTTTCCATCGTCCTCCTGCTCAGTAAAAACGCCAGTCTCATGCAGGAGGCTGGCGCCGTACCCCTGCTGGGTGGCCTCTTAGAGCACCTGGACCGCTTTAACCACCTGGCGCCGGGGAAGGAGCGAGACGACCAGGAAGAGTTAGCGTGGCCTGGTATCATGGGTACGGCTTGTTCACTTACGTGGCTTTTCTGAGCAGGCTCTGCCCTCGTCCAGCCTGGTCCCGCCTCTCCATCGGGAAGACCCAGTGACCGGGAAGACCTCTTGCTTGCCGTTTTCACCTAGCAGAAGAGGGAAGTGGAGATGGTTTCAGTCAGGAGACATTTGGGTTGTACTTAAGGAACACTTTTCTGTTAGAAATAGTTGTGACATCTGGAGGCGGATTGTTTTAGAAAGCCCCGGGGAACCCTTCCCTGGTGTCCCCAGAAGGTGGTGCCATGAGGTGTTTTGGTAGGTGCCAGTTTGGAGGCAGCCTCACCTAGGGGATGACTTGCTGCGCCACCATTGGCGTCAGGGTGGCAGTGTGTGTGCAGGTCCCTGGTGGGCGGGGCGCTCCCCGTCCCAGCTGCCGCCTGGGGGGCCACCAGTGGGACGAGACTCGTCTTTTCTACGTCTTGAGCTTGGATGTTTTGAGTCTCAGTAACCACACTCCCAGTGGTTTCGACTTCCTGGGCTCATCAGATTACTTGAAGTTGTGGTCCAGCTTTTCATTTTATTACAAGGAGGCCACAACTGTGCATCATAAAACCCCAAAGTGAAGAGGGGAAGTTTAGGCCATCAGGTCTGAAATTATTGTGAGTAAACATTTTGATAAATTCCACAATTTATTTAAACGGGAAAAAGTGACCAAACCAAGCCTCACCTTATAATTTTATAGCACTTTCCAATGAATAAATCACCTCTCCAAATTAACAAGAAATAGCCCTTTTATAGGGAAGCTGGTGCCATGGGGGCCAGTCTCCCACCCTGCAGAAGTAGCAGTCATCCCAAGGAAGGCCGCCTGAGGCTGTCGGGCACAGGTTTTACGTTTTATAATGTAGCACCATCGTATATTTTTAGCACCATTCATTTACTTCTGTGAACTAAATGGGTATCTGTTGTTTTGTCTTTACACAAAATATGATTGAGGGCATTGAATTTGATCAGCAGTTCCAACTCACTCATTTTAAAACCTGTTTTTTGGCCCTGGCTGGTGTGGCTCAGTGGATTGAGCACTGGCCTGAGAACCAAAGGGTCAGTAGTTCAATTCCCAGTCAGGGCACATGTCTGGGTTGTGGGCCAGGACCCCAGTAGGGGGGCGTGTGAGAGGCAACCACACAGTGATGTTTCTCTTTGTCTTTTTTCCTTTGCCCCTCTCTAAAAATAAATACATAAAATCTTAAAAAGAAATTAAACAATAAAAACTTCTCCACGTCGCAATTGGATGATGTGTGCTTCTGGCCTCTCATTTCCCCACCCCTTTAGCCATTTTTCATGACACTCAGTGGGTGACCAGTGACTTTTTCCATAATACGTTTGAAGGTGTAAATGCCCTCAAACATACATTCAGCTGGATGTCAGGATTGTTGCCTTGTAGTATCATCAATGTTGTTCCTTTCCATGCATTTTCTGATTTCCACAGTCATTTTTTTTTCTGGGAATTTTGGGCGACTTATAAATACATTCAAGTATGTAGAGGGTTTTTATTTTATTTTGTTGCCTATTCTAATTTAACCGCATCGTGGTCCGTGCACATGCTCTGCAACTTCATTTCTTTGACATTGTTGAGACTGACTCTGTTGCCTGGCCTGGGGTCAGGTTTGCTAATCGTGCTGCCGCGTGGTGGTGTTTCTGTTTTTTTAAAATCACTCTGTGCCCTTGCTGAACTTTTGCACGTCGGGTGGTGTGTTACTCTTCCGTTGTGGTTGCTGATTTGGCTGTTTCCCCTTGTATTTCTTTCACACAGTTTGTTCTGGTCATCGTACCTATGGATCGACTGATTATTGATGATGGTCTCTCTGTTCGCAGAGTCATTTTTCACGGGACAGAACTGTAGAAATAATGAGGAGGTGACCCTCATTCGCAAAGCCGACTTGGAGAACCACAATAAAGATGGGGGCTTCTGGACCGTCATCGACGGGAAAGTGTACGACATAAAGGACTTCCAGGCCCAGTCCTTGACCGGCAGCAGCATTCTCGGTAAGGGCTCGCCTTTGCTCCAGGGCTGGGCGCTGCCGCCTGTGTCACTGTAAGCCACACGTGAGGCTTCCCCTTTCTCCTATGCGTATGTGTGTGTTTTTTCATTAACTTTATGGGGGTTACATCGGATTATACAATTATGTCAGTTTCAAGGGTGCAGTTCCGTACTCCGTCGTCTGGGTAGTGTTGTGTGTCAACCGCCCGAAGTCTAGCCTCCTTCCTTCCCTCTCCACGGGTCCCCTGCTTATCCCCTTGGAACTGCTCCCTACCCCTCTCCCCTCTGGTCATCACCGTACTGATGTCTCTGTCTATGAGGTTTTTTATTTTTTGTTTAAGCCCTTCCCCTTTGCACCCCGCCGCCAGCCCCCGTCCCCTCTGACAGCTGTCCATCTGTTTTCTGTATCTGAGTCTGTCTGTATTTTGTTCATTGATTCCACATATGAATGAAATCATATGGTCTTTATCTGGTTTACTTCACTCAGCATAATGCTCTCTGGGTCCACCTATGCTGAAGATTTCCTCCTTTTTTTTCAGTAGACAAGTAGTGGTCCATTATGTCACAGCTTCTTCATTCACTCATCTACCGATGGGCAGTTTGGTTGCTTCTACATCTTGGTTATTGTCAATAACACTGTAGTAAAGATAGGGGTGCATATATTCTTTTGAGTTAGTAATTGGGGTTTCTTGGGATACATTCCCAGAAGTGTAAAGATTGGGTCAGTCATAAAGGCAGTTCCATTTTTAATATTTTGAGGAAACTCCATTCTGGCTCCCACGGTGGCTGCCCAGTCTGCATTCCCACCCACAGTGCACAGGGGTTCCCTTTTCTCCACATCCTCGCCAGCACTTGTTGTTTGTGGATTTATTGATGGTGGCCATTCTGACAGGGGTGAGGAGATATCTCATTGTGGTTTTCATGTGCATTTGCCTGGTGATCAGTGATGTTGAGCTTCTTTTCACATATCTGTTGGCCATCTGTACATCCTCTGTGGAGAAGTGTCAGTTCAGATCCTTCGCTCACTTTTTTTTTATTGGATTGGGGTTTGTTTGTTTGTTTTTGACTTGAGTTGTATAAGTTCTTTATAAATTTTGGATACTAATCCCTTATCAGATGTATCATCACCAGATATATTCTCCCATTCAGTGGGTTATCTTTCCATTTTGTTTCTGGTTTCCTTTGCTGTGCAAAAACATTTTAGTTTGATGTAGTTCCATTTGTTTATTTTTTTCTTTTATTTCCTTTGCCTGAGATGTATGAGAAAAAATATTGCTATGAGAAATGCCATTTGCTGCCTATGTTTTATTCTAGGAATTTTATGGTTTCAGGTCTTATAAGCATTTAAGTCATTCATCCATCTTGAGTTTATTCTTTTGTGTGGTATAAGGAAGTTGTCTAGTTTCATTTTTTTGCATGTATCTGTCCAAGTTGCCCAGCACCATTTATTGAAGATGGTGTCTTTACCCCATTGTATGTTCTTGCCTCTTTTGTCATATGTTAATTGACAATAATGGCATGGATTTATTTCCGGGTTCTCCGTTCTGTTCCCTTGATCTGTGTGTCTATTTTTATGCCCATTCCACATTGTTTTGATCACCGTGACCTTGTAGCATAGTTTGGTATCAGGTGGTGTGATACTTTCAACTTTGTTTTTCTTTCTCCAGATTGCTGAAGCTATTTGGGGTCTTTTGTGGTTCCATAAACATTTTTGGAATATTTGTTCTAGTTCTGCGAAACACGCCATTGGTGTTTTGATAGGAATCGTGTTGAATCTGTAGATTGTTTTGGGCAGTGTGGACATTTTAATGGTGTTAATTCTTCCGATTCATGAACACGATATAAAAGCTTTCGGATTTTCCGTGATCAGTTTGGTACTTCTCCTGAGCCTTCACATTTTAAACTCTGTGATTTGGGTGTCTTTCCTGTCAGGGAATTCAGCTACATTTGAATCATTTCTCATTATACATTTTGTGTTCCAACACTCCTCGGAACGTGTTTTTGGTTCTCAAATGGTCCAGGCTGCCCTGGGAGAGGGTGAGAAGTCACTAACCTTCAGAGTCTACTTCCTGTCTGTTTCTGTGTGGGGGGGGGTTGTGTGGGCAGATTGTGTGGAGTCATGTCAACTTGTTTGTTTCAGCTCAGTTTGCTGGGGAAGACCCAGTGGTAGCTCTGGAAGCTGCCCTCCAGTTTGAAGACACGCGGGAGTCCATGCACGCCTTCTGCGTGGGCCAGTACCTGGAGGTGAGGCTGTGCGAGGCGAGCGCCTCCTGGCGGGCTGCGGCCCCTCTCTGTGTGTTGGCACTCTGTGGCTTGCACTGGGAACTGGAAGCTGGGCTTTGTGGGGGGTGGGGGTGAGGTGGGGGTGTCATTATGTGGGAAACATGCAGATACTCTGGAGGCCTTTTTATAAGTAAATTTACATTTATGAATATTCAGGTTTATGGTGTATGTACTGCTCTTAAAACATAACTTTTAAAATTGTTAACTTGAAAGGAATGTAGCCACTCCCACATATAATAGGTCAACATTTGGTTTTTATGATTTCATTGTGAGCTTATACAGAAATCTGGAATGACCCACCATCTTGGGGTTAACGACCTTCCATATTTTTGGCAAGAACTACCTGGCAGTGTAACTCGTTAGGACAGAAACAGGTCCTTTGTACGTATCCCTGAGCAGTGGGGTTTGTACGTCGGGACCGGCCCTCCCAGCCTGCGTCTAGAGGCAATAAAGTTGATTAAATTCCCCAGAGGTTGGGCTTGAAGCATTTTATCTGTAATTTGTCTTGTGTGACAGGCACAGTTTTAGGTTATTTTCATGTGAACCCTGTCTTCTCTGTTGGAATGCATTTGCTCCCTCCACGCGTGGGCACAGCTGACTGACGCGGCCGTGCTTGCCCCATGTGGGTCTCTCTTTAGGGTCTTCGTGTAACTCTTCAGTACATCTTCTGAAGTGGCGGATACAGTCACTCTGGAGACTTCTACTTGATCCCCTAGGGCACAGGCGGCAAACCCAAGGTCCCTGGGGCAGAGCTGGCCTCCACCTTGTTTATCTGGCCTGGCAGCTTGTTTCTGCCCGGCAGCAGCACTGAGCTCCTTGCCCCTAGTGAAGGAGTAGTTATGTGTACACAGCCCTAAAATTGTATTTGGCCCTTTGAAGGCAAGCACAAGGCTGATGTGGCCCCTGGTGAAAATGAGTTTGACCCCCCTGCCTAAGGCCTGCTCTAGCGAGGTCGTTCACTTGCTTCGGCTGCCCCCCCGCCCCCGGACCTGAGCAGACACCGCCCGCCTCTAGGATATGTGTGGTTTACCGCTCCTATTACTCTATGGGGGGCGTGAGCTCACCGTGGCAGGACAGGGGTGCAGAGCACCCGCCTTCTTCCTCATGGCCACACGTCTGGTTTAGGGACAGAAGCTGGTGCTCCTCTGGGTTTTATGTTTTGCATTGACCGTGTGTGTCCTCAGGCCGGTGATGAAATCTCTCTTCCCCAGCCTGACCAAGAAGTCGTCACCATCCCAGACCTGGGGAGCCTGTCGTCACCTTTGATAGACACGGAGCGGAACCTGGGCCTGCTCCTCGGATTACACGCCTCCTACCTGGCTATGAGCACACCGCTGTCGACCGTTGAGGTCGAATGCGCCAGTAAGAAAAATTTTATTTTCCACTGACAGTAGCAGGTTATTTCAGCTGCGCCTGATGGGCCATTGGAGTAGGACAGAAAGAATCAGCAAAGATGCTGATGAGGAAAAGAAGGGTGATGAGACTCAATAGGTAATTAGAACAGGCTGTGGTGTTCACTTGCTGTCGCTGTCTACAGCAGCAGAGGGAGCTGACATGTGTAGAGGGGGCTCCTGTGTGTGTCCTCCCACACTCACCCTCTAACGGATAGGCCCAGCCCGCAGCCTGCGTGCCCCAGAACCCACGTGCT
This sequence comes from Sturnira hondurensis, assembly GCF_014824575.4. NCBI lineage: Eukaryota > Metazoa > Chordata > Mammalia > Chiroptera > Phyllostomidae > Sturnira > Sturnira hondurensis. The sequence continues at coordinate 14,665,923 of NW_028080496.1, read as the reverse complement.
GGGCGTCGCCTGCTCCTGGAGGGAATCGTGTTCTGCTTGAGCATTGTGTTTTCACCACATGCAAATCAAATACAGCTTGGGATGCCAGCCTTCGTAATCACCCACAGTGATTAAGTTTCTTAAAAAAATGTATATATATATTTACTTATTTTTAGAGAGAAGGGAAGGGAGGGAGAAAGAGGGAGAGAAACATCAATGTGTGATGTGGCCTCTTGTGCTCCCCCTCCTGGGGACCTCTCCCTCAACCCGGGCAGGTGCCCTGACTGGGAATCGAACCAGTGACCCTTTGGTTCACAGGCCCATGCTCAATCCACTGAGCTACGCCAGCCAGGACCAGTCATGAAATTACTTATAAGATGGGTTTAAGTTTTTTTCATGTGTTTGTGTATTTCTCCATCCATTTATCTACTGACCATCCAACAAGCATTATTGAATAATTACAGTTGACCCCTGAACTGTGCGGGGCTTAGGGGTGCTGACCACTCATGCAGTTAGAAGCCTGTGTATAATTTAAGTCAGTCCTCTATATATGCGGATTCCTAATCACCCATTTGTGGGTCAGTGGGAGAAACCTCAGTGTAAGTGGATTCGTGCAGCTGAAACCCGAGTTGTTCAAGGATCATCTGTACAGGTGTGTGTCATTGTGCTAGACACTCAGGGTGTCATAGGTGTGCAGTTAGACATACCCCTGCCTGTAGGTGCTTTTTGTGTGCCAATGAGCCAGACATGATAAGCAGGTGAAGATACACAGGGTAGTGGATCGGTGGAGACATTCGCATGTGGTTCTGGGGGCAGAAAGGTCTGTAGCAGCAAACCAGGTATGACATTGGAGACCAAGCAGACTGGTGTCTCAGCCTTGGGGGTAGAAATGCAGGCCCGTGATCCATGCTGTTGAGTGGAGCAGGGCTTCTGGGTCTAGCGGCTGTGATGCCCGGCCCACCAGCCGTCTAGAGCAGAGCTGTACACACGGGGAGGGGGGAGGTGTGCCCTGCTGTGTGCTGAGCCTCACGGGGGCTGGCCCACCCGTCTCCCCCAAAGACCTGTCAGCCTATGGGAAGAGAGGCTCCTTCTCCATCAGCCAGGAGGGCAGGGCTGGGACGTGTCCGAGTAGAGAGAGGCAGAAGGTGGGCGGCCTTGCTCTGATGCTGATGGAGCCTCAGCAAAGGGCAAAAAAGGCATGTGCAGTGGAGCAAGATACCCGTGTTGAGTTACACAACCATCTCTGTAACTGGGCTGGCTGCGACCCTCTCATCCAAATGATCCTGAATTTCACCTGCTAAGTGAAGCCCTCAGCTCTCACTCTCCTTTCCTGTTAGTTATTTCTGAAGAACGTGCACAGGGTTTTTTTGTGAATGTTTGCATGCGTGTCCTCTAGGGTGGCTGCAGTCATCCATCTTCTCGGGAGGCTTGCAGACCAGCCAGATCCACTACAGCTACAACGAGGAGAAAGACGAGGACCACTGCAGCTCCCCCGGGGGCACCCCTGCCAGCAAGTCCCACCTCTGCACCCACAGACGGGCCCTGGGCGACCACTCCCAGGCCTTCCTGCAAGCCCTGGCCGACAATAACATCCAGGATCACAATGTGAAGGTGCGTGAGGCCCGCCCACTCTTGCCGTCCCGCTTCCCTCAGAGCTCTGCCAGGAGCTCAGCAGACTTGGTTTGGTGCTCCTTGGGGGGCGGGGTTGGAGGCGAGAGGTCGGCTGGGTCGCTGCGTCGGCAAGGCCGTAGGAGTGCTGCTGCTCGCAGTGCGTCGCGCACATAGGTCAGGTCTCCTGACAGAGAGCCTGGGTGGCTCTGGAGTCACCTCCTGCTGTCTCTGCCACAGGACTTCCTCTGCCAGGTAGAGAGGTGCTGCAGGCAGTGCCACTTGACCACGCCGATCACCTTCCCGCCCGAGCACCCCGTGGAAGAGGTGGGCCGCCTGCTGCTCTGCTGCCTCCTCAAACACGAAGACTTAGGTATGGAGCTCGGTGTTTTAACAGTCCCAAGAGCTCTGGTGTCCGTGACATCCCCAGGCATTCCTGCCTGACCCCTTCACAATGTCTCTTCCAGGGCACGTGGCCCTGTCTTTGGTCCACGCCGGCATTGAGCAAGCGAAGCACAGAGCGCTGCCCAAGTCCGTGGTCGACGTGTGCAGGGCCGTCTACCAAGCCAAGTGCTCCCTCATTAAGGTGGGTGGGGCCCACGCCTCTCCCTCCTGCGCCGTGCCCACGGGCGGCGGCGTGACGGTCCCGTCCTGTCCCACTTGGCAGACGCACCAGGAGCAGGGCCGCTCTTACAAGGAGGTCTGCGCGCCGGTCATCGAGCGTCTGCGGTTCCTCTTTAATGAACTGAGACCCGCAGTCTGTAATGACCTCTCCATCATGTCCAAGTTCAAACTGCTGAGCTCCCTGCCCCGCTGGCGGAGGATCGCGCAGAAGATAATTCGAGAGCGAAGGAAAAAGAGAGGTGAGGTGGGAACGGGCGGGCAGTGCCGTCCCGGGCACTGGGGTTGGATTGCCGTAGGTCACTGGCTGCCGTGAGCCTCGAGTGGATCCCGCGGCGGCTGGAGCGCATGCCGTGTGCGGTGAGGATCATGTCTGCAAGTCCTGCCGAATTCCCCGGACACCAGGTATGGGTGCAACTTTGGGGTCCAGTGTGTTATGATTCAGTCGCTAGGACATCGAGGCTGAAAGAGTAAGTACTATAAAGTTGATTACACTGATGGGGAAAATGCAGCATTTTTCACCACTTGTCCTACTAATGAGATGTGCGGGAAGGTTTGCACTTTCAGTTTATCTTGTAAAGAAATGTTTTTCTTTGGAAATACTGAGTTTCCTGATACATGGATAATTGTTATAAGAGGAATTAGAAGAATTACTAGGATTTTTAGGAAGCAACTCTATAGGGATAACAGAAATGACTTTTTTGCATTAAATAACCAAAATTTGAGTGAAAATATGGTAGAATTCAGTCACTCGTAATTTTATACAAGTCTGCAAAAACTTCTGGTTAGGTTCTTTGGACTCATGCTGACTTATTCAAAGACCAGCTGATTAAACAATGTTAACGACTGAGTGTGTGATGGAATTGTGAGCAGTAATATTACGAAAGACTAACTTGTTCCAGAAACCATCCTGCATGGATTGTTCCCGAGCAGTCCCTACCCCACAAAACGTGCCTGAACCCTACAGATGCCCTGGTCTAGGAGTCGGGGCGGGACACTCCTGAGGTCCCTTCACACGGAGCCAGCGTCTCGGCTTCAGGGGACAGAGCTGCCTCCCCAGCTGGTTGTCACCTGCGCCGATTCTGAGCAAATGCTGTCATGTCTCAGTGTGTCTTGTTGTGGGATCATGTAGTTAATTGTTTGATGTCTGAAGCTCTCTTTTTTATTAAAAAAAAAAAAACCCCACCAAGTAACACAAACAGTGATTCGCAGGTAGGGCTCTGTAGGACTCAGGAGAGCTGCCACGCTCCGGGCTGCCGTCGATTGCTGAGAAAGGGTGCAGATCAAAGTGAGCAGAAGGATAGGCGCAGGGAGGGGTTCCCTGGCACCCAGGGCCTGGGGGTGTCCAGCGTCCCCCCCAGTGGAGTCCCATGGCCTGGGCCCAGTTCTCTCAGCAGTGACGTGCGTGTGGCGTGAAGGGCCAGGGACGCTCTCAGGAGCCTTGGTGTCAGGGTGGTTTTTGGGGTTGGCCCCTTCAACGTGCAGGCCCTGGGGGACCGTGCTCAGTTCCTGGGACTCCAGCCCCCAGCGTGGAGGCAGCCCCCCTCCCCCCAGTCACGCTGTTGGCACAGACTCGCCAGTCAGACTGGTAAACATGGTTCCAGGCCTTGTGCACACAGAAACGCTCTCCTCAGCCAGACATGTGTGGGCCCAGGGCCCAGTCCTCGGGACCTGGCTGGTGGCCGGTGCCGAAGAGCCACTCTCGGGAATTTGCGGGGTTCGAGCCAACCAGCCTGCTGAGTTAGTGTTTCACTGCCCAGGTGTGTCACTGTGTTGCTGGTTGTTTGTATGCTGTGCAGAGAGGAATGAGACTAAAAGCCTTGGAAGGGGCCAAAATACAGTAGTGACGGCACCCATGACCTGGCACATTCAGGAGCAGTTTCCCTGCTTCCAGAGATTAGCACAGCACAAGGCTCCAGACCCCCTCAGCGCTGGCCCAGGGCAGGCTCGCCAGGGGCAGGGGCGGCCTGCTGCTTGCTGTGCCCATGAGCTGGGACCAGAGTTTGCACTTTAAAGTTGTTTGTTTTTTTTTTTTAAAATCTGAAGAATCCTATGTTTGATACATGAAAACTGCACAAAGTTTAAGTGGCAGTATTCATAAATAAAGTTAGCTACGTTTAATGCTCCCACACCAGCGCTGAATTTGTGCAGTGGACAAATGACCTGCAAAGACTAAAATGTCAGTGTCTGGCCCTTTAAGAACAAGCGGGCTGACCCCTGGGCTGCTTGCTTTGGGGTTTCTCCATGGTGGCCCTCGCTTTCTCTGTCCTGTTCCTGACGTGGGTGGCAGGGTGGCAGAGGACTATTTCTGGACGCTGTGTGAGAATAATTGTGATACTTTTGTAGATATTGAAATATTTGTGTCCTCTACTTTTATGCAAATTTAAGTATTTTGTACTTTGAAACTGTATTTAAAGAAATGGTTTTTGTAATGAGTGATGTTTTTAAACATAGTTCCTAAGAAGCCAGAATCTACTGATGATGAAGAAAAAATTGGAAATGAAGAGAGTGATTTAGAAGAAGCTTGCATTCTGCCTCACAGTCCCATAAATGTGGACAAAAGACCCATTGCAATCAAATCACCCAAGGTGAGGCGTTTCTGTGATTCTGAGGCTGGCTGCGTGGAAACGCAGCCCACAGCAGAGGGGTCCGCCAGGCCCCTTCAGCGCTTGCCGGGCAGAGCCGCACAGGCCTCTTCCAGGTCGGGGGACCGCACCCCACTCTGGGAGGCTGCCTGGTGGTGCCCGGCCAGACTCGCCCCTGGAGGACGGCCCCTTTCACTGTTCGCAGTGCATTGCTGTGTTACTCGCTCGCCATCGGTTCGTTCATTCGTTCCTGGCTGTCTCCTTTGCTTCAGGAACTGGCCCGGTCCCCGAGGCTGTGAACAGACGTGACCCTTGACCTTTGTACGCCGCCTCAGCTCTTCCCGTGCCCCCAGCAGGGAGCTTTCAGCTTCATTTATGAGCGCATTTATGACCTACTTATTTTTACTCTAAGTTAGTGCCTAAGTTTAACATGTTTTCCCAACTTAAACCCACGGGCATTTACATTGCATTTTTCGAGGAACTGTTTGGGAGCGTGACATCATCAGGGCAGACTGGTGGTGACATGGTGTTCCTCTCTCAGGATAAGTGGCAGCCGCTGCTGAGCACAGTGACAGGCGTCCACAGGTACAAGTGGCTGAAGCAGAGTGTCCAGGGGCTCTCCCCGAAGTCCGCGCTGCTCAGTACGATTGCCGAGTTTGCCCTGAAGGAAGAGCCGGTGGATGTGGAGAAAATGAGAAAGTGCCTCCTGAAACAGGTAAAGGCTCCCGCTGAGAGCGTTCTGCGCGGCTTGACGCCGCAGTGCGTGCGACCCTGAACTGCACGTTGATGTTGCAGCTGGAGAGAGCAGAGGTTCGCCTGGAAGGGATCGACACCATCCTCAAGCTGGCAGCCAAAACCTTCCTGCTGCCGTCCGTGCAGTACGCCATGTTCTGTGGGTGGCAGCGGCTTATCCCGGAGGGGGTCGACATCGGGTAAAGCTTCCTAATGTTTTGAATGTTCTGTTACTGTTTTTGTGTTCGGTGTATTTGTTGGATTTATCAGGGTGCCATCGGTTCATAGAATTGCATAGGTTTCACCCTGACCAGTTGGCCGGGTGCTGTCCCTCACAGCGGAAGGTCGCTGGTGTGATTCTGGGTCAGGGCCCATGCCGGGGTTCAGGGCCTGGTCCCCGATCGGGGTGGGTGCGAGAGGCAGCCAGGCAGTGTTTCTCTCACTCGTTGGTATTTTCTTCTCCCTCTCTTTCTTCCTCCTTTCCCTTCTCTCGAAGAATGAATAAATAAAATTAAAACAAATCACATAGGTTTCAGGTGTCCAATTCTATAGTTTATCATCTGCGTGTTGTGTGCGCAGCACCCCAGGTCAAGTCTCCTTCCACTAACAGCCCCCCTTTACCTTTTCCTACCCCGCCAACCCCCTCCTCCCCTCTGATCATCACCACGCTGTTCCCACGCTGGTCTCCGTGTCTGCGAGGTTTGTTCTCTGCTCCATCCCTTTTGCTTTTTCACCCAGCCCCCACACCCCCCTCCCTTCTGACGGCTGTCAGTCTGTCCTCTGCATCTATGAGTCTGTCTCTATTTCGTTAGTTCTTTTTGTTCATCAGGTCTCCTAATTAAGGAGAGCAGTGGCAACAATGCATCGTTCTGCTGAGGCTCAACGTTTGGCAGGAGGCTGCGTGACATCCTCTGTCTTTCCTTGAAAGGGAGCCCCTTACGGATTGTCTAAAGGATGTTGATTTGATCCCACCTTTCAACCGGATGCTGCTGGAGGTGACGTTTGGCAAGCTGTACGCTTGGGCTGTGCAGAACATTCGGAACATTCTGATGGATGCCAACGCCAAATTTAAAGAGCTNCGTGCTTGCTCTACAGCCATGGAAATGAATCTCTCCTTTATTCCCCAGCGGGAGACTCACTTTCCCACTCGGGTATCATGTTGGATTATTGTTTGTTTGTTTGTTTTTTTAAGCCAGAGCACAGAAAGCTAAGGAGTGGGGCCTCCACCTTCTCTTGCAGGATCAGAGCAGATGCGTTTGTCCCAGACCAGAGGCCCTCGAAGAGCTTGGGAGCCCACATAGAGCTTGGGAGCCCGCGTGTGGCCACTAGAGGGCAGCAGTGACTCTCCCAGTTTATTGCGTGAGGTTCCTGCGGCCCTTTCCAGCCCACAAAGCCTTTGGCCTGGGGCAGCCCCCAGAGGAGCAGTGAGATGGTTAAGAACGTGGAGCCACAGATGCTAACCGAGCAAGGAGGCTTTTTCCTTCCTGTGAAGCGGGCAAGGGGATTGCAAAAAGGGAATGCGTGAGCCAGAGGGCTTCAGAGCCCAGAGGTCCCCGCCACTTCCCCTCCTCACCCCAGCTNTGTCTTTCCTTGAAAGGGAGCCCCTTACGGATTGTCTAAAGGATGTTGATTTGATCCCACCTTTCAACCGGATGCTGCTGGAGGTGACGTTTGGCAAGCTGTACGCTTGGGCTGTGCAGAACATTCGGAACATTCTGATGGATGCCAACGCCAAATTTAAAGAGCTCGGTGAGTTGTAAGAAAATCTCATGGTTAACAGGCTCTGTTAAAACTGCCGTTGAAGTGATGTCAGTGATCCCAGTAGCATTATTTTGTAGTTTGACTCTTCATTGCGTGTTGTGGAAACTCGCAAATGCCCATCCCGGCTCTTGGGAAGATGTGGATAACTTTGTCCATTCGAATGGTCATCAGAGCTGCTGTAAGCTTTCTCAGATCTAAATTGAACCTTCAGCATTTGGCAGATGACACAGTCTTGTGCTGTCCTAATAGAAAGCTCTGACATCTTAACCTTTTCCGAGTATCACTCACCACTGTGCACCTTAAAATGTGTGTCCGGCATCAATGCTTGCTTGGCTGGTAAGTGGAGCATCCACAGAGAAGTGCCAGGACTGCCTCTGTGGGGAGAAGTGGACGCTGCTGGATGTGCAGGGCGCCAGCCACCCAGTGGGGGGAGGGGCGGTGCTGAGTTTGTAGTAGGCAGACCACACGGCACACGGCCGCGTGGGGCGTGACGGTGGTGGGATAATGGCTGAGCGGCACGGGGCCGCCCGGTGTGGAACCCTCTGAGAAACATGCAGTTCTAAAAAGTCGCTGGTGCCTTCTGCATCAAGTATGTTCCTGTATCCACGCACAAGAAATTTAGGTGGCGCCCATGCTTTCCAGGGATCCAGCCTGTCCCCCTGCAGACCATCACCAACGAGAACCCCGCGGGACCCAGCCTGGGCACCACCCCGCAGGCCCGCTTCCTCCTGGTGATGCTCAGCATGCTGACCCTGCAGCACGGTGCGCACAACCTCAACCTCCTGCTCAACTCCGGCACGCTCGCCCTGGCGCAGACCGCGCTGCGGCTCATCGGTGGGTGCTCCACGCGGCTTCCTCGGGGAAGATGTCACGGTTTTGCCTCTCTCTCTCGCTGTCATTTATTGTGGGCGAGATACACGTTACATAAAACTGACCATGTTAACTGCTTTACGTTTATAAAATTCAGGGGCAGTAAGTGCACCCACAAAGTTGTCCGAGCTTCCCCACTACCGGGTTCCAGCCCTGTTCGTCACCCCACACGCAGACCCACTTGCATTCAGCAGTGACCCCTGGTTTCCCACTCCTTCAGCTGGTGGCAACCACAGACCCGCTTTGCCTGGTTTGGGTGTTTCGCATGAATGAAATTGTGTAGTTTCAGCCTTTCATTTATTTAGCAGGTATCAGTGCTATAGGCTACAAAGGATTTCATTGAATGAATACATTACATTTCATTTATCCATTCGTCCATCGGTGGCCACTTGGCTGGTGTCTGCATTTGGCCACTGTGAGCGGTGCTGCTGGGAACATTTGTCTCAGGTCTTTTGCTGGACACCCCAGAGTGAGGCTGCAGGGGCAGGTGGAAACCCTGTGTTTATCTGCTGAGGATTCCCAGATTCCTGTGGTACCTCACTGGTTCATATCCCCACCAGCCATTGACAGGGTTCTGGTTCTTCCTCATCCTTGTCAACACTTGTTATTCTCTCGGATTTCAGGATTGAGGCCACCAGAGTGGGCGTGAACTGGTTTCTCATTGTGGTTTACATTTCACTAGTGAGAAATGACGATGAGCTTCTTTACCCATGCCTGTTGGCCATTTATATCTTTGTTGGAGAAATAAATGTCTGTTCAAAGCCTTTTCCCATTTTTAGAGTCTCCATGTTGTTGACTTGCAGGAGTCCTTTAAACATTCTGGATATTACATTGTTACCAGTTACATGATTTGGAAATATTTTCTTCTACTTGGTGAGGTGTGTTTTACTTGGTATACCAAAGTTTTAAATTTTGATAAAATCCAAAAATTTATCTCTTTTGTTGGTTGTTCTTGCTTTTGACATCGTGTCCAAGAAACTGTTGTGAAATTCACAGTCATGAAGATTAGCCACTATCTTTTCTTTTTTTAAACTTAATATTTTTAGTTATTATATTTAAGTCTTTGGTACATTTTTGGGTAATTTTTAAAACACGGTGTGAGCAAGTGTTCACTTTGTTTTGTTTTTAATTTTTACTTTTTAATATTTTATTTATTTTTAGAGAGAAGGGGAGGGAGAGAGAAAGCGAGGAAACATCCATGTGTGGTTGCCTCTCACGTGCCCCCTACTGGGGACCTGGCTCGTAGCCCAGGCATGTGTCCTGACTGGGAATTGAACCAGTGACCCCTTGCTTCACAGTCTGGCATTCAATCCACTGAGCCACACCATACAGGGCCATTTTTTAAATCTTAAGATTATTTCAAGTATTTGGGTCCTTTGTGTTTCCATATGAATTTCAGGACTGGCTTTTCCACATCTGCAAAATAGGCCAGTGGTGTTTTCTACGGATTCTGCTGAATCTGTGGATTGTGCTGGCTAGTGTTGCCCTCTAATAGGATTAAGCCTTTCATTCAATGAACTAGGGATGGCTTGGTTTTTATGTAGGTCTTCTTCTGTCTATTTTTTTAAAATATATTTTATTGATTATGCCATCAGAGTTGTTCTATTCCCCCCCCTTCATTCCCCTCCACCCACATACTCCCTCCCCCACCATTCTCCCCCCCTTAGTTTATAACCACGTGTCTCAAGTTCTTTAGATTCTATATTTCCCCCACTATTCTCGCCCTCACCCCTATCTATTTTCTACCTACCATCTATGCTATTTTCTGTGCCTTCTCCCCCCTTCTCCTCCTCCCACCCCCCTGTTGCTAACCCTCCATGTGTTCTTCATTTCTATGGTTCCACTCCTGATCTAGCTGTCCTCTTGGTTTGCTTTTGTTTTAGGTGTGGTTGTTAATAACTGTGTGTTTGCTGTCCTTTCACTGTTCATATTTTTCATCTTCTTTTTCTTATATAAGTCCCTTTAGCATTTCATATAATAAGGGCTTGGTGATGATGAACTCCTTGAACTTGACCTTATCTGAGAAGCACTTTATCTGTCCTTCCATTCTAAATGAAAGTTTTGCTGGATAAAGCAATCTTGGCTGTAGGTCTTTGGATTTCATGACTTGGAATACTTCTTTCCAGCCCCTTCTTGCCTGTAAGGTCTCTTTTGAGAAATCCGCTGACAGTCTGATGGGTACTCCTTTGTAGGTGACTGTCCCCTTATCCCTTGCTGCTTCTAGGATTCTCTCCTTCATTTTAGTCTTGGCTAATGTAATTATGATGTGCCTTGGTGTGTTCCTTCTTGGGTCCAACTTCTTTGGCACTCTCTGAGCTTCCTGGATTTCCCGGAAGTCTATTTCCTTTGCCAGACTGGGGAAGTTCTCCTTTATTATTTGTTCAAATAAGTGTTCCACTTGTGGCTGTTTCTTTCCCCCTTCTGGTACCCCTATAATCCGGATGTTGGAACGTTTAAAGGTGTCCTGGAGGTTCCTAAGCCTCTCCTCATTTTTTTGAATTCTCATTTCTTCATTCCTTTCTGGTGGGATGTTTTGTTCTTCCTTCTGAGTGGAATGATTTATTCTTCAAATCATTCCATTGATTTGAGTCCCAGTTTCCTTTCCATTGCTATTGGTTTCCTGGATATCTCCCTTCATTTCAATTAGTTTAGCCTTCATATATTCCTCTAATTTGTGACTATAATCAACCAGTTCTGTGAGCATCCTGATAAACAGTGTCTTGAACTGTGCTTCTGAGAGGCTGGCAATTTCTTGGTTGCTGAGAGTTATCGGCTCTGGGACTTTGAGTTCTTCTTGCGCCATCTTTTGGGCTGTTCGTGCCTGTTCTGTAGCAGGATCGGAGCCCTAAGGTGTTCACCAGAGCAGGGCAACTCAGTTGCTGGGTTGTGACGTTGTATGTGGGGGCTGGGTCAAAGAGGAACTATGGCGTCCCGTCTGTCATCTCCTGCCGCGGCTCCCACCGGCACCGCAGCCACCACCGTCACCGGGCCCACGCGTTTCGTTCCACTACACTCGAGTGTGCCACCGCTGTCAGTCCTCCACCACTGGGTTCGCCCTCTGGGGCCTGAGCAGTCCGTCTCACTGTGCGCCATTGTGCGACCGCGGTCAGTCCGCCCCGCACCCTGACTGGTTCCAGGCTGCCTGCGCGCCTAGGTCGGGGGATCTGTCCTGCCCGACCCAGCTCCGCTGCTGGCTGGCTGGGCCTCTCTTACCATCCCCGTTGAACGGTTGGTAGTTGTCGGACTTCCGTATAATTCAATTTTCTGTTCTTTGGCTGTGTCTTTGTTCTCCAAACCTTTGTTGTATTCAAACTTGGCTGTGGGAAAAGGCACAGTGTTTCCACCTATGCCTCCATCTTGGCGGAACTCTCCTTCTTCCATTTCTTTTAGCAGCATTTTATAGTTTTATTGTGATTGGGGTGATGCTGGTCTCATGGAGTGAGTTGCTTAAGTGTCTCCAGAACACAGCTGGGAGGTGTTTTATTTGGGTAAACTTAGGTAATCGGCATTAATTCTTTTTTAAAAAAATTAATTAATTTACTTTTTATTTTTAATTGTTGTTCAAATACGGTTTTCTGCCTTTTACTCCCATCCCATCCCACCACTACCCAGTGCTCCCCACCTTCCTCCCATTTCCACCGCCTCCCCCCAGTTTTTGTTCACATGTGTCCTGCAAACCCTTCCGCTTTTCCCCTGAAATTCCCTCCCCTCTCTCCTCTGGTCACTGTCATCTTGTTCTCTATTGCAGTGTCTTTGGTTATATTTTGCTTGCTTGTATGTTTTGTTGTTTAGGTGAGATCATACAGTATTTGACTTTCACAGCCTGACTTATTTCACTTAGCATAATGCTTTCTAGTTCCATCCATGCTGTCACAAAGGGCAGGAGGTCTGTCTTTCTTTCTGCTGCATAGAATTCCATTGTGTAAATGTACCATAGTTTTTTGATCCATTCATTTACTGATGGACCCTTAAGTTGCTTCCAGCACTTGGCTATTGGCATTAATTCTTTAACTGTTTGGTAATTCAGCAGTTAAGCCATCTGGTCCTCGTTTTTTCTTTGTTGGGAGGTTTTTGGATTACTGCTGCAATTCTTTACTTGTTATGTAGGTCTGTGCACATTTTCTGTTTCTTCTTGAGTCAGTTTATGTAATTTGTGCTTTTAGGAATTTATCCATTTTATCTAGGTTTGAGAATTTGTCAGCATGCAATTGGTCACAGTAGTCTCTTACAGTCCTTGTTATTTCTGTGGGATCAGCAGTGTTGCCACTTGGATTTCTGGTTTTAGTTATTTGCATCCTCTCTTTTTTCTTAATGTGTCTAAAAGATTGTCAGTGTTGTTGATATTTTTAAAAAACTCCAACTTTGAGCTCTGGCTGGTATAGCTCAGTGGATTGAGTGCTGGCCTTTGAACCAAAACATCACAAGTTTGATTCCCAGTCAGGGCACATGCCTGGGTTGCAGGCCAGTTCCCAGCAGGGGACACACGAGAGGCAACCATACATTGATGTTTCTTTCCCTTTCCTCTCCCCTCTAAAGATAAATAAATAAAATCTTAAAAAAAACTCCAACTTTGATTTTCTGATTCTCTTTTTTTTTCTGTTGTTTACTTTTCTCTGCTTTAGTCTTTGTTATTTCCTTCCTTTTGCTAACTTCTGGTTTACTTTGTTCTTACCTTCTAGTTCCTCCAGGTGCAGAGTTAAATTATTGATTTGAGATTGTTCTTCATTTAAAAATATTTGATGTATTTGTTTTTAAGGGAGGGGAAGGGCATGAGAAAGAGAGGGAGAGAAACATCAATGTGTAGTTGCCTCTCATGCACCCCCTACTGGGGACCTGGCCCACAACCCAGGCATGTGCCCTGAGTGCAAATCGAACTGGCGACCCCTTGGTTTGTAGGCTGGTGCTCAATCCACTGAACCCACACCAGCCAGGGTGAAATTCCCCCTCTTTTTCTGTTGTCTCCCTTTTCCCCAATGCTCTAGAGTTTAAAGTCCAGCCTCCTGGCTGGCTGCCAAAAGCCTGAGGGGGGCTGTGTCCCAGGAATTCATGCCTGTATCTGCTGCTTCCCCTGACCAGGTGGTTTCTCTTTCATATATTTTATAGTCATTTTATGTGTGTACGTCCAGGTACAGTAGCCACAAAATAGTAAGCCACTTAAGAAAAGATCCCCCCCCTTTTTTAACTACAAATGCAATGTATTCCCAGCCTCCTCAGTGCATCTTGCATCTCCAGGGTTAACGAACGTGACAGCAGCCGAGGTGGGATCCTGGCGGGAATGCAGCCCCTGTCCTCCGGGGCCTGACCACCGGCCTGGAAAAAAGACCATTCCCCCAGCCACTCTCGGTTTTCTCCAGCCCGGGGAACCAAGTGCCCTGTCTCCTCCCTCTCTGAGGAGAGAGGGACAGAGACTTTACGTTTTTGGCCTACTCAAGCGGTCTTCAGGAATGATGTTCAGGCGCCTTTTCCCCCCCTGGAGGAGAGAATAAAGATAAAGGAGTTTCAGGCCTGTGTGTCCCCCTCACTTCAGGCAGCAAGGCCACAAGTGGCCCAGGCATCCTGCAAACAACCTCTGGGGTTGGACTTGTCCTCAGTCCTGACAAGCGTCACTTCCCACTGACACTCAGCTCCCACTGTGTACTGAGGATGATTCTGTACCCCCCAGGGACCAGCGTATCCTCACGCCCCCCTCCCTTTCTTCTTCCTTTTGACAGTGAGGGTTGTTCTTTCCAGAGAGTTCCACCACTGCCATCCCTGTGTCAGGGTCCTTGAGACTCCCTCAGGCTCGGTGACAGGCTAGGAGAGCTCCCAGGACCCCACACACAGTCACACTCAGAACCACGATTCGTTCAATGAGAGGACATGGGGCGAACTCAGCCGAGGGAAAGGGCACTGGGTGGGGTCTGGGGGACACCAGGCACCTGTCCCAGCGGGGCCCCACAGGATGAGTGAGCTGGGACAGCATATGGGAGGTGTTGGCTGCCCAGACACTCTGCAGGGCCAGGTGCCCAGGGCGTCCATAGGGCTGGTCACCTTGGCACCTGGACGGACCCCGGCTCCAGACCCCAGAGGGGGCAGGACTCAGCTGAGACCACGTTGTTAGTGCCAGCAGTTCAGCACAGCAAGGCCTCCTGTCACTCAGGGAGCGGGGTGGGGGGCACCCTCCCAAAGGCCAGGCTCCCGGAGGCTGGCCCAGGGTCCACCGAGCCCGCGGGACTCTGAGGCTGGCAGCCTCGGGGCAGCCGTGTGTGCTCTTCTCTCCAGAGAAGAAATCTAACGATTTCTCATCGTTAGACATTTAGGTGGTTATCTTTTGTTTTTTCTAATAAAAATGTGATGAGCCTTTTTCTGACTTAATTATTTTGCCTTTATATCTTTTGTATCTTCTGATACATTGATGAAAAGTAGCCTATACGCTGTAGGTTCTTTAACATTGTTATTTTCTTCAGTGCTTATTAATTTCGAGACTTTGTGGAGATGAGGAAATTGTGAGTTCTTACGGCTGCTATTTTTGATGTGCGGACAGGCCCTAGTTGTGACAACGTTGAAGAAGACATGAGCGCGTCTGCCCGAGGCGCTTCGGCGACTGTCCTGGAAGAGACGAGGAAGGAGACGGCGCCGGCGCAGCTCCCGGTCTCCGGGCCGGAGCTGGCCGCCATGATGAAGATCGGCACCCGCGTCATGCGGGGCGTGGACTGGAAGTGGGGCGATCAGGTACTCAGGGCTGACTGGGACGCGGCAGCGCCCTGACTTGCTCTCTCTCAGTGGGTGGAGTTTGGAGCAAATACCCTCCTGAACTAGGGACATGTGTGGTCCAGGTGACGCAGTGTTTGCTTCCTGATGGCAGGTGCATAGAGTCAAAACAAGAGAGTAACAGCCTCCTGTGTCGGGGCACCCCACGTAGGTTGGGCCTGTGGGGAGTGGTGGCTGTTTTCTGGGAATTTCCTGGTGGGGCCTCAGATTGAGGTGCAGCCAGAACAGGGACAGCAGGAGGAGCAGGCAAGTGGGACCGTTGTCTCGGTTGGCGTGTCCTGGGTGTTCTTGGTGGGACCCCCCTATTGCCACCTCTGTGTACCCGGGTGAGTGCCCTCTCGGTGCCCCAGCCCAGCAGTCTCAGGAGGTGGTCGCTGTTCTGTTTCTCCCTGTAGCACATGGTGCCCGAGGTCTCCCAGGTGGGAGATCGGGGGGCTGATGGCTGTGTCATAACCGCTGTCATGGCCAAGGCCAGTGCTCTCCTTCCTACGCTGTGGGAGCATCCGTGTCACAGCCAGGCTTTCTCAGCCCCACCTGGAAGTGGGGCCTGGGTTGCACCAGAAATCTGTGTATCCTGGAGCGGAAAGGTAGCTTCTGCTAGAAACAGCTTTCACTCAGAAATGAGAGACAGGGCAGGGGGAACCGAACAGTGCGAGGAGACACAGGTGCTTGTTCCAGGTTTCCAGGCCACAAAGCCCCGTGAGGGACTGAGGGGCTGAGGAGCCAGGTACCAGGATGGCCGGCAGCCTTGTCTCTGTAGGGGCCCAGGGAGGAAGTGATCTGAGATGACGTGTCTCCCCCGCACCCCGCCAGGAAAGGAGTGTGAGGCCGGCGTGTGGTGCCGCTCAGTGCACGTGTTGCAGACACGGGGCCTGTGCACAGTGACTCGGCTGCTCTCCCAGGCCCTGTCTGCGGGACAGGAAAGGCGCACACCCACGTAGCTGATCTTTGTTCTGGTGTCTGCAGGACGGGCCTCCCCCTGGCCTGGGCCGTGTGATTGGTGAGCTGGGGGAGGACGGCTGGATCAGGGTCCAGTGGGACACGGGCAGCACCAACTCCTACAGGATGGGGAAAGAAGGCAAGTACGACCTCAAGCTGGCGGAGCTGCCGGCCTCCACTCAGGCCTCGGCAGAGGACTCGGACACAGAGGACGATTCAGGTGGGTGCCTGGGGGCTGTTGGGTCCAGGGCAGCCCAGCCCTGCCCCGCATGCCCAGTTCCTGTGGCTAGCCCGTTTATCTGGGCAAGGGCACACGGTCAGGACCCAGCTGCGGATGGTGCTCTGTGGCTTTGGCCTTGCTCCCAGAGTGTAGGTCAAGTGAACCCCAGGTGGCTGTGACACAGGGGCACAGCTGGCTCTGGGCACTGGGGACTGTACTGGACAGGCCTCTATTGCTCCCTCAGAGAGAGTGTGGTGGGGAGGCGGGGCCTGGTGGGAGGCAGGACCTATGGGGAGGCGGGGCCTGGCCCTGCTTGGAATCCAGTCAGAACCTGGGCTTGGTCTGCCTCTTCCTTTCACCTGTCCTCCAAGGTCCTTCACTCAGAATGCTGCTCGTTAATACTAATGGCCTTGAGACATGAAGAGGTGAGAATTTGGAGTGACCCAGAAAGTTAAGCCTATCTAAGGAAGTCCATGGGTTTCAGAGGAGTACTTCCTGGCATTTTTCTAGACGTGCCCAAAAGACCCTGGGATGCATGAATGAAGCGTCCCATAGCTGGTCTTGGTGGGATGGTCCAGGTGACTGGCCCTGATTTGTGGGGCTCAGGTACCACATGAGCAGCGTGGTCAGGCTTCTGAAGCGACTTCTCCGGTGAGGAGAGGGAAGCTAAGAGGCTGAGCGCAGCAGAGCAGGGGCGGCGCGGCAGTGGGGAAGGCCGGGCTCGGCGAGTGTACCTGTGGGCAGTGAGCCTGTCGGGTGTAAAAAGGTGACGCCTGCTCTGTGGGATCTCAGCAGTGGCGCCTGTGCAGCCGTGTGGGCCTGCCTTGCGGGTCAGCACGGGTCTGCTGTCACTGCTTCTGCCTGCACAGTGTCTAGGCCAGCTGCTCCTCCTCCCCTCAACTCTCTTCCCCAGGGGTTCATCTGGGGAAGTGGGAGCCTGCATGGGCTTGGCTAAGAGACAGAAAGGGGGCCTGGCTGCCATGTGCCCCCTTGTCTGAAAGTCAAGGGCCTGGACAGGAGGGCCTGTGATACCCCGTCCTTGGAGACTTTGTCTTCGTGCGGGGCATGGCCAGTTGGTGAGCAGCCAACTTTGACCTTTGTTAAGACCCTCAGGGAGTGGGTCCTAGGAATCCTCTCGGTGCTTCTGACTTGTGTGCTGCGATTGTTTTTAAAATTTAAGAAACTTGTTTTCTTTGAGGATGGTGAGCACATAGATGGTTAAGGTGGGCATTTAGCACACCTGGAATTGCACCTTTGTTGTAAAGAGCTACTTCCCTTTCCACAGTAAAAAAAGAAGGATCTGATGTTAAGTCCCTTAAATTACACTCAGGGACGCCTGCCGGTTCTACTTGGAAGTAGAGGGTCTGGTTTTTTTTTTTCAGAAGGTGAGCAAACTGATGGGAACATGCACCCCACGGCCATGCTGCTGACCAGCACCGTGAACTTGCTGCAGACTCTGTGTCTCTCCGCGGGCGTCCACGCCGATGTCATGCAGAGCGAGGCCACCAAGACTCTGTGCGGGCTGCTGCGGACGCTGGTGGAGAGCGGGACGGCGGACAAGACCTGTACGCGGCAGGGTCTGCGGGCGCACTGAGTCAGGGAGGGGCAGCGGTTGTGTTGTGCGTGTGTGTGCATGCACACATGAGCATGCTAGGGCACCATTACAGTCACCACACATTCGGCAGCCGGTCCAGTCTGCTTGGGCTGCCACACTAAAGCACTGCGAACAGGTGGCTGACACAGCGCAAAGGTGCTGCCTCCTGTCCTGGGGGCTGCAAGTCCGAGATACAGTGTCACCCAGCTGGGCCGGTTCCCTCCGGGGCCGTCAGGGCCTCTGTCCCAGGCCCCCACCCTCCCTGCAGTGGTTTGCCCATCCTCTCGGACGTCCCTCCCGCGTATGTGTCTGGGCGCATCTTCGAGGGGCGTTCTCTTCAGGGGGCGTCTGTCTCCACGCTGCCCCTTTCATAAGGACCCCAGGTCCCTCGGATCAGGGCCCTCTCCTCCATGTGACCTCATCGTAACTTAATGGACTACAGTTTCTGTGACTATTTCTGAGGGAGACCACATTCTGAGAGACACGGACGCCACCCCATGTCTCTGTGTGCCCTTTTCTGTCTCTTAGAAGGACTTTGGTGCATTTAGGGTCACCCTCATCCAGGACCTTCATTACAGCTGCATGGAGTTTGTTTCCAAATAGGGTCTCGTGCTGAGGTCCTGGGTGAACATGGATTTGGGGGGGATCCAGTTAAGCCCCCTGCAGTGTTTGAGTGTGTGAGGGCTTGGGGAGAATCAGTTCGGAAGTGGGGAGTGAGTGTGTGTGTACAGACATGTGTTTGAGTGCATGTATGAGTATATACATGTGAGTGCTTGTGAACATGCATGAGTTTGGAGTGAATGAGAGACTGCGTGTGAGAGTGAGTGAGATGGCATGCAAGCATGGGCGTGTGAAATGAGAATGTGTCTGCAACTGGGTGTGTTTGAGTGTTGATGAGTGTGTGTGCTTGTGGGGTGCAAGTAGACGTGTGAAGGTTGGTGCATATGTGAGTGTTTGTGCATGAGAGTGGGTGCCTTTGACAGTGCAGGAATGAGACTGTGCCCCCTTAAGCGTGCAGAGCAGGAGGGTGAGGCCCTGGGGGCGGGGCCCTGGGGGGGCGTGGCTCAGGCCCAGACGCAGACGGAGGCGGCGCAGACCGCGGCGCAGACCGGTAGAGTCTCATCGGGGTTCAGCCGAATCAAGCTCTTCTGTTAGCACAGACTTCTTACGTTGGGTTGGCCATTCAGGGTGCAGATCAAGTAGGAACTTAATCCTACTTAATATCTCCCATCGTTATGGGAGATATTTAAAACACTGAACGTTAAAAAAGATGTAACAGGCACTCCCACAAATCATGCTATTGCATTGTGAATCGTTTTTCTACGACCTGGAAATGGGACATATAGTTCCTAACTGCTGTGAGTTATTACATGTCCCTTAAAGGTTTCAGAAATCTAAGGTGTTCCCTGACAAACCCAGAAGTCTTCCCCCGCTTTTCTGTCTCACTTTGAATGCGTGAACTTGCCATGCGTTTGCCAGGCAGCTTATTCATTGAAAGGAGTAGCAGGTGAACTGGACATCGAGGTCGGGCGGGGTGGCCCTTGGGAGTGTGTGTCAGCAAGCTCTGTCGCCCACAGCGTCCCCAAGCAGGCTGGTGAGCCGGGAGCAGCACCGCGGCTGGTGCTCGCTGGGCTTCGTGCGCAGCATCGCGCTCACTCCGCACATGTGTGCCGCGCTCAGCTCCCCGCCGTGGATCGCCCTGCTCATGCGCGTCGTCGAGGGACACGCGCCCTTCACAGCTGCCTCGCTGCAGCGCCAGGTAACATGCAGCACCAGGTAATGTGCCGCCCGAGTCGTCCCCCTGGGCGCCACTTCGGGGACTGTGGGGACCGCTCGGAAGAGTGGCGTGAAGAGCCAACTCTGGCGGTTCTCAAAATCAGGTGGCTGGGTTCAGCTGTGAGTGCAGAAAAGAACTTGAACCCGCACAAAGCAGATGTTTAAAAACTTGGAGATGTAATCGGGTTTATTAAGTGATTCAGAGATGGTCAGCATCCCACCTAGCAGCTAGGAGGGAACTCTCCAATGCTGGTTTTGCGAAGCAAGGGGCCTAGGTCCTCTACGGGCTTTTCTGTGAGGGGTGAAATCTCATCTGCTTCCCAGGAGTTGTAGAATGAAGGTTTTGAAAATCAAACTAAGAGGAATTTTTTAAAAAGATTTTATTTAGTTACTTTTAGAGAGAGAGGAAGGGAAGGATTAAGAAAGGGAATGAAACAGCAACGTGTGGTTGCCTCTTGCGCCCCCTATTGGGGACCTGGCCTGTAACCCAGGCATGTGCCCTAACTGGGAGTTGAACTGGTGACCCTTTGGTTTGCAGGCCCCTGTTCAGTCCACTGAGCTATACCAGCCAGGGCTATTTTTTAATGGAATAAGTACGTGCATCTATAACGTGGCTCATTTTTTTAACCCCTGATCATCTATGCCATCAATTGACTTGGGTGCAATTTGGCTGTCAAATAATGAACATCATAATTCTCACATGATTAATTCTATTATAGGAACAGAAAAGAAAGAGAAAATAAAATTCTTGTGTCCTCACGTGTCATACGCTGGTTTTCCTTGACGCCGGCCGTTTCTACTCTCCCATGCAGATCTTAGCCCTGCATCTCCTACAAGCGGTGCTGCCGTCGTGGGACAAGGCCGAACGGGCGAAGGACATGAAGGGCCTGGTGGAGAAGCTCTTCGGGTTCCTGGGCAGCTTGCTCACCACCTGCTCCTCAGACGTCCCGTTTCTCAGAGGTGGGCCGCTCACCTCTCTCGAGTCCTGGCCGGCGGTGTGAGTGGGCACCGCCTAGCTCCCTGTCTGTTTCTGCAGAGTCCACCCTGCGGAGGCGGAGGGCCCGGCCCCAGGCCTCGCTGACCGCCACCCACAGCAGCACCCTGGCGGAGGAGGCGGTGGCCCTGCTGCGCACGCTGCACTCGCTGGGCCAGTGGAGCGGCCTCATCAACAAGTACATCAACTCGCAGCTGCAGCCCGTCGCCCGCAGCTGTGGTGCCAAGCCGGCCGACGGGGTGGGTTGTTCACGTCCACTCGCTGGCCTCTGCAGAATGTTACTTTAACTTACAGATTATCTTTTTAAATGCTGCCTATTTTCTCCAGAGATACATTTTAAAGTATGTGTTACTGGCAATAATTATTGAAGACATGAGTATAAAAGTGAATCTGGCCTGCCTGTAAACGGTAGGACATGGGCAGCTCCCCAGCTTCCGACCGTCCTCACCTGCGCTGTCTGTCCACCCCAGGCCCTGCTGGAGGACTGCCCCCTGGACTCTGAGGGCCCGGAGGTCGGCGGCCTCATGGCTGTCCTGGCTGTCATCGGGGGCATTGACAGCCGCCTGCGACTGGGGGGCCAGGTCACGCACGAGGAGTTTGGGGAAGGCACCGTGACGCGCATCACCCCGAAGGGCAGGATCACCGTGCAGTTTTCCGACATGCGGGCGTGCCGTGTCTGCCCGCTGAGCCAGCTGAAGCCGGTAAGTGACCTGTGCTCGGTTCCTGGGTGGTCAGGCAAAGGGATTTCCTACCAGAACTGGGCTCTCACATCAGTGCCGGGCTGGTGGTGGGGCATGACTGCTCTCTGGAGGCTTTCCAGCTGCGGGGAAGCTGCCTGCCTCCTCCCTGGTTTGCGCTGTATGCCCGGGATGAGTAGGGCCTGGCTCACAGGGTTATGAAGATGAGTAGTTCATGCCTCGTTTTAGCCTCAAGAGATGGGAGGGGGCATCAGCAACTTAGCAGGCATTGTAAGCCTCTATGTTATTATAAAATGGCAGTTGAAGTTTATTTTTTGTTGAGTAGTTCAACTTTTTAAAAAGCCTAAAAACGGTTCCTTTAAAACAATGTAGAGCCCGGGCTGGTGTATCTCAGTGGATTGAGCGCTGGCCTGTGAACCAAAGGGTAGTCGGTTCAATTCCCAGTCAGGGCACATACCTGGGTTGCAGGCCGGGTCCCCAGTGAGGGGCACATGAGAGGCAACCACACATTGATGCTTCTCTCCCTCTCTCCTTTGCTTCCCCTCTCTCTAAAAATAAATAAAATCTTTTTTAAAAAGTTAAAAAAAATTTTTAAATTAAAAAAATAATTGGTGTAGAAAATGTTTTTTGATTGTTTTGTGTGACATGGCTTCTGTAGCAGCGACTGTCATCTTAAATCTGAAATACGGATGCCCAGGAAAGGGAGGGGTTTATGTTATTCTTAATAACTTAAGTTGTATTCTAACTCTGTTTCTATAAAACACTTTTTGATGCTTTTGGAAATACATATATGTTGTAGTGTACTGTAAGTATATAGAAAATGCCTAAGTAGATAATAATTACCACTCTGATGTAATTACTGTTGACAAGTTGATGAAGAAAAACCTTAATTTAGGTCATATTTATTATCCATGTAAGCATCTTTCCTTTAGCATCATGTTTTAAAATGATTGTTCTCAGACGTCAGCAGACTCTAGCTGTGTGAGGTCTCTCAGAATGAAGCTTGTGGTTCTGAGAAGTTCCAGAACATTCTATCTGTGCTTGTCAGGGGCCACACAGTGATGGTTTTGCTCTCTCCCCAGCTGCCCGCTGTGGCGTTCAGCATCACCAACCTGCCCTTCACGGAGCCCATGCTCTCTGTCTGGGCTCAGCTGGTGAACCTTGCTGGAAGCAAATTGGAAAAGCACAAAATAAAGAAGTCACCCAAACAGGGATTTTTAGGTTAGTGTGTGGCCATTGTCAGGACTCAGACGCACTGATGCTGTGAGCAAAGGTGGTTGCGGGACCTTGGGCACCTTGAGAGGGACTGGGCGCTAGCAGTGGCCTGCCCCGCGTGGTCTGAGCGAGCATTTGGGGAGGAGTCTGTTCCCGCTCCCCGTGTATCCTCGGGGACCTTGGCTCTAGGACCTGCCTTGCTTCACACCTGTGGACGGTGGGTTAGGGCTGCCCGTGCTTCCTGTCTGGTCTCTGGCCTCTCCATTTTCTGCACCTTGCTCCTGCATGCTCTCTGGGCCTTCTTCTTCCAGACCATTCTCTGCCTGTCGGGAGTCCTTGTTGTGGTACTCCTAACTCCAGCTCCCCCTGCCCTGTCTTCTCAAGTTCCCGCACACATTTGCCCCATCATTGTCATCGCTGCTGTGGCGCTGGCGGTGGTGACTTCCTTTTACTCTGAACCTCCAGTTCTCTCCGCTTGGCTGGAGGGTGCATGCGTTTGACCGGCAGCCCGTGCAGAGTTCAGCTCCCCCTGCCCCTTAGCCCGTCACAGTGAACAAGCCTGTCTGCCCGGGAGTCAAGCTGGGTGCCCGAAGGCCACCTGTGCTTCTTCCATCCCCTGCCTCCCCTGTCCCCATGCTGCCTCTGGGGACTCTGGCCCATCTAGCTGGAGAACACTGCTGTGATAGCTGCGCTTAGCTCCTTGTGTCTGCTGCGTCCCTGGGCACTTCCTCTGCCTGGGCCCTGGTGGTGGGTGGGCACCACTCTCTTCTCTGGTTAGACAGAGGCGGGTCTGGGGAGGGTGGCCATCCTGATGAGGAGGCAGCAGTGGGCAGGGAGTGTCAGCCGGGTTGGCCAGGCGGTGCCCTGGCTGAAAGGTTGAAGTCTTTTGTTTGTGACATAGGTATCTGGGTAAAATTATAGCCGTTTGGGAAACACTTGACTGTACTGAGAGTAGCTAACAGAGTTCTATGTTAAACCGTTAATTTAATCCTCAGAGCCACCAAGGTAGTCGAGTGGGGAGCAAGGAAGGGGAAGACCAGAGGCAAGGGAGCTTGCGGGAGTCCCCAGTCTCAGCGCTGGGCAGATGAGGCCTCCATTCCTGACAGCCTGTGGCCCAGTCAGCCGGTTCCCACGCGGTGGGCGTCGTGTACGCGGCCTCGCTGCCGCAGGGAGCAGAGCCCGTGCAGGGCGCAGGTTCCCGCTGAGGCCTGTTCGCCCACAGGACAGGTGGACCTGGACCTGCTGAGGAGCCAGCAGCTGAAGCTGTACATCCTGAAGGCGGGCCGTGCGCTGCTGTCCCACCAGGACCAGCTGCGGCAGATCCTGTCCCAGCCCGCCGTGCAGGAGGCTGTGGCCACGCAGACAGGTACATTGGCGAGGAGGGCGGGCACTCCACAGCAGGGAGCTAGAGGTGGCTCCTCAGTGTATGAGAAAGGTGGGCCACCTAGCCAGGAGTTGCTGCGCTGTGACCGGTGAGGTCACTGCCTTAGAGGACAAAGGCTAGGACTGAGGCGGGGAGGAGGGAGATGCAGCTCCTGCCGTGACCTGAATTGTGGCACCAGCGGCAGGATGGCAGCGCAGGGGGTGTGCCAGAAACGCAGACTCTCGGGCCGCACCCCCACCTCGGGAGCAAGAGCCTGCCCTACAACAAGGCTCCGAGTTGATTTGAGGCCCAGAGTGTGGCCTGGACTCCTTACTTCCGGGGCTGACGCGGTGTTGCCGTCTGGTGGGTGTTGGAGGAAACGCGTGCACACACCTGTGTTCTGTCCACTTACCTGTTTCTGTGTGTCCAATGACCGCAAGTCACCTGTGGGAATGTGCCACATGTCGAGGCCTGAAGACACGTGTACAGACGCACCTTGTGGCTGCTTGGGCGGCCGTGGTCTGTCTTGAATCCAGAGACAACTGTGTGCTCGTCGCCCGGGGGTGGGTCCACACAGCGGAATATTCGACACCGCTGTTCACAGTGGTGAAATGCGCGCGCGCGGCGCACACACACACACACACACACACACACGTTGCCATGGGAACACAAACAGAGAAGCACGTTGTGGGGTGTCCCTGTTTGTGGTTAGGCCGTGACACCGACAAGGGAACTTCAGCTGACTTTTTTAAAAAGTTTTCAAAGTTACTTTTGTTTTCTACAATGAGCTTTTTGAGTGAAAAAAAAAGCCATGAGATATTTAATAAGCATCTGTGGAAAGAGAGTGCTGAGTATTATGTGCACGAGATAGTTCTTGTGTGTGCCCCTGCCTCTCTGCAGTCAGGGTGGGAGGGGACTCGAGCCGGCTCTGCCCGAGGCCAGAGCTCGGAGACGTGTGTGCACGGACGTCCTGGGGACACCAGCGGCCCAGGTCTGGGGCGGGCCTTGAAGACTGTGGCAGACCCTGAGGCGGGGACCAGGGATCTCCGCTTGGCGAGGGGCCGGGAGGAATTCGGGTTGTGGGTGACTGTGGGTAAAGCTGGGGACGCCCGCGATGTCCTGTGGCGGGAATCGGGTGAGACACGGGCCCACTCGGAAAGCCGAGGCAGGCCCCACGGGAGAGGGCTGATGCTGAGGGTGCGCAGTTGGCCGGTGAGACATCGGGGTGTTCGTGACAAGGGGGTTGAGAGGCGGGGGGATCGCTTCTCTGCCTGGTGAGGAGGTGTCTCCTGGGGGGGGCGTGGGAGGTGGGAGAGGTTCCGGGGGCATGGAAGGTGTGGTCTTTTAGATGAGAAACTTCTGGAAAAGCAGTGAGAGTCAAAGGTGGCTGCCATTTCAGGCTCATTACAGGGAGACCCGGGAGGAGCGCCTGTAAGAAAGTGGGGAAGTCCCGTGGAGTGTGGGGGTGGGTGCTGGGAGTTCATTTTAACATGCTGAGTGGGAGGTAAGGCTGCCCGGGGAGCAGGGACCTGGAAGGTGGCCCCACATGGTGGGAGGTCAGGACACAGAGCCCTGGGGGTCCAGTTGGCTGCCATGTGGTCCTCAATGTGGTGGCACTGAGTCAGGTCACCATTCCATGCTTGGGTAGCACAGGCCCTGGACGGAGCTGTCGAGGGCACAGCCTGAGGAAGTGCCCGGGCCATCTGGTTTGATCATGTGGCATGGAGACATACATATGTTGTCTCTGGCCACTGTCCCTCTTCAGTGGCAAACCGCATGGCTGGTAACTGTGAACCGTTTACTCTCTGGCCCTTGAAGAGAAAGACTTCCAATTAGAGGATTAGTTGAAGTTGTCACCAAACCAAAACCAGGTGCTGCGCACGGCTGGGTGGGTTCCACGCAGTGCATGTTGGGGCTGGTGCAGACGGGCGTTAGCCGCCTCTCGGAGCTGCTCAGTGAGTGGCAGACGGTGCCTGACCGTGCTGGGAACGATGGCTGGCTGGGCGAGCCAGGGCCAGAAGCACGCACACAGGTGTCCCTGGATGGGCGGCTGAGCAGTGAGTGTGCAGAGAGAGAGAGAGACAGACAGACACACGCTCGGGGGGAAGGGCTGGGGCCAGGGGTTGGGGGGGGGGACTTTCGCTGGCTCTAAGGATACAGGTGCCCTGATAAAGGACTGAGCCGAAAAAGCAGGGGCTAGGGGGGGACTCTTCAAAGGCTAGTTTGGGCCATCTAGGCCTTGGAGGTTTGGCTCATCCAGTGCGTGACGGGATAGAAGTCCTATCCACTCAGCATGCTCAGTGCATCATCTTTAATGCCACACACGTTTTGTTTCCCAACCCAGATGATGGTGCAGCTGCGTCCCCTGACCTGGGGGACATGTCTCCCGAAGGGCCACAGCCCCCGATGATCCTCCTGCAGCAGCTGCTGGCCTCGGCCACCCAGCCGTCCCCGGTGAAGGCTGTATTTGACAAGCAGGAGCTCGAGGTACTGCAGCGTCGGTGGTGGCTGGGCCCCCGCACCACGCTGGGTGAACATTGGCTTTTTCCCTACATGTGAATGTTCTCGCTCGTTGGTTCTTTTTTTTCCCTTTTCTCTTTTGGGTGTCTGTGTCTCGTGTGGCCCCAGGGAGGGCTCTGCCCCCGAGGAGCTCAGGGGGCTCCCTCCCTGATTTGTCATGAATTTTAAATGATGTGTCACGTTGGTTTTTAGTCGTAGCACATCATCACACTAGTTAGAAAGTGGAGGGGTTGGAGTTCAGCCTCGCTGTGCATTGTTTGAAAAGAAGATTGCCAGGCTCGACATGGGTTAATGCTTCAATATTCACAGAGGGATCTTTTTCCAGGAAATATTGCTCGGAAAGGAGCTCCTTTGACCTGTGAGGGTTGCACTGGCTTGTTTGTCCTCTCAGTCCAAAGCCTTTCTTGGACACACTCTGTTACTGCCAGGTTCTGGGCCCTCACCCCTCGCCCTGCCTACCCCCGCACTTCCCACCGCTTGAGGGCCGGGGCTAGGGGCGTATGTCCCCAGAGGAGGTGACATGTGACTGGGTCTGAGGGTGGCAGCCATCATGGCCTGAGATGTGGAGAATGAGATACTTTTAAAAACCCTTCTTGCTGCTTAATTCATGACCAATTCTTGGTAAAATAACAGACAGAAGAGCTCAGGCGCTCGGTCTGGCCGGCAGAAAGCACCTGGTGGAAACCCTCAGAGGGCAGGGCCCTGTGGGGAGCTGGGGTCCAGAGGGAAGGGCCACCGCCTCTGGCAGCCAATGGGGAAGCTGGCGGCGGTCCCCAGTGCATGTTGGCACTCAGCGGGCAAAGGCCAGAAATGGTGGCTATGGGGGTTTGGTGACCTGGCCAGCCACTGGTTAGGTCTGCAAAGCTCGAAATGACAGCAGTGGCCTCAGCGTGGCCGTGTCTCCAGGCAGCCGCAGAGACAGAAGAGGACGCTGGGCATTGAGGCAGGAGGGTGCTGGGCAGAGCGTGCCCCGAGTCACACCGGGGTCCCCAGTGGGGAGAAGAGAGGCGGAGAGGAAACCAGGGTGAGGCGCTGTCCTCTGGGGACCAGGAAGGGCTGTTGTCTCGGAGAGCACGTTCCGTGTTTGTCTCCCACGGGTCTTGTTCCATGTGGCAGGTCGTGTCCCCTCAGCCTGCGGTCTGTGCGCTGTTTCCCCATGGTTCTCACAGAGACGTGCCTGCGTGTGCATGTTCTCCCCCCGCCCCCCCCCCCCCCACCCCCGCTCGTGCTCAAGTGCCCCACCTCCCTGGCTTGGTTTCCACCCCTGCCCCTCCCAGTTCGGAAACTGCTGACTGTGACGTTCTTTCCTGTCCAGCATCCCCTGTTCTTGTCCACGTCTGTCACCGCACAGCTGCCAGACGTGCGGCCCGGTTCTGTGAGGTCGCTCCTCATGGTGCGTCAGCTTCCCCAGTTGTGTGGATCTCTCGTGCTCTGCACTTGGAGGCAGGCAGGCTTCTGGTGGTGGGGTTGAATTTCTTTGTTGCTAATCCTGACGTCTGGGCTGCCTGTCAGTCTGCTCTTGGTGGTCTTTTCTCTTGGTTACACTCCATCCCAGTTTGGCCTTCTCCTGTACTTGGCGGTTTTTATAGCGTCCTGGGCGTGTCAGGTGTTGCGTTGTAGTGGCTCTGGGTTCTGTCAGCGCTGGGCACGGGACTCCGGAGTTTATCTCGTGGACCGTTTGGTACTTGGCAGCCCTGGGTTTCTTCCCAGCCTGTCTCCCATGCTCAGTTTGATAAAACAGTACTGCGAGGGCACCTGCAGCTGAGGCCAGGTTGCAGGTGGGTGGTGGGGTCAGGGTCGGGGTCGGGGTAGAGGGTGTTGTGTGTGCCAGAGGAGGGGACGGAGCTGCCCTGCATGGTCCCAGCAGCTTGTTTCTTGTGTGATTTCCTCCCTGTTCTTCCTACCTCACCTGCAGAGTGGTGCTTCCCCCTCTGCATGGCTGAGAGCAAATTTGGGGGCACACAAGTCCATTGTCATCTCTGGCTCGTTGTCTGGAGGGAGAGGGTGGTAGGTGGTAGGTGCTGCTTTGTCCCGGGGAAAGGGGCCCCCTCTCCCTGCCCTGGGCCGCCCCCCTGCCTTCATGCCCTCAGCTTGCATCCTGCCCAGCGCTCAGGGCTGCTGCTTTGACCTTTTCTTTAGAGCACGTTGAGCACTGGTTAAATTCCCAGGCTCTGTGTGTGCCAGGTGGGAGTTAATAGGCCATCGTGTTTTCCCTCAGCATTGAACTACGAAAGCCGTCTGTGTCGGGTTTTACCACCCTTTTAAATGCGCACACCCGTCTGGGCTTTCTGCACATCACGATAGCAGGCTGCAGTCGCCACTTCCTTAGTCCGGCTGAGGTTGCCTGGCATCACAGCACTGCTGTCCTCTGTGCAGGCGGCCGCACTGGCCGTGTGTCAGTGTCTGGCCGTGGAGTGCACTCACCCGTCCAGCCCGGCGTCGGAGGATGGCAGCCCCAGCGAGGCCACCACGCCCGTGCCCACGCAGCATCTGCGCCCCCTCCGAGCCAAGAAGTGCAAGCAGTCGCCGGTTCCCGCGCCACCCACTGTGCGTCAGCTCATGGAGATGGGGTTCCCCAGAAGGAACATCGAGTTCGCGCTCAAGTCGCTCACGGGCGCCTCTGGGAATGCCGCTGGTTTGCCAGGTACGCGCCCTCCTCGTGGGTGCCACGTGGCACCCCTTGAGTGCCTGCAGGTCCAGCTGGTGGTGCTGATGTCTGGGGGCCTTGGGCAGGTGGGTGCCATGGGGCCACTGTGGGTGTGCTGTGCGTGCTCACTGCAGGTGTGGAGGCCCTGGTGGGCTGGCTGCTGGACCATGCTGACGTGCAGGTCACGGATCTCTCGGACGCAGACACCGGGTCTGAGGACTGTTCCGACGAGGAGGTGATGGAGGACTTCGACGACATGGCCTACGCTATGGTCAGTGCTTCCGTGCGCTGCCCCCGCGCTTGTGCCTGTGCCCACCTGTCCTCTGTGCTGGGCACCTCCGGGCCACTCCAGAGGGCTCTCCGCAGTCCTGCTGGGCTTGCAGGGGCACAGACCCTCGTTCCAACATCTGATGGTGTTGGGTAGGCATTAGAAACACTAAGAAATCATGCTTTATATGACACCTTGACTTCTGATCTGAGTAAATTCTTGTATGGGATTCATTGGCAAATGCCTCAGCAATTTTCTGTACTTTCAGTTTCTGAGACTCTTTCTGCTTACTGTACTGTTGCCATTAATCTGATTTAAATGAAGAATTTTAGCTTCATTTAGCAGGCCTCAAAGAACCAAAAGGTCACCAGTTTGATTCCCAGTGAGGACACAGGCCTGGGTTTCGGGCCAGGTCCCCAGTGGCGGGCGCACAACAGGCAGCCACACATTGATGCTTCTCTCCCTCTCTTTCTTCTTCCCTTCCCCCACTCTCTAGAAATAAAATCTTTTAAAAATGATGTCTAAATTAAGAATTTTAGCTGTTCAAATATATTTAGAATGAGCTGTTTCATCTTCTCAAGGTAAACCTTATCCATGAATAAACCTTTCCCTGCTCCAAAAAAAAGAAAGAAAAAAATTTATAGGGAAAAATATGGTAAGTATTTCATACTTTATATCTTGATATTGTAGATTTCACACACTTCTGTCTTTCTAAGTAGGTTTATCTGGTTCCCCATTCTAAAAAAAGATTTCATCCTCTGCAGTCGACTGGTGCTGTGGTAACTGAGAGCCAGACTTACAAAAAGCGAGCGGACTTCCTGAGTAATGATGACTATGCCGTGTACGTGAGGGAGAACATTCAGGTGAGTCGTTGTCTGAGGCGGGAGCCTGGCTCGGCCTCTCCGTCAGCCAGCGTTCCGGCCTCTCGGAGGCCAGAGAGTAAGGAGCCGAGAGTAAGGGTTCGGGACAGGGACAGAGCCAGACAGCAAGCAGTGGCTGGGCCACAGCGATGCGGCCACCTTCTTGGGTGGCCCCTATGGGACGCTTTTTCAAATCCGTGTTTGCTTGTGTGTGTTGTTCTCATTGGCTTCTAACTTACAAAATCTAGTTGTGCTTTTCATGTAGTCAGTCCTTTATTCACTTAAGTCCTTCCTTGTGTTACTTCTTTTGTTAGGTCACTCCATAGAAAGCCCCCAAATCGTCTTATTTCTCCTGTAGACATGTCAGTATGTATCGCGAATAGAGAAAGGATTTTTAAATGTTTTTTACTTTTTTTACATTTATTTTATTTATTTTTTATTTTGTGTTTTTTTAATTTTATTTATTTTTAGTGAGAGGAGAAGGGAGGGTGAAAGAGAGGGAAACACCAATGTGTGGTTGCCTCTCGTGTGCCCTCTACTAGGGAACTGGCCTGCAACCCAGGCATGTGCCCTGACTGGGAATCGAACCAGTGACCCTTTGGTTCGAAGCCCGTGCTCAATCCACTGAGCTATACCAGCCAGGGCGGATTTTATTTTTGACATGATATTACTGTTACCAAAATAAATGGTAACTCCTTAATATCATCTTGTATCCAGTGCTTGCTCAGATATTCCAGGTGTCCTCAAGAATACCTTTTTGGGGGACCTTAAAAAATTCAGCTACGATCTAGCTCATACGCCTCACATTAGGGGAGTGTGTCTCTGAAGTGTCTTGTAACACAGGCCAGTTTCCCTGCCTATTTTTTTCATGTCATTTATCTGTGGCTGAAGCTGTGCCGGCCTACTTCCTCCTTCCTCTACGTGTTGTACGTGTGGAGTGGTGGCTGTGGGGTCTGGACCCAGGCCTCTTAGGCACCGAGGCGCCTCGTGGACCAGCCCGCAGTGTCGCTGGGCTAGGTTGCATCAGCCGGCTCTTTCAGCCTTGTCTGTTCAGAACGTCTCCCTTTGTTGTTCCTCTTAGTGCTCCCATAGCCGTCAGCACCCTCGCCTGGACCGTCATGGTGGGTTACAGGGTATGATTTTCTAACTGTCGTCCCTTCCCAGTTGTTAGCTGGAGGTCTCTCTTCTTTGAAGAAAACTTTTCTATCAACTCTGGTTAGTTTTTATAATACAGTTTGTATACGAAAGGCAGGAGAAATGCTTTGTTTTGTGTTGTTTTTGGCTTCATCGGTTTTCTGAATGGCAGATCGCTGCCCTGGTCCTTATGAGGGTGACCGGAACCTTGTTAAGCTCCATCCCTGTGAGGACTTCATTGGCTCCTCTGGGTTTGCTGTGTTTCAGTCACTGCTCCCCTCGATCAGGTTGTTCTCTGGAGTGAGCATGTGCATCTGAGGGTGCTCCCTTGCTTTCTGGCACCGGTGGGTCTGGCCCCTCCGGTGCATTTCCGGCCTCAGACAGGGAGCCCGTGGCTCTCCAAAGAGCCCTGGTGCCGCTTGTACAGAAGGGGCTTGAGCGTGCCCTCTGTGCAGGCGGAAGCCCCCCTCAGGAGTCACACTGCCACTCACAGAGGTTCCTTCATCCGCACTGTGGGCTGAGCTGCATCTTGTACTTGATTTCAATTTGAGGTGGGAATGATGGTGCGGTGCTGCCGGACGTACGAGGAGGTGTGCGAAGGAGACATGGGCAAAGTGATCAAGCTGGACAGGGACGGGCTGCACGACCTCAACGTGCAGTGTGACTGGCAGCACAAGGGTGGCACGTACTGGGTCCGCTACATCCACGTGGAGCTGGCAGGTGAGCCCGCCGTGTGTGCCCGTGGCCTTCTCTGCGTGACAGGCTGCCCGGGAGGGAGGCTAATGGCGGTGCCTTTGTCGTTGGCCTCCGCAGGCTACCCCCCGCCAAGCTTTCCCTCCCACATCAAGATCGGTGACAAGGTGCACGTCAAAGCCTCGGTGACCACCCCGAAGTACAAGTGGGGATCCGTGACGCATCAGAGCGTGGGCGTCGTGAAAGGTAACCTCTCTGTGCGACAGGACTCCCAGTTCTCAACTGATGGGAACTTTTTTTTTTTTTTTACTCAAGGGCAGAAAAGCAAGTGTGAAGAAAGCCTCATGATAAATAAAGTGTTCTTTGGCTGGTCAGTGCCTCCGACATGGGAGCACACCTGTGGTTAAGTCAGGGACACTAATGCATTGCATCTCAGGAGGATGTGCACCCTGGAAACCGGGGCGTCACAAAGGGCTAATGGGGTGTGTGCTGGGTATTTGGGGGAGGTTTCGAGGAAGTGGGTTAATTCTAAGAAGGGGTATCTTAATGAACGTTTTGGAAGAATGGATCCAGGAAGAAGTTAGGATTGGCACGAGGAGGCCGTTGTTTGTTCCAGCCGGAGCGCCTGGCTGTTTGGGTTTGGACTGACCAAATCAGAGCAGACGTGCCTGGGGGCGGTTTTGGCTTCCCCATCAGTCCCAGGGCGCCTGGTCCGATGGCGCTGTGCGTGTGCTCCGCCCAGTGGCCTGCATGCGAGCCAGCTCTCTCTGTCTGGGACCACTTTTCTCTTTTCCTCAATGCTTTATAAAAATTCAGGACTAAACGTAGTGGAAATGCGCAAACGATGAGAGTTAGGAACCTGGAAACCCAAACTTCTCCTCCCTTCATATTTGACGTGGCGTGGAGCGGTTAGGTCAGACAAGTAGCATGCATTCAAAGGTGCAGGATTAACCGTCGCTTGGGAAGGAATTACACATGTGTTCACTGTAAGTTCATCTTTAAACTCACGCAGTGTCTTAGAGACCCCACCTTCTTCCGTTTTGTTCAAGCCTCGTGGAAAAGTTCCTCCTGTCACACAGCTGCGGTTGGGAATGGCAGTGGAGGCGGGGGGCCTGCCCCGGGGAGGGTCGTTTCTCAGCTTCACAGGAACAAGTGGCGTATTGAACATTTCACTTGGGCTTCACTTTTTTCTTATGAGATTATTAAAAGCTTTACAAATCAAACCAAAGGTAGATTATAAAAATAAGAACTTGGCTTAGAGGTAACTAACTGATTGGAGCAGCATGGTGCTCTCATCGGAGGGCAAGAGATGTTTTTCCATCATTAACGTGATTGGCATTCCGGAGGTACTGAATGGTGATTAACATGGTGTGATACAAACCAGCCCACCTTGCTGTGGAAAATTTGAAACATCCAAAAGTAGAGCATAGAGTCAAATGAGCCTCCAGGTACCGACGGCCGGGCCTCCACAGTTGTCATTTCTGGCCCAAGTCTCCCCCTGCTCCCCAACACCCCGTGACCCCTCCCTCCTGAGTTTGAAGCTAATCCCTGAGGTCAGGGACTAGCATCCCTGTGAGTCTCTCTAAGACGGAAACATTCCTGTGACACGCAGGTCACATGGTGAGGTAGAGTTTAAGTTGTATTTTATGTTCTTATTGGTGACAAAGGTGTCTTAGGCAGTCTGCTCTGTCCCAGCTTTCAG
Organism: Sturnira hondurensis; assembly: GCF_014824575.4. Classification (NCBI taxonomy): domain Eukaryota; kingdom Metazoa; phylum Chordata; class Mammalia; order Chiroptera; family Phyllostomidae; genus Sturnira; species Sturnira hondurensis. The sequence continues at coordinate 14,632,394 of NW_028080496.1, read as the reverse complement.
TGCCAATGGGAAGGATGTCATCGTTGACTTCCCTCAGCAGTCCCACTGGACAGGGCTCTTGTCCGAGATGGAGCTGGTGCCCAGCATCCACCCCGGGGTCACGTGAGTCTTTATTTGTCTGTTGCTGCGTTTGCTTGGGCGGAGTGGCTTTCTGTGGAATGAAATTTGGTAAGTGACTCCTCTTTTTCTTAGCATCTCACAGCTGTTCTCCACACAGGTGTGATGGCTGTCAGATGTTCCCCATCAACGGGCCCAGGTTCAAGTGCAGGAACTGTGATGACTTCGATTTCTGTGAAACGTGTTTCAAGACCAGAAAACACAACACCAGGCATACGTTTGGCAGAATAAATGAACCAGGTATGGTAGAATGGTTGTGTTCTTGATGAGATTGTTACTGTGACAGCGAGGTGGTGGCTTTGCTCTCTGAAGTTCACGTTCATGCAGCGAGCCCTGCCTAGAGTGCCCCATGAAGCAGGGAAGAGGGTCCTCCCTGCTGGATGAGTGGCTTTTTTTCAATGAGGGGCCATGGAAACTGCTTGCTTATCTCTCCATAAAGAACATTAAGAAGACCTCAAGTACCTAATAATGTGGTTTATTGCATGGGTGTTGACTTGGATAGTCGGAGAGCAAGTGTTTTTCGGTGTATGTCTTTATATGTATTTTTTTATTGTGGCAGAATTTTTACAACATAGGCTTTGCCATTTTAATTATTTTTCAGGGTACAATTCAGGGACCGGTACACCACAGTCTATTTCCAAAATGTTTTCATCATTCCAGACAGAAACTGTAGCCATGGAGCAAAAAGGCCCCTCATCTCCTCTCCCAGCCCGTGGCAATTTCTAATCTGCTTTCCATCTCTGATTTTGGTACCTCTAGGTATTGCCTAAGTCAGGGGTGGCAAACTTATTTTCCCCGGGGGGCCCACAGCAGCCTCGCTGTTGCCTTCAAAGGGCTGCATGTCACTTTCGGACTGCATACGTGTGACTACTCCTGAACAGTTAAGCGAGAGCTCGGCGCTGCTGCCAGGTAGAAACAAGGTCCTGGGCCAGATAAAACAAGGTGGAGGGCTGGATTCAGCTCACAGGACTTGTGTTTGCCACCTGTGTCCTAGGTGAAACTGCCCTGCATCTGTCTCTTTGTGACTGGCTTATTTCACTTCGCGTTCTGTTTCCAGGGCTCATGCCCATTGCAGCACGTGTCAGAAATCCATTTCTTTTTGATATTTATGTAACATTTCATCGTGTGTATATGCTGTGTTTTGTTCATCATGTACGTTTTCATGGCCACTGGGTTAGTCCCACCTTGTTGCAGTTGGGGATGATATGTGTACATTCTGTGCCAATCCCTGGGCGTCCCTGCTTTCAGCACCAGTTAAGGAGCTGCCAAAGGCTGTCCCGGCGCTGCATCAGTTTCTATTGCCACCACTGTGGAGGGGCTTCCTGTTCCCCGACAGCCTCAACAACATTTATTTTTCTTTTTTTTTCAATTAGAGCCATTCTAATTGGTGATTTTGATTTGAGGTTTTCTTTTTAAAAAAATATATTTTATTTATTTATTTTTAGAGAGAGGGGAAGGGAGGGAGAAAGAGAGGGAGAGAAACATAACGTTGGGTGAAGTAAGAGGTTCAGTGGTAATTGGGTGCATGGGTGCGTTGCAAACGGATCCCCGCAGTCGGACTAGTGAGTTAACACCAATCTTACCACACCTGTGCTAGACTGTCTCTCTCTCCTGTAAGCCTTTCACCTTCCTATTTACATTCTCTAAACTTTCACTCCTCAATTCTTTATTCTAGATATTTTTTACTCATTGCCTTTTCATATGAGTCTCGTCTGCTAGTAAACCTGTTCAGTGAGTTCTTCATTTGGTTACTGGAGCATTTCTCATCTTTCTGTTGTTGTTTTTTTTTTAACATAGTTTCTGATTCTCTGCTGAAATATTCAGTAGAGAATATTTATATTTTTTGAACATTTGAAAGTGGAGTTGTCTTAAAATCTGCATCTTGCGACTCTAATATCTGGAGCGCCTCTGGCTCTGTTTTGTCCTCTCTTCTTTCTGGTGGTTTTCAGGCATGGTCATCAGTGTCCTCACATCCCATTGCGTACTGGACATTATATGAAAAATGATTTCTTGAGTCAGTTTGAGGCCTAAGCGATCTCTCCAGCGATCGGGGGGAGGGTCGACCTTTCTGGGAACTTTCTAGTAACTGGGAGAGATAACTCTCTAGGCTTGTGTCGGTCCCATTGCATTCAGCACTGTGATTTCACGTGGAGCCGTAATTATTAAAAACTGTCAGACAGCCCTGTGTGTCTGCCTGCCCTCTTGGGCTTCTTCTTGCTGGAAGTGTGGGTTTCCTGTGGTCATCCCCTCCTCTGGAGGTGGGCTCTGGTCTCCAGTTCCTGGCCTCCCCCCAGACCCCTCCCCCCACGCCGAGCCTGTCTAGAGTACCTGGGGGCTCTCCTTAGGAAGTGCCACAGGCCCCAGGGAAAGTAGCCTCTGATCGCCAGCGCAGTGCCCCGGGTCCCTCCTCCCACCTCAGCCTTCCTCGGACCCTCAGGTCCTGCTCCCATTACCCTCCGCCACCTCAGTCACTGACGCTTTCGAGATTCATCCGCCTTTCAGTGTTCGTCCACCCCTCACAGCCTTCCTCAGTGGGAGGAGGAAACCCTTTGCACATCTGCTTGTGCTTTGCATTATAAAGGCGTCTTTAATGGGAGTGCTCCCCGTGAGCACTGGCACTGGACTCCTCCCCAGCCCCGGATTGCCCCCCGGGGGGTTTGCCACTGGGTGCTGCCGGCAGGGTCACGTGGCACTGACCACAGCGGTGTGTGAGCTTCAACTCCTGGCGGCCAGAGGTTGTCTTGCCTGGGTTTTCTGGACGCCATTTCATTAGCTCCTTTCAGTTTGCGAGCTTCAGCATGGCCGTGAAGGAAGCAGCTCAGCGTCGTGCGTCTCAGTCGTTGACGGTCCCGCCCTCCTGGATTAACAACACTGTTTGGTCACCATGCACAGGACAGTCGGCCATATTCTGCGGCCGGTCCGGGAGGCAGCTGAAGCGGTGTCACAGCTGTCCGCCCGGAACGCTGCTGGACAGCTGGTCCCGCATGGTGAAGTCCCTCACTGTGTCGTCCTCGGTGAACCAGGCCTCCCGGCTCATCGACGGCAGCGAGCCCTGCTGGCAGTCGTCTGGCTCGCAGGGGAAGGTAGTGTGTGCACGCCCGGCCCTCCACTCTCCCTCACCTGTCACCCCTTTACCCTGCCCCTCACCTGTGGCCCTTCACCTCTCAGCTGCAGGTGAACACTGGAAACCTGCTCGGTTGTGCTGTGATGGCACCTGTTGGTACTTGTTTTGTACTTTGGCTCATTAATTACTTTAGCTGCACTGTTCAGTTTTTATTGTCAGATTTTAAATAATACAGGTGACAGGTGGTATCTCTATCCCATTAATAGACGGCAGAATAGGGTTCTGTCTTTACTCCCCATCATGAGCTATCTGGTCAGATTCCGCTGTGGTTGGAAACGTCTCTCACACGTCCTATCTGACCTTTGGAATGTTAGTGGATTTGCACCTACATGTGGGTCACATACTCTGGACATACAGTCAGACACGGGGTGAGGGGCTTTCTCTCCACCATGTGGACCCTCCCCCATGCCTGCTGTTTGATGGCTGTGCAGGGTCCGCCCTGGGTCCTGATAAGCAGGTGAGGAAGCGGAGTGCTGTTGCCTCTGTGGTCGCAGAGGCAGTTCCGTCTGCCATGCCATGTGATAGATTGTGATAGATTCTCAGGCTTGATTCTGTTTTTTAAAGTTTTTTAGAGAGAGGAGGAGGGAGAGAAACATCAATGTGTGGTTGCCTCTCGTGTGCCCCCTACCGGGGATCTGGCCCACAACCCAGGCATGTGCCCTGACTGGGAATTGAACCCGAGACCCTTCGGTTCTCCAGGGCAGCACTCAACCCAGAGCCACACTATCCAGGGCTTCAGTGATATTATTTTAGCAGCTGAAATGTACTAACTGAGAATTATTTTCTTTAAGCACTGGATCCGTTTGGAGATTTTCCCAGATGTTCTTGTTCACCGACTGAAAATGACCGTCGACCCGGCGGACAGCAGCTACATGCCTTCCCTGGTCGTGGTGTCAGGTAGTGCGTTCGTTAGGTCAGAGACCCTTGTCTGTCATACAACAAAACCTGCCGGTCTGATCCCCTCTCCGCCCCCTTCCCTTCCAGGTGGTAATTCCCTGAATAACCTAATTGAGCTAAAGACAATCAATATCAACTCTACTGACACCACAGTGCCCCTTCTGAGTGACTGCACGGAGGTAAGTGGGTGCGGTGGTGCCCCATGGTGATAGTTTGCAGATGAGGACTAGGAGACCTTTTTGACCTTTTCCATGGGGATATTGAACCCATCCCCCACCTCTGAATTGTATTTATTTTAGACTTTGGCATGTACACCACTGCGTATTAGGTCAGCTTGAAAGGGAAGCAGATAACTTACACCCTCCCTCTGGTGAGAAGTGGCCACAGGGCGCCTGGCCGAGTTTCGAGGAGGCAGGTGGTCCGTTCTGTGCACTGGCTGCAGTCTTGTCCTTGACCATGTCTGTCCATGTGCGATAGTTTTCTGGGACCATGCGCCACGTCGCAGCTGCTTTTTGTTTGCACACCCCCTGGCCTAAAGTGCTGGGCTTGTCGTGAGGTGCTGAGCTCTGCATTGGTTTTGATGGGTGAGGAGGTGATTTTCCAAATGCGTCCAAGTGTATGTTCTCTCTTGAAAACTCCATCTGAGATGCTCAATGAGGGTCCTTTTAAACAGTGCCCTGTATCACAGACCGGTGAGATCACCTCTCACATCTTTCCACACGGTGTCAGCATCATGGTGATAAACATACATAAAGTAATACAAATTAAGATGGTTTTTTTATACTGCCAATATCGTTGTCTGGTGAGGACACTACTTGCTAAAATGATACTGAGTAAAGATATAAAAGAATTGACTTTCATTTATCTAATATTCAGTGAATTTATTTTTAAATGGGTAAATGAAGTTTAGCAATCATTATTATTTTTTTAAAGATTTTATTTATTTATTTTTAGACACAGGGGAAGGGAGGTGGACAGAGAGGGAGAGAAACAATAATGTGTGGTTGCCTCTTGCATGCCTCCTACTGGAGACCTGGCCTGCAACCCAGGCATGTGCCCTCACTGGGAATTGAACCTGCGACCCTTTGGTTCTCAGGCCAGAGCTCAGTCCACTGAGCCACACCAGCCAGGGTTACCATTCATTATTATTTTTACTTTTGGCCTATGCAAATAAAGACAGACAAGGTGTATTAACATAAAAAGCTGATCCATGCCATAGGTTAATTTGTTTGGGTGAGAGGTTGGTGTCTTGCATATGGAGTCGGTGGGATATGCCAGTTCCTTTCCTGAGGCTCAGATTTCATGGTCCAGCCTTATGTTACCTGGAGGCTTATTGTTTTTGTTTATTTTGTTTTAGTCTTCAGCAAATAGAATTGGGGGGCACCAGTCATTCCTGAATGTCGTTGAACCATATTGTGACATACTGTTTGATTAATTAATGCCAGTGGTGTTAATAAATGAGTGCACTGGCAAATTATTAAAATGAAAGATAATACTGAGTTTGTCTAGAAAAGGATACTGAATTTCATTTTATTAACGGTAGGTAACTAAACACTACATGTCTAATGTATTAATTATAGTCCTGAATATTTTTGTATTTTAAGCAAATTAACAGCTACAGAGTTAATTAAATCAATCATTGAGATTGCTATTCATAAGAGATGCATTAACTTTAATCAACTGTCAGACAGCAAGTTATTACAGAATATTTGCTGAGTGTAGAATAGCGTATATCACATGTATGAGATGTATGAAGCATCTTGAATAATCAGAAAACTCATAACCCACTCTTCATCCCTCCAAGCCACTTAAGAACTGGAATAGCCCTGGTCAGGTGGCTCAGTTGGTTGGCTCATTATCCCATACACCACAAGGCTGTGGGTTCGATCCCTGGTTGGGGCATGTACAGGAGGCAACCAATCAATGTGTCTTTCTCACATTAGTGTTCCTCTCTCGTTCTCTGTCTCTCTCCCTGGCCCCCACCTTCCTCTTTCTCTCAAATCAATAAAAACAGCCCTGGCTGGTGTGGCTCACTGGATTGAGCACCTGCCTGTGAACCAAAGGGTCCCTGGTTCGATTCCCAGTCAGGGCACATGCCTGGGCTGCAGGCCAGGTCCCCAGTAAGGGGCACATGAGAGGCAACCACACATTGATGTTTCTCTCCTACTTCCTCCTTCCCTTCCCTTCTCTCTAAAAATAAATAAATAAAATATTGAAAAATAAAACATAAAATAATAAAAACATACCCTCAGGGGAGGACTGAAAAAAACCACCAGAATATTACCATTCTGTGAAGCTACCGGACATTGTAGCATTACCTACCCTATAAAAAAGGCTTGCTATGGGGTTTTCTACCACAACCAGAAAGGGAAGGTACACTGCATTCCCCACAAACCTAACGCCAGCTTCATCAGTCACCAGCATTTTTGCATATCACGTTCCACTCTCTCCATCTTTCCGCTCCCGCCGTTTTTTTCCTTCTGGACTCTTTAGAAGCAAGTCCCCAGAGTGCCCTTATTTCAGTAGTGTGTACTTGAGCATTCCTCTCTCAGAAGGACTAAGCAGTGTGGCCACATTGCCGTAGGCACACCTCACCGTCACTAACATCATATGTGCCCCACCCCCCATCAGTGTTGCGGTTTCCCAGGTATCCCGTTCACGCCCATTTGCGGTCTGTCCGTGGGAAGCATGATTCGCACAGTACCTGCAGTTCCCACTCCATTCCCTTGCTTTGCAGTTCCCTTGCTTTTCCCTTGTTGAGGAAAGAAAGGGACTGGGTCTCCTCCTGTAGGATTTCTCGTTTCTCAGTTTGGATTACCCATCCCAGTGGTTTGGTCAAGCTCTGCTTCCTGTGACGTCGTAGATAGACCTGAGGTCTAAGCAAGTCCCAGGGAGAAGGCACTGGCAGCGTGTGTGTCCTGTGCATCCCGCTGTGTCGGTCCGCTCACAGGAAGTCGGTGGCCGAAGGAGGAACGCCGTGACGCAAACACGTCTCGGGGTGGGGGCGGAGCCAGCTTCCACCCGCGGTGGCAAAGGCGTCATAGACAGGTTGTAACTCCTCTGGACCCCAGTTTGAACAAACCAGCGACGCAGAGATGCTGATGAGAATCTGATCGCTGGCAGCGTGTTAGATGGTGCCAGGGGGTCCCACTGTGGCTGTGCTGGCCACAGCGTGGAGATATTGTCTGTGAGCCCATAGTTTAGTTTTCGCCCACATACCGGAGCAGCCCACTGCCTGAAACTCCCTGAAGGGGACCCACACCGGAACAAAATCGGTTGTGCATTTGTAGTTGCTCAGCTATGTGATGGAGTCACGGGGCTCTTTGTACTGTCACTCTAATTTATAAATACTCACACATTTTCATTACGTTTTAAAGATCACAGAGCCTCTGTGAACTTCTTGGCCTTGACCTTCTTTCTTAATACATCTTGGTTCAAGAAAGCTTTGAAACAGAAAGGTTCACGGTAGCACAGTGAGGCTCTCAGAGTGTTTCATTCTCGTAAGAAAACCCACATGAGTCCCGCACCCTGGGAAGTTGACTCCTTTTGAAGGCAAACCCTACTCCCACCGCCAGATGTTTCCTCCCTTGACAGCTCCAGGACGGACGTCCTGACATATGCACACACTCCGTGTCTGACGCATCCTGCTCTCCGCTGCAGGCACTGAACGAACGTGTCCTCCGCAGAAGTCTGCAGCTCTCCGTCTTTGTGTCCAGTATCACAGGTACATTGAGATCGCCATAAAGCAGTGCAGGAGCTCCGGCATCGACTGCAAGATCCACGGGCTCATCCTGCTGGGGCGCATCCGCCCGGAGGAGGAGGATTTGGCTGCGGTCCCGTTCTTGGCGTCAGACAATGAGGAGGAAGAAGACGAGAAGGGCAGCAATGGGAGGTGAGAGGCACTGGGGTCTGCTGCTGCTGATTCCAAAATTGGCACTTCCACATGTAAATACTGAATCAGGTGTCTCCTAGGCACAGTGGTTAGACACCCGTGGGGATGGCACACACTTGTGGATTCTCTCACAAAAATGATCATTGGATTAATTTCAGGGACATGTTGAATGTAGGAAACACACTTTATTTAGAAAAATCGCATTAAAAAAGGGGAACTAAACATGTTTATTCTACTCGAAATATCATGTCTAATACTTCAGTATATGTATCCTTGTTTTTTTTATTTGTCCCTAATTATGTTTTCCTATGGACATGGTATTGCATATGTTTCATAGCCTTCTTTGCTAAGTGTTTTATTGCCTACTTTTGAATTTAGGAAATGTGTCCTGATAAAATACATGCGACAGAGTTTCCCAGGCGGACTGTTTGGAAGCGTGCAACCTGGTGGCATCACACACGCTCACATAGTTGCCGCCTTGGCCTTCTGTGCCCTGCTGTCCGATGTGCAGTGTTACCCAGAGCAGGGTCTCCTCTCCCACTACGCTCTCGTTTCCTCCCCCGAGTTGGTGACTGGTGTACGCATGCGCCCACCACGTCCACGGAGTGCCTACCATGGGCTGGCCCTCCTTTCCGTCTGTGGGTGCCTGTGCAGGAGGTGGGGCTCACAGAGTGAGATCAGAGAGACTCACGCACAGCCTAGTGGCCTTGCAGCCGCTGGCGCGCACAAAGGGGGAGCACTCTGTGCTTTGAGACTGGCAAGGAGCCTTGATCGGTTGGAACAAGGAGAAGTCTCTCCAAAGGTTGACTCTGGGGAAAGGTCAATTATCAGCGAAGTGGGCGGGACGGGAAGGAGCAGCCTGCACTGAGGACAAGGAAAGCTGGCTGCCGGCTTACCTGCCTGCGTTGCCTTTCCGTGCCCAGGTGTGGATGTGGGATTTAGTGGGGGAAGGGCTGTCTGGAGCCCCGCTCATCTCCCAGCAGCAAACAGCGACCCTCACTGTCCTCGGATAAGTTGTGTTTTCCTAGTTCAGTTGCCAAAAGTGGAATTGCTAAGTCAGAAGACAGGCAGAGCCTGTCAATGCATGTTGCCGCACACGCTGCGGACATGGCTGCCTCCTGGGCTGCTGGGCGCTGCAGGCCCGGCCGGCCACCTGCCCCTCTCCTGCGTGTGGCCTCAGTCCTGTGTCTCCTGCAAAGAAAAGGGCTCTGTATCATGAGTGGCGAGACCTGTGGTCAGATGGAGGGACTTCTCAAGGGCCCTGTGATTGTGGGTCTGGGTTCTGTCTTGTTTTATTCTGAAACCTTTGCACAGAAGTTGAAAAGGAAATAGTGTGTGTGACACCACCTCATCTAGAATCTGTGTGACACTCTCTGATACACTTCAAACTGATTGTAGCTACATACGTGAATTAAGGAAAATGCCAGTTTGCTTAAATAAATCACAGGGTTTTCTTAAGAGAAAAGGATTTTAGATTAGCATTTTGTTCATCAATAGCTACTCAAATGAACTGGGCAAATACGGTCAGTACATGAACTGCAGATGTGAAGTACCCAAAACCTCATTGACGACATTTTGACCTAATTGATTACAGTAACAAAAGGACTTCTAGATATTTGGATGTAATTTCTTTACTGTGGGGTATCATTCATTAGCTGATGACTCGAGGGTGAGTGGGTGGTCCAGACCATCTCCGGCCATCTCCCGTGTGGCAGCTTGTACCTGGGCTGTGCCCACAGTGACCACCGCTGGCCCCATTCCAGCTGGTCGATGTGCAGGTGGCACTGGTCACTGTGTGTCTGGAGTAGCACTCCCGGTGTCCTGTGCATATTTTCAGCTAAAAATATGTTCTGAGATGTTTCAGGTAATTGCAGCGTGCATGGGCTCACTCTCCAGTGCCTTGTATCCGAAAAGAGTTTTCCTACAGTTTTTAATCCCCAAACCATAAAAGTTTGACCTTTAAAGTCAGTATTAAAGAAACCTTACCCATCTAGAACCTGCTCAAACCCTGGGCTTCCATTCTGGCTTATAAAAGTAGAACAAAGCAAGCAAAAGCCAGGAACGACCCACAGAAGGACCACGTGGTTAGCACCTGGCATCAGACCACCCAAATGGAAAATGCAACCATGTCCCACACACTTCGTGGTCCCACGAGTTCCAGACCGGGAGTGCAGTATTGATTAGGCTTGCAGCCCACTGGGGGCAGGCAGGGAGTGGGGACAGAGCAGGTGGTGGGAGGAGCCTCTGGTGGGGGGGCAGGGAGGCGGGGCCTCAGCCCAGCTGGCCTATGTGGCGGACAGACGGTGAGATGGAAGAAAGTGGTGTTTTGCATTAGAGTGCCTCAGAGGTCACATCTGCTACATTATTTCTCCATGGGGGGGTAAGGAGATGACCGGACACAGTCTCAGCCCCAGGGGTGACTCCTGGGCCACTTAGCCAACATTCTCTGCAGTTACATCTTTATGTGTGTGTGTGTGGGGGGGTGTCAAGGTGACAGGCAGGGCCCGATCTGAGCTTGCACACAGCCACTGGGACCAACATGGTGGGTCACAGAAAGGTTGCCACCAAAACAACAGGCGGAAATAACACTTCAGTTAAAAGGTAGCAGGCTGAGCCCGTGGAACACTAATTCCTGTGTTTACTGTAGGGTTTACTGTGCTAAAACAAGACGTGGAAGAGTTCTCGTAGTGATCGGCAAACGGCACATGCACGTGCGTGGTCACTTTCCTGTGGTTTTAAACATGCCTTAACACTGACTGGCTCTGTCCGTGTCCCCTTCTCCTTGGTCAGCCTTGTCAGGAAGAAGGCAGCAGGGCTGGAGTCGGCGGCCACCATCAGGACGAAGGTGTTTGTGTGGGGGCTGAACGACAAGGACCAGCTGGGTGGCCTGAAGGGCTCCAAGGTACGTCCCTGTGGCCGCACTTATCACCCTGCCCCGGCATGGGCCTGCCTCCTCTCCGGTGTTTTTCAGATTGGCTCTCCAAAGTAATCCTGCCGTGGA